>NW_005370286.1:2113862-2144218 GCF_000412655.1 Myotis brandtii | reverse complement strand
CTGGGGACAAGGAAAGGACACCGAACCCAGCTCACGGGCTCTCTCCCCCCAGCCCGCTCCGGACACTGCGCTCCAACCAGGAGGAGCAGGAGGAGGAGGAGGATGAACAAAATGGCCGCCGCCACCAGCCAGGCAGGAAACGGGGCAGAGCGCAGGCGCGGCCCGCCAGGTCACAGCTCAGGCCAGCCGCGACGGCCTGTGAAAGGGATAGCTAAGTGAGGAGAAGCACAGGCCGCCGAGGAAGCCGTGTGTCCGGTCACGAGGGCTCACGTCGTCGCTGTGCGCCCCCTGGCCGGCCGAAGCCCAGCCAACTCAAGAAGAGAGTGAGAGGAAAACCGCCGTGAAACCGAAGTCTCTGGGAATTGTGGTCCTGGAAACGAGAGAGGGCAGCACTTCAAAGTGCTTCTGGGAACTGTAGTCCGAAGGAGACGCGCGCTGGGACGCGAAGACGAGACTTCTGGGTACTGTAGTACGTGAGGACGTGCGGCGACCAGGAAGTGGGAGTACTGGGACCGGAGGGGGAGAATAAAGGCGACGTTAAAAGGCTGGGAAACGAAGCGGGCGAAAACGCTGTCCCGGACATAAACTACAAATCCCAGAGTGCCTCGCGCTGGGGGCTGTCCGAGGACTGCTCCAGGCATTTTAGGGCTCTTCCGTTGGCTCGGCCTGAGCTGCTGCTCCGCCTCCGTCCAGCCCGAGAGCGGTTTCTTCAACTGCGGCTCAGGCAGCGCTCTGGCTCCGCATGGTGTCCGAGCCGGCAGGTCTCTCTGGCCCTGTGTTAATCCGAACGGCTGGCCCGCGGACACCAACCGCCGCCCCGCGCCGAGGGCCGGAGTCGCCCAGGCAGGCCTCGGGCGGGGAGGAGCGGGAGGTGCTTTCTGCTGGGCCCTTCGGGCTTCCCTAGGGCCGGCCGCGTCCTTCGGGCGCGTTTCTCCGCATGTAGGTGTTCCTGGCTTCGGTAGCCGGCTTTAAAGGTTTCCATGATCTCATTGGTAAGGGTAAGAAGAGTAGTCCTCCATTAAAATGACTCATTGAGTCGGCGTAAGGTTCAGTGGTAATGCCCTCCACCCCTTATTGACTTATTAGAGTGGAAAAAACCTGTGGGCAGAGACGGGCCAGACTTCAGGTTGTGCCGATAGAGAGCCGGCCGGTGGGCGGGGAAGGAAGTCGATGGGCGCGGGAAGCCACGTGCGGGCTAGCGCTCGCCCTGCCGTTCGTTCCTCCCCAGCTCACAGGACTCTTCCCACCGCCTCCCCGCAGCCATCTCTAGGAGAACGTGGGGAGGTCATGCCCCTCTTGTAGCTTAACGAAGGGTGGGGACGGGTTTTTCAGCCCCAGCTTAGCGGTCCCAGTTAAAACCGCACCTTGAGTTAGGGCGTCGGCCCGCGTCAAGGGCACGTACCTGGGTTGCGGGTTTGCTCGGGTCCCCTGGACAACGTGCACGCCAGAAGCAACCAGCCAATCGATGAAAGGATCTCTCTCTCTCTCTCTCTCTCTCTCTCTCTCCCTCTCCCCCCCCCGCCCCCCCTTCTCTGAAAAGCAATGGGAAAAGAATATTTTCAGGTGAGGAGTAAAGAACAAATAAATAAATAAAACAGTGCCTTGAGAATTGGTTCTACAAACGTACGGAGGGCCTACTCTGCAAGCCGCTGTCTGCTGGCACCACCGGATCCTAGTCCTGTCAGGGGAGTGTCAGCTGCAGCAAAAGCCCGCTAATGTCCGTATGGGGGGAGGGCGGGTTGCAACGTGCAAGGCTTCAGAGAGACCGTGACAAGGGAGTTGAGCCCCGTTAAGAGTCAGTGGCAACAGCAAAGGCCCACAGAGGCCAAGACCCGGGGCCAAACTGTTTGGTTTCCACCCCCATCCCCATCCCCACCCCAGGGGAGAAACGGGGGAAGGCGAGAATGCCCGCAGTACAGGCTGGACGCTTGTGGAAAGAGAAGGGAGGAAGGAGGATTTCTGAGGAGTTGCCTCAGACTTGGGGCAGCTCTAAGAGAGCCTTGGCCAGGCCACTGGGGAGCCCCGAACAGAGCTTGCCCCTTGAGGAGCATCCCTGCTGTCTCAGTCACAGCCTGGGAAGGCCTGGTCTCTGCATGGATGCTACACCGGATATAAAGCGGCTGTCTTCTAACCTGGAGGAGACCTGGAGGCTGTCCACTACCTACACACCTGGTAGCAGGTTCTCTTGCAGGGAGGTCTAGTGACCTTGGTGGTCAGAGCTTCCTACAGGCCAACCTCTCTATACCTGCGCCAATCCAAAACTTCCTAAATTTGAATCCTAGTAGGTTAGTCTCCACCATCCTTTACTCGTCCGTATGTATTAGGCAGAGAAGTATAACCAGATCTGTATTGTAGCAGGTAACTCAAGCAGTTGTATGGGTTATTATAGGAACGACTGATTTCAGGCTGAGTTCTGGGACATAATTTCAATAACCCAGGCAAAAAGAACAAAAGAAAAAAGAGCCCAGCTGGCTCAGGGGTTGAGCATGGAGCTGTGAACCAGGAGGACACGGTTTGATTCCCGGTCAGGACACAAGCCTGGGTTGTGGGCTCGATTCCCAGTAGAGGGCGTGCAGGTGGCAGCAGACCAATGATTCTCTCATCATTGGTGTTTCTATCTCTTCCTCTCTGAAATCAATAAAAATATATTTAAAAGAAAAAAAACCCAGCAAGAGATGAGATACAGATTGAGTGGATTTTAGCCAGTAGCAATGGGAAAAGGAAGTTATGGATTCAAGATAACGGGGGAAGACGGGTGGGAGAAAGGGAAACCTGAGATGACTCCGAGGTTTACGGCTTGGCTCTCCACCCGGGTTGTGGGGCCTTTCACTGAGTTGGGAAATACAGGAGAAAGAAAGGTTTTAGGGAAAGTTGGTTTGCTTTTGCACTTGCCGATCATGTGTGTATTTAAAGCTGCCCAACCAACGTACAAGTGGATAAAGAAGTCTGGAGCTCATGTAGGGGACCGGCCTGGCTTTGGGAGTAGTCCATCTGTGGGTGTAATTGAATCTTAATATGAGAGAAAGTATCACCTGAGGAGGGTCTAGAAGAGGCCAAGAACAGGAGAGGACACTAACATAAGGAGGAAGAGGGGCTACCTTAAACAGGTGATCAGGAATAATCACAAGGAAAGGCTATCTAAAACCCACAGAAAATAACACGAGTTGGTGAGGATGTGAAGAAATCTATAGTGTCCAGTTGTTTGGTCAAACAGTCCAGATGCTGTGGGAGTCTTTTGTAGGTGTGATTAAAATTTACAATCAGTTGGCTTTAAGTAATGGAGATTACACTCGATAATGTGAGTGGGCCTCATCAAATCAGTTGAAGGTCTGAAGAGCAAAAACAGGTTTCCCGGAAAAGAAGGAATTCTGCCTTAAGTTCTTCATGAGTCTCCAGCTGCTGGCCTACCAGCCCCAACAATCACATGAGCTAACTGCTTAAGACAAATTATCTTTTTCCATTGATACAGATGGTATACATATATAAAGATAGATAGATATGATCTCCTTTTGGATCTGTTTCTCTGGAGAACCCTGACTGATACATATCCCAAATGTCCTTAAGCTTCGGAGTGGATAAACAAACGGGTACATAATCCATACAACGGAATAACACTTAGCAATGAAAAGGAATGAAACAGGCATGCAACGCAGGAATGAATCTCAAATGCATTATGCTACAGGAAAGGAGCCAGGTTCAGATGGCTATATACTGCACGACTCCATTTATATAAAATTCTGAAAGAGGCAAAACTGTGGGGATGGAAAATAGATCAATAGTTGCCAGAGGCTGAGGACTGAAGGAAGAGATGACTATGGTGTGGGGATATGTTGTGTGCTGAGAACTTTTATAGCTTGATTTTGTGAGTTGCATGGCTGTAAATTATACCTTCATAAAAATATTCTAAAAAATAAATAGGAGCCCCGCGGTGTGGCTCAGGGGTTGCGCATTGACCTATGCACCAGGGGGTTGCCTGTTTGAGTCCTCAGTCAGGGCACATATGATCGTGTGAGGGAGCCCAGTGTAACTTGCTTGAGGATGAAAGAGACAGCGAGGCCAAGCCATCCAGATGTCCCAGCTGACCTTCCAGCTGAAGACTGCAGCATGGACGAGCCCCGGTGAGACCAGCAGGAGGCCTGGTTGGCCAACCCAGAGACATTAAGCCTCTGACAGTGATGGCGAACCTTTTGAGCTCGGCGTGTCAGCATTTTGAAAAACCCTAACTTAACTCTGGTGCCGTGTCACATATAGGAATTTTTTGATATTTGCAACCATAGTAAAACAAAGACTTATATTTTTGATATTTATTTTATATATTTAAGTGCCATTTAACAAAGAAAAATCAACCAAAAAAATGAGTTCGCATGTCACCTCTGACACGCGTGTCATAGGTTCGCCATCACTGGCTTAGGATAACGTAATGTAACAGTAGATGATTGAAACCGTTCTGATCATCCCAACCTCTTCCTTCCACCGAAGGGATGGCAGCTACCCGTTTTGTTTGTTCAGTCCTCCAACGCATACAGTTTAGTGTAAATTCTGCTTTCCTAAGTGGACCCTGACTGATACAGTATTATTATATCAATTTTACAGATGAGAAGACTGAGGCTCATGAGTTTGAAATATGCCAAAGGTCACTGCTAATAAGGGCCCCAGGCTGACTCCAGAGCCCTTGCTATATTTCATATTAACATTATTAATCTAGAACAATAGATGAACGTACTCTATAATAAACAGCTTGTTGTAGATTATGATGATAATTATTGGAAGTTGATGTCACCACTGTAGAAAGGGTTCTGTTTAACATTCCGAAGGCCCAGCTAGTGAGCCAGCAGAGGGAGCTGTGTCTCTAAGGACCAAGACAGCAGCTCTCACCCAGTAGGGAATAAGACTAACAATGCAGATCAAAAGGACTGGCTCCGTGGTTGAATCAGGAGGTCACAAATTCCCATGGGAGGGGGGGGGGTCGATTCCCAGTGGGGGACGTGCAGGGGGCACCCGATCAATGATTCATCACTAATTGATGTTTCTCTCTCCCTTCCTCTCTGAAATAAAAAAAGGACTGGGCAAGCCCTTCATCACAGGAGACTGTAGGCTCCTTGAGCCAAACGGAAAGGAAGCAATGTAACATTTATTAAGCCCCAAGGATTGCATCAATTTAAATTACGTTAAGCTGGAGTTGCTCTGTTTGAAGAGGATTTCCTCCAGGAGGAGGGAACCATGGTCCCTTCCTGCCCTCCTCCCACCTGAGCCTAACAGAGGTTTCTCTGGAGTGGAAAAGGGGCAGTGCCTACCAGCCCAGCTACCTCCTCCTCCTGAACTGGGGTTTGGAGTGACCTGGCATTGCCTCCTTTGTACACGTACCTGCCGTGGAACTAGGTCTAGGTAGAAGTGATAGGCCAAAGGTAGAATCTGGGTATTCTTGACTTTCCCTAGCCAAAATGCCATTTTAAGACATGTTGTCATATGTACACATATGAAAAGAATATATAAGAATAATAAAGTGAATTCTTAGGAGCCCACTTTATTCTACGCAGTGAGACGGGTGTCTGTCTTGCTGTGTCCTATGACCCCTATGCTACGAGACATTTGTCTCTGTGCTAGGTGAGTGCTCAATGAGTGGGGAGCGGGTTGATTGGGAATCCATGGAGAATCTTGATGTTCTGGAGCCTGTAGTGGGCTCTGGCCTGCTGGAGAGGATTTAAAACTCAGCTGTACAACTTCTGCTGTGGCTGCTGCCTCCACCACCATCACCTCTGGCATGGAAAACAGCCATCACCTCCTCTGGTCTCCTTCCTTGCACTCTCCACAGAGAACTCAAGTGATCTTTTTGAAAAGATAGGAAACAGACTACATCATTGTTTGGCCTGAAATCTGTGGCCTCCCATAGCAGTGAGAATGAAATCCAGACTCCTTGCTGTGGTCTATACAACCACGAAGGTATGGGTCCCCTTGGGATAGTTTCTCCTCCTCCTCTTCCTCGCCATGATCCAGCCACCTGGGATCTTCTCAGTTCGCCACTGAGCTCTTCCTCTCCCCACAGCCTTGCCTTTGTTCTTCCTTTTGCCTAGAATGGTCTTTCTCAACTCTTCCCGGAGCTGGGTCCTTCTCATCTATCAAGTCTCAGCTCCTGTGTCCCCTCCCTAACCAAACATGGAAAGTGAGTCCCGGTTACTCTCCGTTTATCGCTGTGTATTTCCATGTGGCTGCAGTCACAAGCTGTTTCCTGTGCTTATTTATGTCTGTCTCCCCATGAACAGGCCAGGGGCCCTGTCTCATCGTGTGCATTCTATCTCTAGCTTCCAGCACAGGGCCTGGTGCGTTCAGTAGACCTCACATGCCAGGCGCTCTCCAACCAGGCCCCTGGAGCCTGGAGCAGAACTCCTTCCAGACATTCCAAGGAAACCCAACGCTCAGCAGAATCACGGAGAGCTGCAGCTCTGTCCCAACCCAGTTCCCAACAATGCAGCTGCCATCAGAATGTAAATGGGTCCCAGGAGCCAGAAGTAGTTGAGATGCAGAGCTAGCAGCAGTTTACTTCCATCGATGGGACTCCCTGTTGCTCACGGTGTTAATCTGGTCTCAGGCGCTACCACTTCAATTAAGACTCGCACACTTCAAAATCCCTCTGAACAGCGGGACACTGATTGAATTCAAGGAGCCAGGAAGCCAAATAGAAAAATAATAGTAAAACCAGTGGTCCTTTTATAGAGTAGTTAAAAGCTTGAACAAACAACTCTTACACCTCCTTTAACATTCTAGTCTGTTCCAATTTAATCTGGAATAAGCACAGTAACAGACTCTTTTGTAACCAGCCCCCTCAGGTGGGTATGTCTAATCTGGCCCACAGTGCTCCTGATTTGAGGTTCCCGTTGGCCTCAGCAGTGCTGCTGGCACACAATGTGGGTCAAATTTATGATCTGTGAATGTTGAAAAGGATGTTTGAATTATTCAAATGCACGCATATGTGTTAGAATATAAAACCTCTGAACAAATACGTAACAATATATTTTAAATGCTCTCCTTGGGTAATATAAATTGTGGGACATCAGTCAATGAAATACTGCCCCATTATTTAAAAAGAATGTGGACAATCGATATGCCTTAATATGGAAACGCCCAAGATTATTATTCACTGAAAACTACACTGCAGAGCATTAAGTATAACATCTCTGTGTGCATGTATATGCATAGATTTTTTTCTTGTAAGCATGGAATGTTCCTGGAAAAAGACCCTCCATCATCTCTGGAAATGGAATGGCTGTGATGATCATCACTAACATGTCAGGTGCTTGCTCTCCGCCAGGCGTTGCACCAAGCATGCTCAAAGGCCTTCTTTTAAGCTCCAGAGTCCCCCTTGGAGGGAGGTATCACTACTGTCCCTCATTGACAGGTTAGGGAGCTGAAGCCAGGAGACATAAAAGGACTCAACCTCAGTGTCCTGTCTTACTTGAGGTTTTTTTAAAACCTTGAATCTGCATTACTCCTACCATAAAAGACAAACTCGTTAATAATTTAAAATCATTCCCTCTTGGATTTTGAAAGCGAGAGGGGCAGTGGAAATGTTTAGTCTCAAGTTCCATTAGAACAGTGGATGCAAACCCTGGTTGCGTCACTTCCAGCCGGTGGCCTTTTCCTGGCAGCCTGGTCTGGAGAGGGCGGTCAGGACCTGCTGGAGCCAGAAGCAGAGTTCAGCAGAAGCAGGAGCGCAGGAAGGAGGAAAAGCCGGTCGGAGGCGCTTCAGGGTCAACCAGCTCTGGTTTCCTAAGCGTGTGATGGCGAAGAGCTGACCCCACTGCCCACCGTGGCGACATGAGAGGAGGCCTTCAAACGGAAGGGCAGTGCTGTCCCCCAAGTGGCCAGGACAATTCAAGATTAGCCACTGGCTGCAGCCTTTTATCCGGGCACCTGGGAAAAAAAACCCATTATTATTAAACACTCATTGTGATGCCAGACCTCACACTCATACTTGGTTTGACACCCACCATAGCCCAGGAGCAACATTATCCCCATTTGAGCAACAAAGAATCTGGCACTTTGTGAAATTCAGTAGTTTAAGCCCCATAGCAACCTACAGGGTTAGGACTGGAACTCAGGTCTGTCTGGCTCCCTTTAGCTCCCACACTGGGGTTCCCATGCGTGAGCTGATGGCAGCCAGGTGTCACAGGTTTCATTCGTTCAGCCCTCCCTTGCTAAGCACACTTCCCCCAAATTGTGTAGGATACAAACAAATGAAACTGCAGAGCTCCTGCCTCAGGAGCCAGGCCCTGCCTGCTCCAAGTCTTCCGCAGAAGGAACGCTGAGCAAAGTGGAATCTGCTACCAGACCACCCTGTGGCCCCCTGCCTCCGGACCTCTGCAACCGCCCTGAATCTTGTTCCTGTGGCCAGAGCCGAGAGAGACCTTCCTGGATTGATTGCCATGTCCACAAGTCCCCCTCCTGCTCAGGGCTCTGGTGCCCCAGCCTCCTCAGACCAATCTGCCACCCACTGAACCTCATTCTAACACTTAGGCCCCATATGCCCCCTAAGATGGAGCTTGGCAATGAGAGTGCTTGGCCTGGGCGCATCCTGGGAGGACTCATCATGCTCTGAATCTCGTGCCCTAGAAATCTAGTGGACTGAAGACATGCCCCGGGGCCATTCCCAGAGGACTTCCTGATGCTAAAAATGATGGTGATGAGCAAACGTGTACCCGGCTAGTCTCGTCTTGCACTTGAATCCTGGGCTGCCTGGAATGCGCGTGCGCGCGCGCGCGCGCGCACACACACACACACACACACACACACTTCAGACCTTTGGGTCTCAGCTTGCTTCTGCCTGAAATGCCGTCCCCACCTTTCTTCACACGACTGACTGTTATTCAACTCCAATGTCAATCACATCCTCAACCCCATGCTGGGCACAGCTTTCACAGCACCAGGGTTTGCCGCCTACTCCCAGGCTCCGGGCTTATTACAGGGAAACGTGTCCCCCACCTTGGACCGCAGGTCTTTAAGGATAGAGCTCAGAGCTGGGTCCCCTGGCATTGCTCAGTCTCACCTGATGTCTGGCGTGTGTGCAGGTGCTCAGAGCAGGTATGTCACTCTGCCCAGCCTCCAGGTGGCCTCCTCACACGGTTCCCAGTGGGCAGACTCGTCACAGAAGTGCCATGGCTGGGAAGACTGCCGCTTGCCTGAGGTTCATCTGCAAGAAGCTGTAACGGAAGCAGCTTCCAGGATGGAAAAATCACTTCCAGAATTTAAACTCTAAGTTTGTGGCCTGGATCCTTCAGGCTGCTTACAGGAAATGCTCCCTGTGCTGAACCCAGATGGGTGTGTCTACCTGGCTGAGAAATGTTAATCCTGTCTTTGGCCCCCCAAAATGTCTGGCATTCGTTTTGGAGGAAAATAAAAAATAGACTAGTGCAGCCAGCTAGGCTCAATTATATTTCTCTTAAAGAAAGGTTTTTGTTTTTTTTCCCTAAACAATGGCGAGGGGAACGGGGGTCTGCCAATTTTAACCTGGAGCTGTTGGGGGGCCTTTGCTGTTCAGGAGACAGGGTGCAACTGCCATTGATTTTAAAAGTTCAGGCCCAGCCCTAACCGGTTTGGCTCAGTGGATAGAGCATTGGCCTGCAGACTCAAGGGTCCCAGGTTCGATTCTGGTCAAGGGCATGTGCGTTGGTTGCGGGCACATTCGGGGTCAACCAGCTCTGGTTTCCTAAGCGTGTGATGGCGAAGAGCTGACCCCACTGCCCACCGTGGCGACATGAGAGGAGGCCTTCAAACGGAAGGGCAGTGCTGTCCCCCAAGTGGCCAGGACAATTCAAGATTAGCCACTGGCTGCAGCCTTTTATCCGGGCACCTGGGAAAAAAACCCATTATTATTAAACACTCATTGTGATGCCAGACCTCACACTCATACTTGGTTTGACACCCACCATAGCCCAGGAGCAACATTATCCCCATTTGAGCAACAAAGAATCTGGCACTTTGTGAAATTCAGTAGTTTAAGCCCCATAGCAACCTACAGGGTTAGGACTGGAACTCAGGTCTGTCTGGCTCCCTTTAGCTCCCGCACTGGGGTTCCCATGCGTGAGCTGATGGCAGCCAGGTGTCACAGGTTTCATTCGTTCAGCCCTCCCTTGCTAAGCACACTTCCCCCAAATTGTGTAGGATACAAACAAATGAAACTGCAGAGCTCCTGCCTCAGGAGCCAGGCCCTGCCTGCTCCAAGTCTTCCGCAGAAGGAACGCTGAGCAAAGTGGAATCTGCTACCAGACCACCCTGTGGCCCCCTGCCTCCGGACCTCTGCAACCGCCCTGAATCTTGTTCCTGTGGCCAGAGCCGAGAGAGACCTTCCTGGATTGATTGCCATGTCCACAAGTCCCCCTCCTGCTCAGGGCTCTGGTGCCCCAGCCTCCTCAGACCAATCTGCCACCCACTGAACCTCATTCTAACACTTAGGCCCCATATGCCCGCTAAGATGGAGCTTGGCAATGAGGGTGCTTGGCCTGGGCGCATCCTGGGAGGACTCATCATGCTCTGAATCTCGTGCCCTAGAAATCTAGTGGACTGAAGACATGCCCCGGGGCCATTCCCAGAGGACTTCCTGATGCTAAAAATGATGGTGATGAGCAAACGTGTACCCGGCTAGTCTCGTCTTGCACTTGAATCCTGGGCTGCCTGGAATGCGCGTGCGCGCGCGCGCGCGCGCACACACACACACACACACACACACACTTCAGACCTTTGGGTCTCAGCTTGCTTCTGCCTGAAATGCCGTTCCCACCTTTCTTCACACGACTGACTGTTATTCAACTCTAATGTCAATCACATCCTCAACCCCATGCTGGGCACAGCTTTCACAGCACCAGGGTTTGCCGCCTACTCCCAGGCTCCGGGCTTATTACAGGGAAACGTGTCCCCCACCTTGGACCGCAGGTCTTTAAGGATAGAGCTCAGAGCTGGGTCCCCTGGCATTGCTCAGTCTCACCTGATGTCTGGCGTGTGTGCAGGTGCTCAGAGCAGGTATGTCACTCTGCCCAGCCTCCAGGTGGCCTCCTCACACGGTTCCCAGTGGGCAGACTCGTCACAGAAGTGCCATGGCTGGGAAGACTGCCGCTTGCCTGAGGTTCATCTGCAAGAAGCTGTAACGGAAGCAGCTTCCAGGATGGAAAAATCACTTCCAGAATTTAAACTCTAAGTTTGTGGCCTGGATCCTTCAGGCTGCTTACAGGAAATGCTCCCTGTGCTGAACCCAGATGGGTGTGTCTACCCGGCTGAGAAATGTTAATCCTGTCTTTGGCCCCCCAAAATGTCTGGCATTCGTTTTGGAGGAAAATAAAAAATAGACTAGTGCAGCCAGCTAGGCTCAATTATATTTCTCTTAAAGAAAGGTTTTTGTTTTTTTTCCCTAAACAATGGCGAGGGGAACGGGGGTCTGCCAATTTTAACCTGGAGCTGTTGGGGGGCCTTTGCTGTTCAGGAGACAGGGTGCAACTGCCATTGATTTTAAAAGTTCAGGCCCAGCCCTAACCGGTTTGGCTCAGTGGATAGAGCATTGGCCTGCAGACTCAAGGGTCCCAGGTTCGATTCTGGTCAAGGGCATGTGCGTTGGTTGCGGGCACATACCCAGTAGGGAGTGTGCAGCAGGCAGCTGATCGATGTTTCTAACTCTCTATCCCTCTCCCTTCCTCTCTGTAAAAAAATCAATAAAATATATTTTAAAAAAAAAGTTCAGGCCCAGCCAATGTGGCTCAGTGTTGAGTATCGACCTATGAACCAGGAGGTCATGGTTTGATTCCCAGTCAGGGGTCAGGGCACATGCCCAGGTTTCACATACTGGGTATGGAGCATGCAGGAGGCAGCTAATCAATGATTCTCTTTCATCATTGATGTTTCTATCTCTCTCTCCCTCTCCCTTACTCTCTGAAATCAACAAAAACATATATATATATTTTAAGTTCAGGAAAAGCCTTAGCCGGTTTGGCTCAGTGGATAGAGCATTGTTCTGCGAACCCAAGGGTCCTGGGTTTGATTCTGATCAAGGGCACATACCTCAGTTTCAGGGTCCTCCCCAGCCCAGGCCCTGGTGGGGGCTTGTGCAGGAGGCAACCAACTGATGTGTTTCTCTCACATTGACATTTCTCTCTGTCTTTCCTTCTCTCTTCCAAATTCTCTAAAATCAATGGAAAAATATCCTCAGGTATTTTTCAGGTGAGTATTAAAAAAAAAAAAAGTTCAGGAAAAGAATTTGAGCAGTCAGCCTTTAGCACCATCACAAGGCGGGCCAAGTGTGGAGAGGGCCCGGACCGTGACAGGAGCACCCAGGGGAGGGAGTGGAGACAGAATCCTCCTCTTGTGAGGACATAAGCCTGTGCATGTGCTCGAATGACCGCAAGAAGAATGGCTCCCATGTCCTGAGTCCTTGGCTTCCTGCCAAGCGCTAGGCTAAAAACTACATCCTTCCATCATTGGCTCCCATCACTCTGTGAGGTGGACACTGACATTATCCCCACTTACAGCTGAGGAAGCCAGGAGTCCAAGGGGGCAGGCCTCCCATTACTTTCCAAACACTTTTAATCGTGGAACTCCGGCATGGGCAACGCAACCAGCCCTGCCGCGGGGTGACCACCCTGTCCTGTGTAGTGAGCATTCCAGTTCCTCCGCTGGGAGGTGAGCAGGGGCTCCCCCGGCAGCAGGCAAAGATGCCCTTTTGCCCCTGGTGAACATTTTCCCACATGGTGCTCAAGACAGCAAAGCCAAGAGATTGCTTAGCTGAACGAGTGACCGGCCGCCTTGGGTTATAGTGCAGTGAGCAGCCAGGGAGAGGACTCGAGCCCTTTGAAGCCCTGTGAGTGGCCCTCGCGTGGATGTATTTCTGGGCCTCAGGGAGCACCTGCCCACAGATGCTAGGGAGACAGCGAGGAGGGGAAGAGTCCCTCTTAATCAATCAAGAATGCCACCTCCTGGTGCTGGCGCCAGGAGAGAGCGCTGAAGCCCCACTGGCCGCTGGCCGCTGGCTGCCTGCCGTGAGCTCAGCTCCGTGACTCATCCCCTGCCTGGCATAGCTGCTTGCAGAGCTCTGTAATTAGTTAATGAACTAGCTGAATGATATTTCTCTAGTCATTCAACCAGCCCCATCCTCGGGGTGATAATTGTATTTGAGGTTATTTAAAAACATTATTGTATCCAAATAGAGTTCACATCAGCAGACAGCGTGGTTGGTAGCTCCACTGTCCCCAGTGAAGCGAAATGGTGCTATAAACTGCCTGGTGAGTCGTGCGGAACGGCTGCTCCAACAGCGAGCCCTTCTCCCCCACCCCCGTGGGCATCTCTGCCAGGAACAACCAACCCTCTGCGAGAGGAAGTAGGGAGAGCAACCTGTGGCCAGAATCCAGCTGAACTGGGTTTGGAGGAGACTGTTTTCAGAGGAGGTTCTCCGCTGATTTGATCATCGTCTTCAGATGTGAACGAGCTCTTCCTGATCTTTACAAGAAAATACGCTGACACGAATCTCGGCCTGCCTTCCTTTACCGCCGTTTGGGGAAATATTTGTGTGATGCAGTTAAAAGCATGGGCATGGCTTACTGAACATCTCCAAGCCTCCGTTTCCTTGTCTGTAAAATGGGGATCATCGTAGCAGCAGCAGTGAGAGTTGACATTGTGGTGCGCATCACGGGCCAGGCACTGTTCCAAGTATTTCACATGAATGGTGACCTTCAGGATAACTCTGTGACACACCACTATGAGGTACTGTCACTGGGTACCATTATCATTCTCACTGCCCATGTCGGGAAACGGAGTCACAGAGAGAGTCCGGGCACATGCCTGGGTTGGGGGCTCGATTCCTGGGGAGCGTGCAGGAGGCAACCGATCAGTGATTCTCACCATTGATGTTTCTCTCCTCTCTCCCTCTCCTTTCCTCTCTGAAATCAATAAAAATATTTTTTAAAGAGTTTTAAAAACCCAAAAAGGTATATTAATAATCTATTGCTGCAAAAAATCAATAAAATATATTTTTTTAAAAAAAGAGTTTTAAAAAACCAAAAAGGTATATTAGTTATCTATTGCTGCGTAACATATTACCCCCCAAATTTAGTAGCTTAAAACAATAGCAAACACTTATTACTCAGTTAAAATCAATAAAATATATTTTTTTAAAAAAAGAGTTTTAAAAAACCAAAAAGGTATATTAGTTATCTATTGCTGCGTAACATATTACCCCCCAAATTTAGTAGCTTAAAACAATAGCAAACACTTATTACTCACTCAGTGTCTGTGGGTAAAGTATTTGGGAGCAGCTTAGCTAGGTGGTTTTGGTTCAGTGTCTCACACAGTCAAGATGTCAGCCAGGCCTTCAGTCATCCGAAGGCTTGACTGAGGCAGGGAGACCCACCCGCCTGGTGACTCACTCACAGGTTGGTGCTGGTTGTCGGTGGGAGGCCTCAGCTCCTCCCCACATGGGCCTCTCCACCAGGCTGCTTGGGTGTCTTCACAGCACGGTGATTGGCTCCCCACCACGGGAATGTTTCAAGAGACCAAGGCAGATCTGCAATATCTGTTATGTTCTAGCTTGGAAGTCATGCACCATCTGTTCCGTGAAGCCCATTAGTCACCCAAGTCAGCATTCAATGTGGGAGGACGAGTACCCACATCACCCATACAGAGCGAGTACCCGGAGGCGATGATCAGAGGTCTTGGAGGCTGGCTACCACAAAGGCGAACTGGGGCTCAGGAATCAAGAACAGTGGCCACCACCATGGCAGCCCTCCTGGAGGGCATCCCAGAGCCAAGGCAGCGCCGGGCACTTTAGTGGCGGCATCCGCAAGTCTCCACTCCTGCTCTCTCCCCTTCATGTGACTCAGCCACATCCCTGCTGTCTTCTCCTGCCAGTTCTTTCCATGTTTCTTACCTCATATTCCTAAAAGCAGAGCCTGATGGCTCAGTTCATCTTTCCCCCCAGGTCATCACAGGTCACATGCTGGCCTATGGGTTGGCTTCCTGGGATCCACTCTGAGCTCAGACATTTGGGGGAGGCAAGGTTCACATGGTCCAAACACTGATGCCCTAGCACAGGGCTGTGGTCAGGACAGTCTCGCTAAGATGAGATAGTGGCTAGGACAGGACTCAGGGAGTATAAATAAGCCACTCAACATGGCTGTTGCTCAACAGGCACTGTGCTGGACTGAGGGGCCACAGGTGGACAGAAGGAAGAAAAATGAAGATGAAAATAAGATGACCCTTGGCCTCTCCGTTTAGAGAGAAAGACACCCAAAACCAAATAATTTGTGCCTATTAAGTCTATCCTAGAAGTATCTGGGCAGATGGGGAAGACTCCTTAAGGAGACTCCTACCAGGGTCTTGAAGGATGAGACAGAAAGGACCCAGATGAAGGGACAGTGGCCTTTCCAGCAGGAAGGAACCTGCACTGGCTATTGTGGAAGGTGGGATGCTATAGTGGGACTGGAGGGCAGGGGGAATAGGAGGAGAGCTGGCAAGGGTGGCTGGAGCGACGCTGTGACGGTGTAGGCAGGCTCAGCGAAGGACTTGGGCTCTTCCGGAGAGCAGGGGGACGTTCTCAGAGGATCTGAAACAGGAATGAGGACCAGCCCAACAGCAACCCTGGAAGGGCCTGGGTCCAAGGCTTCTTTTGTTTTTGTTTTTTAATTTAAATTCTTTATTGTTTGAAGTATTACATGAGCCTCCTTTTCCCCCATTGACCTCTCGCCAGCTGCTCCCACCCCCCACTCATGCCCTCACCCGCCTACTGTCTGCGTCCATTGGTTATGCTCATATGCACGCACACAAGTACTTTGGTTGCTCTCTCCAAAGCTTCTTCTGAAGCCTTAACCACGTGAGCATCCTTCTCCTTCGGGTTCTACTGCACAAGGGCCCGGATATGGTTTGAGGAAAGCTTTTGTCTCTTACAGAAAGACATCCATTCTTATGAGGAACTAATGACTACTCCTTCACAGGTTTCCTTTAATAACAGTCCTACCAACACAATTCCTCCGGCATCTAAATGAAGTAAAGCTTTATTCAGCAGCAAGCCGGCCGCATCTGCATAATGAAAGGATTTCATCGGAAACCTGAGAAAAGTCTCCCTGTGGCCTCCTCCTCAAATCACTTAATCTCCTGCAAACAACCAACTCAGAAAACAATGTCTGGAGAAGAAACCCTTCTTAGAAGTTCAGGCCCTACCAATAAGCAGCTCCCAGCAGACTCAAGGTTCCTGCATTAGTGAGCAAAAGCCAGGTGTGCCGGGGGCAGGTTTTATTACTTAAATGTCCTAGCCCAGTGGTTCTCAACCTGGGCTGCACATTAGAATCACGTGGGAATCCTTTTAAAATCCTGATTTCTGGGCCTCATCCTCCGGAAATTCTGTTTCTTTGTGATGGGGTGGGGCCACCACATTAGTAACAAAGAAACAGAATTTCCGGAGGACGAGGCCCAGAAATCAGGATTTTAAAAAGATTCCCAGGTGATTCTAATGTGCAGCCAAGGTTGAGAACCACTGCTGTAGGTGACTTACGAGGCCAAAACAAGCACCGGAGCTTTCACGGGGAGAAATGGCTGCTTTGGGGAAGCCTGGCTGCGGCGAGGGAGACCATGACGTTGCAGAAGACCCTGGAAGCTGCGTGGCCCTCTGCAGCCAGCCTGCCTGGGCTCTTATCTGGCTCTGGCACTTCCAGCTGCGTGTCCTCAGGTTAGTTACTTGAGCTCTGTGTACTCGTTTCTCATCTGTGGAGGCTGAGTAGCTTATAATCAACAGACACTTGTTTCTCACGGTTCTGGAGGTCCAAGTCCAAGATGGAGGCCCCGGCATGGTCACATTCCGGCGGAGGCCCTCTTTCTGTTTCATAGCAGGTGACTTCTCACTGTGACCTCCCATGGTGGGAGGGGTCCGGGGGTCTCTCCATCTCCAGACTCTTTTATAAGGGCACTAATCCCACTCATGAAGGCTCCACCCTCATGACTTAAACACCTCCCAAAGGCCCCACCTCCTAATACCATCACCTTAGGGCAGTGATGGCGAACCTTTTGAGCTTGGTGTGTCAGCATTTTGAAAAACCCTAACTTAACTCTGGTGCCCTGTCATATATAGAAATTTTTTTGATATTTGCAACCATAGTAAAACAAAGATTTATATTTTTGATATTTATTTTATATATTTAAATGCCATTTAACAAAGAAAAATCAACCAAAAAAATGAGTTCGCGTGTCACCTCTGACACGCGTGTCATAGGTTCGCCATCACTGCCTTAGGGGGTAGGATTTCAACACATGAATTTGGGGTTGGGGGACACACAAACGTTCAGACAGACCACAGCAGGGATAACGCTAGCACCTCCTTAGGGTTCTTGTGATGGTTACATGAATTAATCCTCATAGAAAGCTCCATAGAAGTGTTCACTGTTTTTATTATTAATTTAGCATAGATCCGTGGTCGGCAAACTGCGGCTCTCGAGCCACATGCAGCTCTTTGGCCCCTTGAGTGTGGCTCTTCCTAAGCCTTAGGAGTACCCTAATTAAGTTTATAACAATGTACCTACCTATATAGTTTAAGTTTAAAAAATTTGGCTCTCAAAAGAAATTTCAATCATTGTACTGTTGATATTTGGCTCTGTTGACTAATGAGTTTGCCGACCACTGGCATAGATGAACTGATTTGCAACTTTTATCTGGTTAGGCTGTATCTGCAGCGAATTTTCATTTTGAGTTGGGGGTTCCAATCATAATAAATGGCACCAAGCATCTCACTTTTCCCGACTTTCGAATGCACCTTTGCCAGCCTGGTGCTGTGGGCCTGGAATACTGTCTGGATTCCCAGGGGCCACCAGGCCTGTCCCAGGGCGTACAGGCTGCCTCACAGGTTATAAACACCATGAAGGCAAATGCCACCTATTCCAGTTCACCAATTGGTCTTGACATTTGGTAGCCAATCAACAGCATGCTGATTAATCATGAGAAACAGAGAAATTTTGGGAAATCATAACAAGTATTTTCCAGATTCATGTGGGTTCAACTCTAGCCTATGCTCTGTAAGAATAACCCTAAAGAATATGAAGAAAGGCCTGAGTAAGACTCTTTGGATGAAATCCTTGATTTACAAGCGAGTTTCAAATTTAAAACACATTTTCAAACAAGGATATATTTTGTATATTATTTGTGTAATTTAAAATGATCAACATTTAAAAATCTAAACATGAACAAAGGAAATGATGCTAACTACTCCTCTCTATTTACTGAGAATAATGCATCTTTTTGTTTGTGAAAAGTGATCAAGAACTAAACCAGTTTTGCCTGGAGTCTGAGTAGCTGCCGCCCAGTGGAAGAATGTGATCTTTAAACACAAATAACAACCCAAAAAGCATGCATCCAGGGAGGCTGAGTTTCCACAGGGATCTAAGAAAAGAAATGAAAAGGCCCTGCAAACTGAACAACCCGTTTTGTATAACATGCAAATGGCTCCGAGAAATGCTCTGAGAGGTGTGTTCACTACAGCCTTGGAAGGGGAAAGACAAACGTGTATTCGAGCACAGCAACAACAAAAGACCCTGCATCCAGCAGCCAAGAGATGGCACAGAAACACCAAAACCAGAAAAAGCTTCACGTTTAGAAGACTTTTCCTAATCAGCTAGACACTCCCAGAAAGCAGGGAAATCACGTGTCTGTCTCCTTTACCTTTGCATGTCAGTCCCTAACACCCAGTAAGTAGATGCTCAATACATATGCTGGTCTTGGTTCAACAGCAAGGAAAGATCTGATAAGGTGGTGTTGATAATGTACCACGTTTTACGGTTAACAGTGATTTAACATTATTTTATTTACATCTTATCTCTGGGCAATGGGACTACAGATGTTCTATTTTCTATTTTTCTGCATTGTTTGAATTGCTTTTGGAAATGGGATGTAACAAAATTATTTCCCCAGCCAGGAAAAAGTAACTCTCATAACCATCAGCACCGATTTCTTGACCTCTTTTGAAACAAGGTGGGGACTTAATTCTGCCACAGGTTACAATTCAACAGGAGGACAAAGTAGATTTAATCATCCCACAAATATGTATTCAACACCTATTTGTTTATCTAGGTAGGTATGGGGAATAGATATGCTCAACAATCACCAGTTTACGGCCTAAGAGGGAAACGGGAATTAGACAGGTATTCCCACTAACAGGGGTCCAGTTGCACCTGTGACAGCTACCAGGGAAAGGCACCTGCTGTTAGGGTCACCTGTGTCCCCAGAATCAGTCCTCTCCTGGGGTCCAGCTCCACACGGTTCCTCCTGCTGTTTCCCCTCCCAGCAAGCCCTTTCGCCTTCTTCCCTCTACTCAAACTTGATCTTGCCGCAGAATCCTACCCAAGTCTCCAGTTCCTGCTCTAAGGCCTCTCTGACTGCTCGGGCCCTCACCTCCTCCCTCCTCTCAGCATCTCTGTCATCTTGTGCTAAGTCAGATACTGCCTTGAGGATCATGTCCCTCACTAGTAGTTGTATTAGTCAAAGAGAGAGAGAGGGATTGAGAGAGAGAGAGAGACTTTAAGAAACTGGTTCACACAATTGTGGATGGACGAGGCAAAATCTGCAGGGTAAGCCAACAGGTTGGGGACCCAGGGAAGAGTTGCAGTCTGAGTCCAAAGGCAGTCTGCTGGTGAAACTCCCCCTTACTCGAGGGACATAGCCTAGTCTTTGTTTTATTAAGGCCTTCAACTGATTAAACGAGGCCCACCCACATGAGGGAGGGTCATCTGCTGTACTCAAAGTCCTCCAATTTAAACCTTCATCTCATTCGAAAAACATCTTTACAGAAAGATCCAGAATAACGTTTGACCAAATATCTGGACACTATGGCCTAGTTGACACATAAAATTAAGCCTCACAGGAGTCTTATTTCCCTAGCTAGAATGTACCATCTTGGATGGCACTGGTCAGCTCTTCCATGTCTGAATCCTCCCACAGGCCAAGCTCAGGGATTATTGCCAGGAGGTGTTTAATAAATCCCCAAAGAGTGGAGGGACGGAGCAGCAAGACTTGACAGACCCTCTGGAAACAACCCCCTGCACCTTCTGGAAACAACAGAGGGCGCGTGACCACCCGCCTAATCCCCAGAGTGCCAGGCACATGGCAGCAGAGGCACCGAACGCATGGCCTGGTTCTTTCTCCGTCCTGCACACAACTCTCCGGCCATCCTCAGTCATGCCTTTCAAGGCAATTACAGGTTTAGACAGAAATATCTAGGTTGAACTCAGCACAGCCCTAGCCAGTGAAGAAAAGACAAAAGAACAACACAAAAGTATGTTGTGATCCAGGGAGGAATTTCTGCCCCTGGCCTCTGACCATCTTTTTATGACAAATATACCTGTTTCAACCTTTCTTTCTCCTATTATGAATTCATGCAACAAGCTCCCGCCTCTTACCCACCCCATCCCCCGAATCAAGTCTCTCAGCTCAGAGAAGGGGCCGAGTGCTTTCTCAGCCAATTCCCAGGCCAAGCTCAAATATGCAATTCTAAACCCAGAATCAAATTTCCAGGCTTCTCCTCCCCAGAGCAGGCTGTTGCTTAGGCAGGAGGATGAGGCAGGCCTGGGCCAGAAATCTCAAGCAACTGGAGAGGTGGCAGGTCCTGAAGCCATTTTTCAATGTCAGTCTCCATCTTCAAGTACCCCGCAATTATTGTGCCCTTTCTAGTTCCCTCTTCTGCATCTCTAAAACTCCTTGTCGCCCTAGCTGGTTTGGCTCAGTGGATAGAGCATCGGTCTGCGGACTCAAGGGTCCCGGGTTCGATTCCGGTCAAGGGCATATGCCCAGGTTGCGGGGTCAATCCCCAGTAGGGGGAGAGCAGAAGGCAGCCAATCAATGATTCCCTCTCATCATTGATGTTTCTATCTCTCTCTTCCTCTCCCTTCCTCTCTGAAATCAATAAAAATATATTTTTTAAAAAAAACACCTCCTTGTCATTCTTTCTCAGGACCAGCAGAAAAATGGGCAAAGGATAGGTACAAACTGTTCAAAGATGAGGAATTCTAAATGTCTCTTCAGCACATGAAAAGGTGCTCAATTATGCTCATGATAATAGGAATGCAAATGACAAGTACAGAGGGAATATCACGTTAGCTAAGAGCAGACATTAGTTAACACCGTCTGGTTAACTAATTCTTGAGCTGTGAATGCTGCTGCTGCAAGGCCAACCTTCTCTGACCTCCTTGCAGAGCAATATGGCAAAATATCTCAAATTTTAAAATGCGCTAGTCCGATGGCCAAGCACTTCCACTTCCACGCCCAGGTATTAACAGATGCACTCCCATATTCATGCAAAATGTCATGTGCCAAGGATGTACCTTGTGGCATTGTTTGTAATAGCTGAAGACTAGCTGTCTGTTAATAGGGAACCTGTTAAATAAATTATGGACTCCTATACAGCCACTTATAAAGGAATAAGGAAGGTCTGTATGGACTGATATGGAAAATTTCACCGGGGTATTATTGTTCAGTGTAAAGCAAGCATGTCAAACTCAAAGGTCAATACGGGCCAAATAAACAAGGTTTAAGTTTATGTGGGCCGCAAAAAAACAAAAGCTTCAATTTTCATAGAAACGTAGGTTTATTTCAATAGAGACATGCTGAATACAAAGGGCTGAAATAAATGAGTAATCGTTAATATAAAATAATGGAACATTCTAATCAAAATTAATATTTTTTTGAACAATAACTTACCAGATACTGAATAACTGCACAAATTAATAAGCGTAACACAAATAAACCCATTTTTCTTGTTCTCCAAAAACAAAATATTTCCTGTTGCGCACACCAAACAAGTCAGTCCAAGACTAAGGACGTGGCAATCGGCTGCTAAAATATTCGCTGCTAGTGTTAGTGGAGAGAAATGATGTGCCTGCAAAAAAGACACTTAAGGGAAATGAATGCAACACGATTATAGTAATCAGTCATTAGCGAACGTTGTAGTTTGTTATTAATAATTATGTATAACAGGATACTGTAAAAATTAAGTTACGAAATTTTTATTAAAACATTTCTTACATACCGCTATATTGGCTGGACCACAGAAATATTCGTTGTGGGCCGCATGCATTGTGGGCTGCGTGTTTGACATGCTTGGTGTAAAGGGTAAGGAGCATGCCAATGCATATGGTGCACTAATATTTGTGAGTGAAAAACGTGCACATAATATTTTCGTAAATGCATGGAGGACCCTGAAATAATACCCAGAACCTGGGGATACTGGTTGCCTCTCGAGCAGGAACTTGGAGGCTTGGGAACATCAGAGGGAAGGAGATTTATTTTTCTACTAGAGGCCTGGTGCACGAAATTTGTGCACTGGGGGTGGTGGTGGTCTCGTAGCCCAGCCTGCACCTTCTCACAGTCTGGGACCCCTCAGAGGATGTCTGCCTGCTGGCAGGGAGTAGGCCTAAGCCAGCAGTCGGACATCCCTCTTGCAGTTCAGGACCCCTCGCTCCTTACCACCCACCTGCTCGCTACTCCTTACTGCTCAGCTTGCTGCTCCTTAGCGCTGCAGCGGAGGTTGGAGAGGCTCCCGCCACCACGGCTGCACTCACCAGCCATGAGCGTTGTGTTGAGTTGTTCTGGTGGTCAGTGCGCATCATAGTGACCAGTTGTTCTGGTCGTTCTGCTGTAACGGTCGCTTAGGCTTTTATTATATAGATTATAGGTTGAATCATGACTCACAGTATTCATATGTTGAAGTCCTAACCCTCAATATCTCAAAATGTGACCTTAATTAGAAGTAGGGTCGCTGGAGATGTAATCAGTTAAGAGGAGCTCGTAGAGGAGCAAGGTGGCCCCTAATCCGGAACGACACGTCTCTGTATATAGAGAGGGTTGGATACGGAGAACACTGGGTGAAGATGAAGGCAGAGACTGAACGGATGCTCAGCAAACCCCTAGAAGCCAGGAGACAGGCAATAAGTACATTTCCCCCTTGCAGTGCTTAGAAGGTACCAACCCTGCAGGCACCTTGGTCTCGAGACAATAAATTTCTATTTTTGTAAACCAACCAGTCTGTGGTACTTGGGTTCAGCAGCCCTGGCAAACGAATACAACATCCTTTGGTGTCTTTTTAATTCTGTATTATGTACCTGTGTCACCAATTAAAACTTTTTCCAACACAAATGTCCAAGCCTTCCCAGATTCAGCAGGCTGGGTCAGTTTTATAGACTCTGAGAACATTTTATCTCCACAACAGTTTTTACCAGGTTGTAATATAATTTAACTCTTCACAGGGTTCTTGTCTTCACAAAAGGAGCCAAGCCTATGTACGTTTCCTTCATCATTATCATCGTAGAGCTCGGCCCTCAAATGTTTGCTGGAGTAAATGAATATGGGGAACGACATTTTTTACTCCCTCTATCACTATTTATTGATTTGGGGGCTTGATAAGTTATCAAATGATTTATATTTAGTCAGAGTGACATGACTGAAACCTGATCTTAAGATTTGGAGGATAAGTGGGAGGAAAAAAACATCATTTAAATACATATTGAAGAATTTCACTTCAAATGAGTTGGGGGTTTAGTACTTTTCAGGGGAGATAGTTCTTTAAACAGGATTTTTTTTTTTTTTGGTCTGGTGGGGAGATGAGGAATCAAGAAAGGCTTCCTCTCTGAGATGCTGTGTTTGATGAGGGACAAATGAAAGAATCTGTCAATCTTGCTCCAAAGGGTGGTCCTTGGATGATGGAAGTGACATTTGCATTAGGCACTAACGATCAATAGTCAGGCTCCTCTACTTGTTCCCTGAGCTGCCTTAACAAAGTACCACAAACTGGGTGTCTTAAAACAACAGGAATTTATTGTCTCAAGTTCTGAAGGCCAGATGGTGGAAATCAAGGTGTCAACAGGGCCGTGTGCTGCTGGGAGACTCCAGGGGAGGCCTCTTCTATCTTCTGATGTTGGCTGGCAATCCCTGGCTTGTAGACACATCACTCTAATCTCTGCCTCCACCTTCACAGGGCATTCTCCCTATGCCTGTGACTCTGTGCAAAGTTTCCTCTTCTCATGAGGACATCAGCCATTGGATCAGGGCCTGCTCTAACCCACTATGACATTATCCTAACTTGATTACATCTGCTAAGTTAGGTTGCCTTCTGAGGTTCTGGGTAGATGTAAATTCAACCCATTACTGCTGCTGAGCTAGAACTCACTGAGGACGGAGAAGCAGCAAAGGGCAAGAGAGTGTTTAACCTTGTAGTTGAGTACAGGCCGTGGACTCAAACAGACTTGGTTTGTAAGCCTGGTTCTACCTGCTGGTCAGCCATGGGAATTTGGGCAAGTTAATCAACATCTCTAAGCCTGTTTTCTCATCTGCACAATGGGCTTAATGCCGCCTGGGGTTGCTGGTGACATAAATAAGATCAGGTCCTGGCATGCTTAGCCCAGGGCCTGATTTTTTTTTTTAATTAATTAGCTTTTAACACCAGAGTCCCCATTTCCATGGCTCCTGGCATTCTTTCAGGGAGGAACATAGACAGTTAAATAGCAAAACAGGATAGTTTATGATTAAAGGCTCTGAGGCTGGTACAGGATGTACCTTTTCACGGGAGGTCAGAGAGCACAGGACAGGACAGAGGGACTTTAACTTTTCATAATAAACAGATGCAAAGTTAGTGCTGTAATCTGAGACTCTGCACCTAAGCACTATCAATTTCCCCCTTCCCCTCCACAGGGTGTATTTCTTTCTTTCTTATTTATTTATTTCTTTTACTTTTTAAAAATATGTTTTTATTGATTTTAGAGAGAGAGAAAAGGAGAGGGATAGAGAGATAGAAACATCAATCGGCTGCCGTGATCGAACCGGTAACCTCTTGGTTCATGGGTCAACGCTCAACCACTGAGCCCCATCGGGTGGGCCCCATGGTGTATTTCTAGAGCTTATCATTGAGGCCAGACCTAGCATAACCAAACCAGACATTTCCTATTCCCCTCCCTGCTCTAACACCCACTGCTGAGGCTGCTCTCTCTTCATGCACTTGACCATCAGGACATTAGAGAGAGGCCATCGCGCCCACCCATGTGGACCTGGCCTCCCACAGTCTAGGCCAGTGGTCGGCAAACTCATTAGTCAACAGAGCCAAATATCAACAGTACAACGATTGAAATTTCTTTAGAGAGCCAAATTTTTTTTTAAGTTAAACTATATAGGTAGGTACATTGTTATTAACTAAATTAGGGTACTCCTAAGCTGGCCTTTGCTAAAAACGTCCTCAATCTGAGGGGTCAACCTCAGCGAACGTACCCCCACTTCTTCTAACGCCACTTCTTCAAAATAGACTCACCCAGGCCGAAAACTGATTTCTGTCCATGGGCCACGAAGTTTCAATCACACTGTACATGCGTGCCCGCACGTGGTATTTTGTGGAAGAGCCACACTCAAGGGGCCAAAGAGCCGCATGTGGCTCGCGAGCCACAGTTTGCTGACCACTGGCCTAGGCTGCCCATAGTGGAGTGGTCTTCTTGGGAGGCATTGGCTGGTGAAGCTGTGCATGGCCGTGTGTGCTGATCTCTGATAACATCCCAGAGACAAACCAAAACGACTGGGGCTGCTCAGCATTTTGCACAGGTCGGAAGGCTTGGCTCTGCTCCTATACCTGCTCACGTGGTCCATTAGAAAGGGACTAAATCATGCAGACACTGACATCTTTGGGGTGACATTTTCTTTGAGAATCACCTTTGTAGCCAGGCTTGAGTCCCCTCTGTGACCGGCACTATGAGTCAGCCAGGCCCAGGCCCATCGCGGTCGGGGCTGACTGCCATCTTCCCCAGCGCTGGCAGCTGCCCTTGTTTCCCAGGCACCGAGAAAAACCGTGTGCACAAAGCTTTGTTCCTGAGCTGTAGCTTTTTGGATGTTTTCCATGGTGGCTGGTGGAACTAAGCCCGTGCACTCAGTTATTATATTTACCGAGTGCCTGGTTAATAGCACAGGCTCTAGATCCAGTTGCCTAAATTCAGACCCCACCCCTACCAGTCATGAGCTTTGTGACACCGAGCAAGTTACTTAGTGTCTCTAAGCCTTTATGGTTACACCTGTAGAGGGAGAATCAGCCTCGTACCCAGAAGGCCGCTTGCTGAGGGGACTGTTCCAGGCTGGGGTCCTGGGGAAGCAGACTGTGAGGCAGAGTGAGCAGGCAGGACTTTAGGAGGGAATTCATTCTCTTAACAGCAACGCCCGTAAAAGGGAGAGCAGGAGGCAGGGCTGGGCAGAGGGGGAAGTGAGCGGCCATGCAGTCCCAAAGGAAGCAGCAGCCAACCCCAGAGGGCGCTCTGGAGCTGGGAAAGCGCAGGAGCCCTGTTCTCAGTTGGACCCAAAGGGCAGGGCCATGAAGCCCCTCCCTAGGTCAGTCCCTGGATGCAGGTTCCCCTGGGAGTTTTCTTCAGCTGAGCCAATTTCCAAATGGCAGCTGGGAATCGTCTTCCTGCGGTGTCTCCAGCATCTGGGAGAATAAGCCCTTGACTGCTGAAAGGCGAGCCCAGCCTCCACCACAAAGATTAAATGAGGTGATCCACATAAAGCCCATAACACCGTACCTGGCAAGCAGTAAAGACTTACCAAACGGTAGCGATTACAGTTGCTGTTGTTGTTATACCTTATTTACCAGGCCCTGTGCCAGAGGCTGGGACACAGCGGTGATCAAGATTCCTCTCTTGTCCTCAAGAAACTCAACCCATAAGCTAATCAGACCATCAAACAAGTAATTGCAAGGCAGTGGACCTGATAGTGTGGCCCAGGATTTGTATGGGGGCATCTAGAAGGGAAACATGACCCAGAGTAGGAAGATGAAGGGGACAGTGATGCCGAAGGTGATGCCTGGAGATGAAGAGGAGTCAGCCAGGCCAGGGCAGTGGAAGGCGCGGGTCGTGGGGGAGAAGGTGGAGGAAACAGTGTGCGCAGACAAGAGAAAGCACGGTGCGTGCATGACACAGTTCCGCAGGGCCAGCACCAGTGTACCCCCAGGGATCGGGGAGGAGGGGTCTTGGGCACACCAGGCCAAGGAGTGTGGACTTGGACAGACACAGGGCAATAGGAGCCATTAAAGCATTCTACCAGAGAAAGGATGGTGTCCATTCGTACTTGAAAACGTCGCTCAGCTGCCATGTTGGCAATGGATTGGACCTGGACAAGATTAGAAGCCCTTGCCAGGTCCAGATGAGAGATGAGGGTGACTCGGATAAGGCCGGGGCACTGGAGGAGGAGACAGCACAGTGCCAAGGAATATTGGGGAAGTGGAATCTACAGACTTGGTGATGGTTGGATGGTGAGAGAGAAAGGAAAATCCTGGGTCATATTTAAGTTTTTGATCTGGGACAATGTACTCCAGAAGGCCTGGTATCTTAGTCCAATCAGGCTGCTATAACAGAATGCCACACACTGGGTGGGTTAGAGACAACAGAAATGTATTTCTCACAGTTCGGGAAGCTGGGAAGTCCAAGGCCAAGGGACCGGAGGATTCAGTGTCTGCTGGGATCCCCACATCTCAATTCAGAGGTGGCTGTCTTCTCGCTCTGTCCTCACATGATGGAAGGGGTGAGGGAGCTCTCCAGTCTTTCTTTTTTTTTAAAAAAAATATTTTATTGATTTCAGATAGATAGGGAGAGATAGAAACATCAATGATGAGAGAATTATCAATCGTCTGCCACCTGCACGCCCCACACTGGGAACTGAACCCACAACTCGGGCATGTGCCCTGACAGGGAATCAAACCATGACCTCCTGGTTCATAGGTCGTCACTCATCCACTGAGCCACGCCGGCTGGGATCCAGTCATTCTTTCTATTCTTCCTTTCCTTTCCCTTCCTTCCATTTCCTTCCTTCCTTTCCTTCCTTCCCTCCTTCCTTCCTTATTTATATATTTTTATTGCTTTCAGAGGGAAAGGAGAGGGAGAGAGAGATAGAACCATCAATGATGAGACAGAATCATTGGTCGGCTGTCTCCTACAGGCCTCACACTAGGGATCAATCAAGCCCACAACCAGGGCATGTGCCCCAACCGGGAATTAAACCGTGACCTCCCAGTTCATATCACAGTTCGTTCATAGTTCGATTCTCAACTACCGAGCCATGCTGTCCAGGACAGTATTTTTTTTATGAGGGCATTACTCTCATGAGGCTCTGCCCTCATGACCTAATCACCTCCTCAAGACCCCTCGTCCAAACAGCATCACATTGGGAAGAAGTGTCAAATATGAATTTTGAATGGATACCAACATGCAGTCTATAGCACTTGGGGAACAAGTGTTATAAAACAGTGGTCGCCAACCGGTGGTCCGTGAGGTCCAAAGGGTTGGCGACCACTGTTCTAAGAGCGAGAGTTGTTCTAAAACCCACAAACCATTAAGGACAGACATGTTCCTCCTTATTCGGCATGGCTCAACAGAGTTTTTCCCAGCCAGCTCTCCAAGGCCTTTGGCGACATGTTTGACAAACCCCTGTGAAGCTCCTAGGGGAATACAACTCTCAGAAACAGCTACATTAATCCCAGAGGAACTTGCTTCCTCCCTGCTTGTGTCTGGGGGGTGAGGGGAGCCCAGCAAAGAATGCTCTCATTGTTTAAACTGTAGTTGCAGTGGAAAGCAAATTAAGCAAAGGAAGAAAATAGAAATAAAAATTCACTTTGGATTCAATCCTTGGTAAACATCAATATTTCTTGAATACGGACTCTGGGCTCAGCCCTGTGCTCAGGGCTTTAGATATAATATAAGGAAGAACAAGATAGATACTGACCAGGGAACTTGAGGGTCCACCTCCTTCTATTTTAATTCTTCTGATGGCAAATTAGTACTGTTCGGTCGCCGAAGGAGGAACGCACCAGGCCAGAGTGGTGAGGGATTATGAATTTATTTGATCATCCGATCATCCGCACACCAGGTGGCTGAGCCTGGATGGCTCCAGCACCCAGTGACGGGAGTCAGCGGTTTTTAAAGGACTTTTGGCAGGCTTTCTTCTGGGCAGAGACTTCTTTATGCATACCTGGAGGGGAGATAATGGAATGTGGTCACCACAAGTGAAATGTGGTCTTCAGCAAAGGGAATATCCATAGTGAAATGATCTGAAAAGCCAGTTCCTGGGGGACGGGTGTCAATTCAATTGCTTCATCAAACCTAACAAGTAGGCTGCCGTTGGTGACCTGAGTCAGTCCCTTAATCTCCTCTGTGTTTTTACAAAACTGGGTTTTTGGACTTCAGAGAAGATGTGTAGACCTATTGTAAGTGGGAATCGCGCCACTGGAAATGATTGGCAGGCCTCTTTAGCATTTGCTCCAAAAGGAGTAATTTGCGGGCTGAGAGAGACGAGGTGTTGTCTCTGAGGGCCCCAGGGTAGGCTCTGAATTTGAGTTGGAAAATTGGGCCCAATGATCAGTCCAAGGCAACTTCTCAAAATGTTTTTTGGGGAAGGGAACGAGTCTGCATGCCTGAGGATCTAAAATGGAGCCTCCCGCCCTGACCGGTTTGGATAGAGCGTCGGCCTAGGGATTAAAGGGTCCCAGCCTCGATTCCAGTCAAGGGCATGTACCTTGGTTGCGAGCACATCCCCAGTGGGGGGTGTGCAGGAGGCAGCTGATCGATGTTTCTAACTCTCTATCCCTCTCCCTTCCTCTCTGTAAAAAAAATCGATAAAAATATATTTAAAAAATAAAATAAAACGGAGCCTCCCAAACATTTTCTGGGGCGCATTCTCTCCCCCAAGAGGAACTGGGTGCTAGGTTGAGGTTAAAAGCGCAACAACTATTGAGTCAACCAAATTTTTTTTTTCATTTCATAAGGTCCTTCCTTCCCAAATCTATGTCAAGATTTAAGATAGCAAAAACTAACCTCCGCCATAAAAAGGACCAAACCTCCAAAGAATGTGATTTTTTTTTCTTACAGTTGTTTGCTGCAATGGTAGTTTCTGTAATTGAGATACAGGAGCATAAAACTATGCGCTGCTGATGCAATCTTGCATTCTCTTTGGGTTTCAAAAGGCAGGCAGGTGAATTTCCACTTGCACATCCATTTTCTCCCTGGCTTTCTTAGTCAGATCCACATTCCTGAGCCCAGAGGAAAAAACAGTGATTAAAACGTAACTGAGAGACTCCAGTGTCCGGAGCATCAGTACAGTAGGGAGCCAAAGGGGGTGGGGGTGGCGGCCCGTGGGCGAAACTCCAGCTTAAAATCAGCGACTTTCAAGGCTAACGATGACTTTGTTTTTATTCGAAGGAGCCGCAGCTCGCACCCCGAGAGCGGACTCCGGCCCCGGGAGTACCCCCCTCGGCTCCAAGGAGAGGGAGCGAATCTGAAAACCCACACTGGCCTGGGGGCATTTAGACGACGCCCCCCGCCGCAGGGGGGACCCCGGGCCTGGGG
>NW_005370286.1:2088101-2112789 GCF_000412655.1 Myotis brandtii | reverse complement strand
GGGCTCCTCGGCTCGGTCCAGGGATACCTCGGCCGAACTCCTGGCCCCGACACAGTGACTCGGGAGACGCATGTAAACACATTCCCCCTTTTCCTTCCTTTCTTTCCTTTTTCGATTTGAAATTAAAATGGGATTGTGTGAGACCTCCAGTGGGGGTCCGCTCCGGGGTGACCTGCTGAAAACAGGCTTCTCCTGAACCGAGGAGGTGAGCCTGCCTCGTAGCTGGCCATCGCCTTACGACACCGCCTCACGGGGGAAGAAATGGCATCCATTCCCTTCCTTGTTATGGTATTAAACTGCCTAGGACTCGCTTTTAATACACAAATAACCGAGTAGGAATACTTTGGTGAGCACAGCAGAAGTATGCTCCACTTACATATAGGCAAGGATAAGTACTTAACCCTAGGAGCATGGCAATCTGAAAAATAAATTGAAATGAGTCTAATTTTAAAAATTATAACTAATTGCACAAAAAATTGTGCAATTATTTATAAATTTGAGCTCTTTTTTTTTTTTTTTTTCCAGAAGGAAATATACTTAGTCCTGGCCGGGGGGCTCAGTTGCTTGGAGTGCCGTCCTGTATACCAAAAGATTATGGGTTCCATTGGGTTCAATTCCTGGTCAGGGGAAGCAACCGATGTTTCTCTCTCTCTCTCCCTTACTCTCCCTAAAAAAGTCAATTAAAAATACCCTCGGGTGAGGATTAAACAAAAAAGTAAATATACCTAAAGGGTAACTGTAAATGCTGTTCTGGACAAAATGAAAATAAAAGCCCTAAAGGACTGGTAAGTTATTTTGAAGACATAAAAATCCACAAAGTTAAAAATGCTTTAAAAGCTATTATTTTAGAAGAAAGATTGATATTATTTACCTTTATCTTATGAACTTTTTTTAAAAAATATTGACAAAACTCTAGTGCCCAATGATGAGATACTGTACATTCAGCAACTTACATTTATAAGAAATTAATTGTATATTTATTTCTGAAAATTAGTACAAGCGGCTGTAATTAGTACAAGAGCCATAATTATACGTTTATTTGTGTGTGTGTCTGTCTGTCTGTTCAGCCCATCATTGGGTGAAACTAATGCTCATTTCAAACCAGCTCTGTTACTGCAGTCTGTGTGGATGTAGATTTTTCTTTTTCTTTTTTTTTTAAACATATTTTTCTTGATTTCAGAGAGGAAGGAAAAGGGAGAGAGAGATAGAAACATCAATGATAAGAGAGACTCATTGATTGGCTGCCTTCTGCACGCCCCCTATTGGGGATCAAGTCGGCAACCCAGGCATGTGCCCTTGACCGGAATCGAACCCAGGACCCTTCAGTCCCCAGGCTGACGCTCTATCCACTGAGCCAAATTTGCTAGGGCTAGATCTTTAGTGTGGTTAAAAAACCAATCATTTGCAGGCTTCCTTCCTATAGAGACAGGGACAGTCAATTTGCTGGCACCCTTTGTTGTGAGTGAAGGTCAAGTTTGAACATATCCACTAGGAGCGCGGTATAAGACCCAGGTTGCCAGCACTGTGTTTTCAACATGAAACTCACCCAGCAAGTTGAGATCTTTGTGCACCCATCCGATGGATGGCTTAGGCTGTGGTTTCATAAAGCGTCTGAGGGTGGGAATAAGCAGGTTGAATTACTCTTCTTCTCAACACATAGAAAATAAGAGCTACTAAGTCAGAAGTCTGACGCTGGCAAAGTTGACTTGAAAATTCAAGTTCAAATTTTAACGTTGAAAGGTCCTTAGAGATCTTTTCGCTCAGCCTCTTTATTATATTGAAAGAAAAACTCAGAGAGTTGAAGTGTGTTTGCAAAGGTCTCTCAGCTAATGCTAATAGCAAAGAGAGAACCACACCAGAAAGCCTTGAGTAGAGGCAGTGTATCTGTCCGGAAGAAGGTAGAAGCATCTTGAATTTGTAGGAAGCCCTTAAGTGTGTGGGCTGGAATACTTGATTATTTTTGTGTCCTTCTGATTGCCAAGGATCAGGTGGCTGATTTCTGTGCTGTGATTACGTGAATGGTGATGGCTGGTTGTGATCAACTCAAAAAAAGAGTTCTTACCAAATTAATTACTTGTGAGTTCTCAGCACGGAACCAACACATAAGGCGAAAACTAACATCCAGTTCATTAGCTCTTTGGACTTCGTTGCTTTCGAATCTGTGCTTGGATATACACAGAATATCTGGATGACTAGTTCAGTTTCACTTATATGACTTACACCCTACTCCAGACCATATACAATGGAAAGCCCTTCAGTATTACTTTATATGAGAAATCAGTTTCTTTTTTTGGTTAATCCTCACCCAAGGATATTTTTCTCCCCATTGATTCTCAGAGAGAGTGGAAGAGAGAAGGAGAGTCAGAGAGTAACATTGATGTGAGAGAGACACATTGATTGGTTATCTCCCTGACATACCCTGATGGGGGCTGGGGATTGAGCCTGCAACCAAAGGATGTGCCCTTGACTGGAATTGAACCTGGGACCCTTCAGTCCACGGGCCTGAGCTCTAACTACTGTAGATTTTTCTTTTTCTTTTTTTTTTAAACATATTTTTCTTGATTTCAGAGAGGAAGGAAAAGGGAGAGAGAGATAGAAACATCAATGATAAGAGAGACTCATTGATTGGCTGCCTTCTGCACGCCCCCTATTGGGGATCAAGTCGGCAACCCAGGCATGTGCCCTTGACCGGAATCGAACCCAGGACCCTTCAGTCCCCAGGCTGACGCTCTATCCACTGAGCCAAATTTGCTAGGGCTAGATCTTTAGTGTGGTTAAAAAACCAATCATTTGCAGGCTTCCTTCCTATAGAGACAGGGACAGTCAATTTGCTGGCACCCTTTGTTGTGAGTGAAGGTCAAGTTTGAACATATCCACTAGGAGCGCGGTATAAGACCCAGGTTGCCAGCACTGTGTTTTCAACATGAAACTCACCCAGCAAGTTGAGATCTTTGTGCACCCATCCGATGGATGGCTTAGGCTGTGGTTTCATAAAGCGTCTGAGGGTGGGAATAAGCAGGTTGAATTACTCTTCTTCTCAACACATAGAAAATAAGAGCTACTAAGTCAGAAGTCTGACGCTGGCAAAGTTGACTTGAAAATTCAAGTTCAAATTTTAACGTTGAAAGGTCCTTAGAGATCTTTTCGCTCAGCCTCTTTATTATATTGAAAGAAAAACTCAGAGAGTTGAAGTGTGTTTGCAAAGGTCTCTCAGCTAATGCTAATAGCAAAGAGAGAACCACACCAGAAAGCCTTGAGTAGAGGCAGTGTATCTGTCCGGAAGAAGGTAGAAGCATCTTGAATTTGTAGGAAGCCCTTAAGTGTGTGGGCTGGAATACTTGATTATTTTTGTGTCCTTCTGATTGCCAAGGATCAGGTGGCTGATTTCTGTGCTGTGATTACGTGAATGGTGATGGCTGGTTGTGATCAACTCAAAAAAAGAGTTCTTACCAAATTAATTACTTGTGAGTTCTCAGCACGGAACCAACACATAAGGCGAAAACTAACATCCAGTTCATTAGCTCTTTGGACTTCGTTGCTTTCGAATCTGTGCTTGGATATACACAGAATATCTGGATGACTAGTTCAGTTTCACTTATATGACTTACACCCTACTCCAGACCATATACAATGGAAAGCCCTTCAGTATTACTTTATATGAGAAATCAGTTTCTTTTTTTGGTTAATCCTCACCCAAGGATATTTTTCTCCCCATTGATTCTCAGAGAGAGTGGAAGAGAGGAGGAGAGTCAGAGAGTAACATTGATGTGAGAGAGACACATTGATTGGTTATCTCCCTGACATACCCTGATGGGGGCTGGGGATTGAGCCTGCAACCAAAGGATGTGCCCTTGACTGGAATTGAACCTGGGACCCTTCAGTCCACGGGCCTGAGCTCTAACTACTGAGCAATTTATCTTATTTTTTTTAAAATTGATTTCAGAGAGGAAGGGAGAGGGAGAGATAGAAACATCAATGATGAGAGAGAATCATTGATTGGCTGCCTCCTGCACACCCCCTACTGGGGATCGAGCCTGCAACCAGGGCATGTGCCCTTGACCGGGATGGAACCTGGGACCCTTGAGTCCACAGGCCGGCGCTCTGTCCTCTGAACCAGACCCGCCAGGGCAGAAATTGGTTTCTTAGTGCGTGCTGAGAAAAGGGCCCTGGCACCAAACCAAGGGCTGTTTTGGAGGAGCTGAGCTGAGCTAAGGGGACCCTCCAAGCATCCTTACCTTGGAGATGCTATCAGTCAACCGAGAGCTATTCACTGAGCAGGAATAACAGAGAACGCCCTCTTAGGGGAAGACCGTTTCGGAGTGTTTACAGTTGAGCCATGTTGATAAAGGAATGGCTTTCAGTTAGTCTTCTACTCTGTCTTCTCACAGTTGATCCTCCCACATTCCCCTGGGGTGGTGAGAGTGACTTTATCCCCATTTTTCCGGGGGGGAGGGGGGAGTGAAAGCAGTGTTGCCCTTCAGTGCAGAGGGGGGACAGCTGGAGGCAAAGGCGCTGGGCTTTATCCAGCTCCACTCTCAGTGAACCTCCCACCTGCAGTCTTCCTGGATATCGATTTTCTGCCCACATGGGCTTCCCACTAATCTCCGGCAAGTTCATACCAGTCCAGCCGCCTCCCTGGCAGAGAGGTTGGCGTTCGCTTTGGAGTCAGGCGATGCAGTTCCCTTGCAGCCCCTCCTCTGGGTTCTCACTGAGTAAACAATGGCCAACTCCATTGGAGTGTGTCGCTGCACTGCTCTGTCACAACCCCCTGGGACCAGAGGGAGACCCGCCCTCCAGGAGCCGGGCTTGCCTAGCTCTCCAGCACAGTTCCAAGCATGGCAGTCTCCAGGGAAGCTTTTATTATTAGTATTCTTACTAGTGGCCCAGTGCACGGACTCGTGCACATTGAGAGGAAATTAATTAGAAGAAATATTTTAATATTGCTATTTGCCCTTTCTCTATAGTAGAAGTGTCAGAGAGGAAGTGTCAGAGGTACGTTGTGCCAATGGTTGGTCTTCAGACATATTCTGTCGATGCCACTGCTTTCTTTCAGCTTCAGAATGTCAACAAAAACAACCAAATTCACCATCAACAATGACAGATTGAAATCCGTGCATGCGATTGGCGCCAGTGAGAGCTTTACATGTATCATGCATGTGCGAGTCAACGTTTATTTTTAAATTGCCAGTGCACGTCATATGTACCGGCCGGACAGTCGGACGGTCAGTCACTTAGCCTTTTATATATATAGAAGATTATTATTATTTTGTTAATCCTCACCTGAGGATATTTTTTCCATTGATTTTTTTTAAAAATATATTTTATTGATTTTTTACAGAGAGGAAGGGAGAGAAAGATAGAAACATCGATGAGAGAGAAACATTGACCAGCTGCCTCCTGCACATCTACTGGGGATGTGCCCGCAACCCAGGTACATGCCCTTGACCGGAATCGAACCTGGGACCTTTCAGTCCGCAGCCGACGCTCTATCCACTGAGCCAAACCGGTTTTGGCATCCATTGATTTTTAAATATATTTTTATTGATTTCAGAGAGGAAAGGAGAGAGATACAAACATCAGTGATGAGAGAGAATCATTGATTGGCTACCTTCTGCATGTCCCACACTGGGGATCGAGCCCCTACTATTGATATTTAGAGTGGAAGGGAGGAGGGGAGAGAGACACACACATCAATCAGTTGCCTGCTGCATGCGCCCCGACCGGTGCTGGGGATCGAACCTGCAACCTAGGTACTTGCCCTTGACTGGCAATTGAACCTGAGACCCTTCAGTGTGAGAGCTGACGCTCTAACCACTGACCAACACAGGCCAGCGCTCAGGGAAATCTTTAAGAGCACAGATTGCCAGTTGTGTCACCCACTTTCCCCATCCCATGTTGAATCCCAATTGCTCAGGGTAGGGCCCAGAAATCTGAAACTCAGAAAAGCTTTCCTGGTGATTCTTGAATCTGCCAGTCTTGCATTTGGAGTCACTGAGTGGCATTGATCTCATTTGGGGGGAAGGAGGTGGCAGATTGTGACTGAGAGGACGGCAGGCCTGCATGTAGGCCCTGGAATCCCTCATTTTCCTTCTTAGTGAAACTCCCCAGTGCCTGGCTTCTGGGAGTTTTTGGGGGGGGGGGGAGGTGGGGAGGGATGGAGCCTGGCGGGTGACAGTGCCAGGTGTGGGGAAGGGTCAGGCTCAGGGAGGTTCCCAGATCCTCCTGCACCCCCAGAAAGCGCGAGTCAGTGTTTCCTTCCTGTCTCGCCCTCCAGCAGAAGCCCGCCCGCCCGTCATAATTTGACAGATGATCCTCAGGTCCTGCGAGAGAGGTAGAGACATCCTTTCAGAGGAAATGGGAAACGTTTTGAATTACGATTGAAGTAGAGACTCCATTTATTCTGCTTCAGGTTCGGCAGAGCCTCCTGGTTTTCCTTGAAGATGAGGTCATTTTGCTCTTTGCAGGTGGATTGCAAGCGCTCTGCTGCTTGGAAGGATCAGAGCAGTGAGGGAGGGAGTGGCCATTCTGTCCTGTGAATTTCCAGCGAGTTGCAGATTCCTTTGCGACTGATGGGCAGTGTGGATAGAGAGCTGGCCAGATGCCTTGCAAGTCCAGCTCAGCCAAGGCCCTCATTTCCCCGCTAAAGAACAGCCTGTGTTAGGCTTAGGCAAGGCCCGAGCATAACTTGTCCCCCGTTTCGCCCAGTAGATTTGCCCTTTACGAGGGTAGAGTCTGTACACAGCCACGGTGGCGTGGCGGCGGCTGACGTTAGCCAGGGCCGGGAAGGCTTAGGCTGCTTCATGCTGTTGGGCTGGTTGTGAGTCAGAAAGCTTCGTACCTCCCGTGAGGCTTGATTAGCGCTGTCGTCCTTCCTGGAATGACACACGGTTGCCTTACATAAGCCACTCTACATGTTTATCATTTCCTATTGACGGTTGAAAATGATCTGACATTTATCATCAAGAATAGAAAGCTGTGCATAATCCAAACTTACTCTTTCTCTACATTTTTGCTGGTTTAACCTGGCTCTTAAATATTTGAGAAACTTGCCCCAGCCGGTTTGGCTCTGTGGATAAGAGCATCGGCCCATGGACTGAGGGGTCTCCGGTTTGATTCCTGTCAAGGGCGCGTACTCAGTTGCAGGCTCGATTCCCGGCCCTGATGAGGGTGCGTGAAGGAGGCAACTAATTAATGTCTCTCTCACATCGATGTTTCTCTCTCTGTCTCTCCCCCTCCTACTCTCTAAAAAAAATGTCAATGGAAAAATGTCCATTGGTGAGGATTAACAACAACAACAAAAATATTTAAGACACTTTATGGAGAAAAAATGAAGTGTAAGACAAAGGTCTTGCTTGGTAGGAATCTTGTGAGGACCCACTAGTGCTGATGAACCCGGAAGAAACCTGTCCTACCTGGATTTCTCCAGCCCCTGCCGGCTCCCCATTGCTCCCGAATCAAGTCTGCACCCCAGGATTCTCCTCGGCCTCAGCTCTCGGACTCACAGCTAGACTCGCTCCAGATCCCCTCCTGGGGCAGACCTGGGAGCTAACCCCCACCCCTCCCTTGGCATTGCGCGATTTTGTGCAATATCTGGGGTTATAGAATCTTTGCATATTTCTATGAAGATTTCTTGCAGGGAGGGGCTTGGCACCTATTCAGGAAGCCAGGCAGCTTGCAAAAGCTTAATCAGAGAGTTTCTTTAGGAAGGCATGAACCCAATATTTTTGGGGTTCATATTTATACGGATGTGCCAGACACTGGTGGGTGATTTCACAAACCTTATCTCTTTAAATCCTCAAAGCAGCTCTCTAGAATAGAAACATTCAGGTGCACCTTCTCTATGAGAAAACAGACTTGGAGAGGGGGTGTGTCTGGCCTGAGGCCTGTCAGCTGAGACAACACGGAACTGGCTGGTGTGGCCAGAGGTTTGCCCCCACCCGGCAGTCAGCAGGGGTGACAGACTTGCCCCCAGTGGGCCTTCTTGAAAGTCCTTCACACTCAGAGCTCGCCAGGCACAGCCCCAGTAATCAGCAGCCGATGGCATCTCTGTGCAGCGGATGAGAAATGTTGGCTCGTTTCCCGAGCCTGGGTCTGAGCTTAGGAGATGGGCCGCGTCTTCACTCACTCATTCATCCCATCTGAACTCGCTGATGCCTGCTCTCTGCAGTCATGGTGTTAAGGGCCACATAGACGCTATATTATAGAGGGCACTTCTGCCCCCTTCACTGCCATTCTCCACCGAGCGTTTCCTGCACCTCTTGGGTTAGGAGGCAGGCTGTCCCCGACAGCTGGTTCCTTTTCATCTTTTCATCGCCTTTCTTTCCCTCCTTCCTTTTTTTTTTTTTTTTTTTTTTTTTTTTACTGTTCTCCTTCATCACATTTCTGAATGGCCTTTTCTCCATAGAGGCTTTAGTATTGATCCCCTAGGACAGTGATGGCGAACCTATGACACGCATGTCAGAGGTGACACGCGAACTCATTTTTTTGGTTGATTTTTCTTTGTTAAATGGCATTTAAATATATAAAATAAATATCAAAAATATAAGTCTTTGTTTTACTATGGTGGCAAATATCAAAAAATGTCTATATGTGACACGGCACCAGAGTTAAGTTAGGGTTTTTCAAAATGCTGACACGCCGAGCTCAAAAGGTTCGCCGTCACTGCCCTAGGTTCATTCTTCTGGGTCTGTGGAGACTTTTTCTGGGTGTCCCCACCGGTGACACAGCACCTTGGAGCGGGCCTGCTGGAGACGCCGGTTGCTGCAGTCACTGCCAGACCCACAGCTGCACAGAGAGCCCGGACGCTCTGGTAGTTTCTTACCCGCTGTGGCCGACAGTGAGATCAGACACCACAGAGTGAACTGCTTAATCACTGTCAGTTCAGAAAAGCCGGGGATTGCAGATTGCTCGCTGCCTCTGTCGGGAGCCCGTAAACAGCACGGCTCCCAAGAGCTGCCAGTACGGAGCGATTGAGCTCGACTTCCCACTGCAGATTCCTTAGCATCCTGCTGAAGAACAAACCAGTAACTTCCTCAGTTCCTTAATGTGGACTGGCAGTTGCCCAGTTATTTTAGATTCTTCTTAGACACTGAATGAATGAAAGCCCATGCATGTGCAGGAGGGAAGGCGGCCACTTCATTTTCTGAATCCTCCAGATTAGTCCTGGGGATCCTGAGTGTCCGAGCAGGACCAGCTCTCCTGCCCGGGTAGAAACGTGGTGACTCAAGTGAGCCCAGCACCCTCACTCTCGCTGTCTCCCTGCCCTGCCTCAGCCAGGCAGTGACTCAGCAGCAGCGCTGGCTTCCTGGCCCAGAGCACACTGGAACTGAATGTTCCAGGTCTGAGCCTCGGCCCAGCTCAGCCAGGCAAAATGAAGCATTTTCTCTCTCGCTGCGTTTAACCCCAGGAAGATGGATTTGAAGACATTAGCCACAGCGTACGAGTGGGGCAGTAACAGTGAAAGGGTTAACACATCCGGGTCTTGGTATCAGGTGCTAGTGGTCTCAGATAAATCACTTATCCTCCTAGAGCCTCAGTCTCCCCTTCTGTAAAATGGGCATACAGAAGGATCCTGGGGGATGGCTGTAAGGGTCATAGCTCTGAGGATCATGGGGGATGGCGTAGGGAAGGTGATGAGTCAGGGCCTGACCTGCCACGTGTGTGCAGTCCTCAGAAAGGCTCAGGTAGGCATTTGACTTCCGCACGCAGTAGACAGTTCTGGTTGGACCTGGGTCTGTCGGCTCGCAGGTAGATGGGAAGTCTTGTTTCTCAGAAGCAAGGCCTCCTCTTATCCCCCTTGGATCACTTGAACTGACTCTCCTTCAACCAGTGTCCAGGGTGCGGGGGAGAGTCCCCCCAAGACTGCCACCACCAGTCAGAGGGGTTCTCTAAGCCACCGTTGATGAACTGGGGATTTTTTTCTTTTGGGAAATTGTGTTTTATGCAAAATGCGTGTCAACTGAAGCCCTGCACCTGATACCAGCAAACACTTTTGTGGTTGGCTTCTAGCAGGTGGAAGAGCCAATTGATTGACCAGTGTTCAACCACAGTATGAGAGAAGTGCTTGAGAAACCCATAGAAATGTAACAGGAGGTCGCTTTTATCTAACTTCAGACAGTCTGTTCCCTGGGATGGGAATTTCAGGTACTTTTCCATCTGTGATTCAGGCTCTAGGTGATTTTAAAAAAGTGCTTCTACTCTTTCTGCTTCCCTCTTCCCCCCCTGAAGAGGAGGTCAGTAGTTTTTGATTTCCTGTAGCTCTGAGTTCAGGAGCTGGGAGCCTGGTGACCAGAGTACTCAGCCTGGTTCTGCAGTAACTTCCCTGTGACCTTGGGCCACATCTGCATGGAATCCTTGAGGACTCTAGGGGCTGGGGACTGGGGAGGCCGGGAGCTGACTCTGAGCCCTGAGCACTCCTTCCGCAGGGAAAACGCAGCTGGAGGTGCTGGTGCCAAGCCTGGAAATCACTCCGCTGGTGGGGGAAGCACTGAGGATTTTGGGGGGACATCAACGGATCTTCTGCTCTCAAGCAGGTCCCCCTGCCCCAGCCTGGCTTGGCTTGGTCTCAGCATGTGTGTGAGGAGCCACCGTCACTGCAAGTTGGGTGTGGGTTCTCAGCGGTGAGGTTGTCCGGAGTGTAGGCCCCTTCAGAGCAGCCGGCTGGGGGCTGTTGGAGGGAGAGGGGTGTTTAGGGCTCCGGTCCCTATAGTTATTTCTGGTGTGTTTGCTTCCAGGTCATGGGACTTTAGATACAGTTCTCAGCAGAGAAGATGGCCCCCTTGCTCATCAGTATTCTTGAGACTTAGATAAGGGGCTTCTAACTCTAACAGGCTCATTACCAACCTGATGAGACCACTGAGGAATTAGGCTTTGGTATAAATAGACTTGGGTGGGTGTGGCCTTCACTTATTCAGATTTTGCCTATTGTATGCCCAAAACAGGGCTGGAGGCGTGGGAGAGACCCTTTATCACAATCCAGTGGGAACTGAAGAAATTTGAGTTTGGCTGTGGGCATACAAATAACTGTTTCTGTATCAAACTAGAGGCCTGGTGTATGACATTCGTGCACTGGGAAGGGGTCCCTCTGCCTGGCCTGTGCCCTCTCACAGTCTGGGAGCGGGCCTAAGCTGTCAGTCGGACATCCCCCCAGGGGTCCTTAGTGGTGCTGCAGAGGCTGCCGCTGCACTTGCCAGCCCCAGTGGGAACTGAAGAAATTTGAGTTTGGCTGTGGGCGTACAAATAATTGTTTCTGTATCAAACTAGAGGCCCGGTGTACGACATTTGTGCACTGGGAGGGGGGTCCCTCTGCCTGGCCTGCGCCCTCTCACAGTCTGGGAGCGGGCCTAAGCCGTCAGTCGGACATCCCCCCAGGGGTCCTTAGTGGTGCTGCGGAGGCTGCTGCTGCACTTGCCAGCCGTGAGCCTGGCTTGTGGCTGAGCGGAGCTCCCCCTGTGGGAGTGCACTGACCACCAGGGGGCAGCTCCTGCATTGAGCGTCTGCACAGTGCGCATCATAGTGACCGGTCATTCTGCCGTTTGGTCTATTTGCATATTAGCCTTTTATTATATAGGATAGCAATACTACTAAATTCATTTCTTTTTTTAATGTATATTTTTATTGATTTTAGAGAGAGAGGAAGACAGAGGGAGAGAGAGGAACATTGATCAGTTGCCTTCCTTACGTGCCCCAGCCTGAAACCTAATCTACAACCCAGGTATGTGGCCTGACTGGGAATTGAACTGGCAGCCTTTCAGTGCACATGGTACAACCGAGCCACTCGGGCCTGAAAACCCGGTTATTAGCATCTGTGTCCTCCTTCAGACTCCAGCGCTGTCGGCCGACTCCGGGGCAGTCCTCAGAGTTCCCTGTTGCTGTCGCCTCCATTCAGACCACACTGATGGGAGCTGTGCTGGGCAGGTGTTGAGCCCACAGGGTGCTGTACCGTGGAGCTGAGGTTGGGGCTTGCAGTGGGACAGTTTTTTAGGGTTCAGAGGTCACTCTGTTACAGGGAACCAACTGTGGATGGGTCGAGGCACACCCTGCTCCCCGGTTGTCCCCAAAGCAGCTAAGGCGCTGCCTGTATAACAGCCCAGTAGTCATTAGCATGTGCCTTGCAGGTGCCCAGGGGCTGTTCCTGCCCTGCTTCTAAGGCGGGAGTCCTGCGGGCTCAGGAGCTTTCTCCTTTGTTTGGAACGTGAAACTGGAGGGGCACCAGGAGTTCCGACGGTTTCTGATACGATTTATGAGACCGATGGGCTGTACTGACAAGGCACCTTCGGATATGACTTAACTGGTGCAGGAGGAGTGGTCTTTTTTAGATTTCTGTGAAATCCCCTTTTCCTTATTTTGAGCTTTATGTAGATACGTACTACACAAGTGGGAACCTGGGAAATCAGCGGCCACGGAGCCTGGCAGTGCTGGAGGGAACTTCATTTGGGTCAGTGTTTCTCAGTGCACTTCTGGTGGCCATCCCACGCCTATTGAATCAGACTTGGTTGGGGCTGGGCTTAGCGGTTTTGTTTTGTTTGCATTTCCTGGGTGCTTTGAAGCCCCCCGCCCCGCCCCCCGAGTCTGAGAAACACTGTTTTACAAAACATCTGGGCCTCCCCTTCCTTCTATAGCTGAGGGAACTGGGGACCAGAGAGGGGATGTGAGCTGCTTACGTCGCACACCTGTTAGGACAGAACCTGGGTTAGGACCCAGTGCAGTCTCCTCCCACGCCCCCCAGCTGTCCCCTAGCACCCACATTGGGATTAAAAACAAGTAATGAAGTTTAGATGTGCTGTTGAGCAAACAAGGCTTATGTAAATTCCAGGGCTCACCCAAGCTCAGATCCCAACCCCAGGCTTCTCTAATAATGTTACCTTGTGTTCAGTAGGGCAAATTGTGGCTCATCTGGGGTAGTTCTTCCTGCTTTTGTCCTGGCTGCCTCGTGGAGTTGTTTGTTGCTCTCTGAGACACACCTCGGAGGATTTTACTGTGTGTGCAAAGGAGGAAGGAGAGTTAAATTTTATGAATTTATAAATTAATGCAGTGAGAGAAGCAGTGAAGTCAGGGTGTTGGCTATTTCCTAATTGTTGTTTTTTTAAAAATAATTCTTTGTTGTTAAAAGTATTACATAAGTCCCCTTTTCCCCCCCATTGACCCCCTCCTCCTAATTGGGTTTGTATGTATGTGTGTATTCCTTGTCTTTGGCCAAAGATAAGGATAATGAGCTGAGCTTCCCTGGAAAACAATTCCTGCCCTGGTTGGACTGCTCAGCTGGTGGAGTGTCATCCTGTACACCGAAAGGTGCAGGTTTCATCCCCCGTCGGGGGCGGTTGGGGGCGCATACGGGAGGCAACCTATCCATGTTTCTCTCTCACATCGATGTTTCCCTTTCTACCTCCCCCTCCCTCCTTCCCTCCCTTCCTCACTCCCTCCCTCCCTTCCTCTCTCTAAACATATCCTCAGGTAAGGATTAATAAAAAAAGAAAGAAAATAATTCCTGTGGTGCCATCATCACTCCTTAAGCTACAGGCAGGTCATGATGAGGCAAGGATTGGCCCTCGTCTGCTTGGTCACTGTAGTCATGCCTGGCCCTATCATGTGATCGTGCTCAGTCCCTATCACATGATCACACAGAAGAACCCCAAGGAGGTGGGGTCCCCATTGAAGTCAGAGGGGGGCAGATAGTGAGTCGTCTGTGAAAGCTTCTGGCTTAACCAATAGGCTTTTTCTGGACTTGGCTAGAACTTGAGTCATATTCTAGGAGGATCATAAATGTTACATATTTTAAAACCTTTTTTAATTTAAAAAATATTATCTATTTTTACTGTGTTGTGATGAAAACACCATAGAAGCTAGAAAGGGCAATTTAATGACCTATCGGACGGTGCTTTTTAGTTATAACCACTGCTGTTGATCAGGCCCTAGTGAGAGACACACTAGAAGGTGGGTCCGCATTCCTGGACAGACCTTGTTACAGGCAGGAGTTTCATTCTTGGTTTAATTCTCTGTCCGTGTGGACGTACTTAGTTGTCTGCTCTGTAAAACTGATGTGATTTATTAATTTACCTAAAGCAGTGATTTGCTAAACAAAACCCCACCATAGTGGGAGGGAAGGCACTGCCTTTTAGACTTGAGGCTCATGAAGAGATGCTTGGTTTGCTTGTTTATTTTTTTACTGAATGTATAGGGGTGACATCCTATATAATAAAGAGCTAATATGCTAATTAGACCGAACAGCAGAATGACCGTCCAGACAACCTTCTGGACGAAGCTGGGGCAGCTGTGAGGGCCTATCCTTGCATGAATTTCATGCATCAGGCCTCTAGTTGGTTAATAAAATTATATAGATTTCAGGGGTACAATTCTATGATACATTACCTGTATATTGTATTGTGTGCTCACCACCCCAAGTCAAGGCTCCTTCTGTCACTGTGGTGTTTTATTAAATGGATAAAGGGGACATTCCATTCACACGGAGCCAGGAGTGCAGGCCTCAGCACTGCAAGAGTGGCATACTCCCGGCCGCCCGTAACCATCCCTGCCTTCCACCTGTGCCAGCGGCAGCACCGTTGTTCAACCAGTCCAGGTTCAGAACTCGCGTCTTGGCCCCTTCCCTCCCTCTTCCTCCCGGGTCATGCCCTTGTCCCCAGCTCTGCCCTGACTTCTCTTATTTCCTGACATGTCCTGGTTTCTCCTTTCGATTCCTCCCATCTTGGTGAGGTCACTTGTCAGCAACTCACACACAGAGGACATGGGGCCTCTCCAGCCTTTCAGCTCAGCACTTACCTTCCAGGGCCACCCCCTTCTCAGTGCTGCCCTGACACCCACACCTGCCTACAGGGACCACAGGCTTTCCTCCACTGACCCCGACGTGGCACCTCTTCCAAGGCCCGGGCAGAATATCGGCTCTGGGGATCAGCCTGCTGTCCAGCCCTCGGGCAGGCAACATTACTCCCCCCACTCCCCCCTTCCTCTTCCTTGCCTTTTCTCTATCCTTGAGGTGCAGAATTATTCAGTGAGATGCATAAAATGCACAGCTCTTGGCAGGCGGATCCAGGGGCTTCCCCAGGAGGAGCCCCGCCTCAGTCCGGCCTGCGGTCCCCAGGCCCTGGAAGGGTCTGAGTTGGAGGCACAGCTGACTGCTGGCTGTGGGGATGGGGGAGGGTTGGCAGCCTCACCTGTGAAAGCCAGATGGTGTAGGCGGAATGTGGCAGGGAACGGGCAATGGGGAGGGCGGGTTCCAGAGAAGTTCGTAGTTGGTAGATTTGTACATAGGCGTGCACCCATGTGTCACTACCCAGAACAAGACAGAGTACATTTCCGTTCCCTCAAAGGTCCTTTCAAGACTCCCCAGTCCCTACCATTTCCTCCGGGGCAGCCACCATTCTGACTCCAGTCACCGTCTGTAACTTTGTCCTTCAGTTTTGATTCCTTTGACACTTTGGGGTGTGAGTAGCATAATCGCATGCCTACTTAGGGCGGGAACTCACATGTGTTTCGGGCTCCTGGGCATCCCATCCTCTGGAGCTCTCATAAAACCTCACAGCAGTCCTGTGACGTGGGCATTGCTAGCTCCATTTTCCGGATAAAGGGAGGAAGGCTCACAGAGTTAAGAGAATTGTCCCAGAACTGTCACAATGGAGGTCAGAATGAGCATCACCCTCTAGGAGCCCCATCCGAACTGGAAAAGCCCACGTGTTTGCTCACACGTCCCCCATCCGCAGGGCCTCCCGTGCTGTCCAGGTAGTGGGGCTTCCCATTTGTTTCACGCAGCCTTAACCCTTTTTTTTTTTTTAAGAATAGTTTGTTGATTTCTAGAGAGAGAGGAAGGGAGAGGGAGAAGGAAGGAGAGAAACATCGATGTGAGAGCACAACATGAATTGGCTGCCTCCTGCATGCCCCCCACCAGGAATCCAACCAGCAACCTCCTGGCTCATGGGACGACATCCAGCCAACGGAGCCACACCGGCCAGGGCTAACCTGTCCTGGGTAAGCCCCAGCGGGCAGGGATCGCACTTGCTGGTTTGGCCACTCATCGTACCGAGCACCTCAGTAGCAGGACGTTCACCAGGAGGTAGTCAGTGGATGAGGGCTTGCTAACTGCTCAGCTCCGTGGAGTGTGCGGATGCGTGAGGCTTTTGTGGTTTCCTGGAGGAGGCAGTGCCCCTGGGCAGCCAGCACAGACCTCCCACGACTTGTCCAGACCCCGGCTTGAGCCTGGCGGCATGCTAGGAGCCAACCCCACGTAGCACAGGGCTTCCTGGTGTTTCTTGCTGCCTCCCTTTGGTGCCCGTCTCACGGCAGGAATTCGATTTTGAATGTGAAACCTGGACGCACTCCCTGCTCTTGGGTGACCTCAGAACTGAGCAGGCTAAAATAATGCGGCTGCCCTGAGCACGTGGGCATTCTAATCTGAGAGTGCCTTCAGTTGGTGTCCCCAAGGACACTGCGACACCCTTGCCTCTCCTGGGTGCCGGAGGCCCTGGGCGGGGGCTCAGCAGGAGGGAAGCATCGATGGGGTTGAAAGGGCTAAATTCCGGGTCAGCCACTGGTGCACACAAATATAGAAACATGGCAGAATTACAGTGTCTGTCGCTGAAATGCAGATCGGCCCTTAGCTTCTCTCACTGGCAGCCGAGTTACACACCCAGCAAGCTCCTAGAATCTCAGCCTTGGGCGTTTGTTCCCGGTTCAGAGATGCCTTCTGAAGTGGGGATCGCTCTCCTTCTTAATAGTTGATCCCCTCGGGTGTGCATACCAGTAAGTGGCACGAATCCACAGCCCCAACCTATGTAAAGCTCAGGAGACAGGCAGGACCCAGAGCCTGGGGGCTCCCCGGCTTCGGTTGCCCAGCCTCTGCCTGGTGAGAAGTGACATTGCCCGGTGAGCGAATGGCCAGCCTTGTCATCTGAAACAAGATCTCTCTGTGGTACATCTGGAACTTGGCCTTCTCCAGGCTCCCAAAATAGCCAGGCCACTAAAGGGAGAACTTCCTGAGAGGACATGGGGGGACCCCAGCCGCTCCTCACCAAGCAGGCTTTGTTGGCATCAGAAATCCAGCACATGTAATCCCTGGGTTTTGTTCTCATCCTGTGCGGCTTCTGCGTTCCTTGTGTGCGTGCCTTCTCTCTCTCTCTCTCTCTCTCTCTCTCTCTCTCTCTCTCTCTCTCTCTCTCTCTCAGCTTGTTCTGAAAATATTCCAGAAAGGCAGCCTCCTCCTGCTGCCCCTTCTCTGCAAAGATCTCCAAGCTGTGGCCTGTGTTTGAGGCCAGTACAACTCTGCATTGTTAGGAAACCGGAGGGCCTTTTTGTTGTTGTTGTTAATCCTCCCCCGAGGATGTTTTTCCTTTTTAGAGAGTGGATGGGAGGGGGAGAAACAGAGAGAGACACATCGATTGTTTGCCTCCTGCACACGTCCAACCAGGGCTGGGGATCGAGCCTGCAATCAAGGTACATGCCCTTGACCAGAATCGAACCCAGGACCCTTCAGTCTGAGGGCTGACACCCTATCCACTGCGCCAAACTGGCTTGGGCCGGGAGGACCTTTGAGAAGCAGAGAAGCTGGCTCTGATTTAGCGAGTTGGGATTGACGCCTCCGCACACCTCCTCGCATCTGGGTCCCTGAAGGTTTGGGGGATAGACGGTGGCTTTCCTGCACACAGTGCTGCCTGGTTGCCCCAGAAACGAACCCTGCCTTCCCATAGTGGGAGATGGAGACCTCTCTTGTGCTCAGCAGATACCTCGGCCCGTCTGATTTCCCCTGATGTTTCTAATTCTTAACCTGCTGGCCAGAGAGCAGCCTCTGTAGGGAAGGGGGGTCTGGCAGAAGTGGGGGGCAGCTGTGCTCCTGTCCCCGGCCGAGCTGGCTGGTGCTGGGGGGCCGGGATCACTCTGGAAGATGAGGGCGCTCAGCACCATGTTCTTTCCTCTTCAGAAGTGTTTCCATCCTAGTTTCTAACCCGTCTGTGTTTCTCCTTTGATTTTAGGACACTCCGTCCTCTGCAAATGGCCCTTCCCGGGAGGGCCCCCGGCTGCTGCCCGCTAGGGAAGGCCAGATTGTGTACCCCCAGCTCCGACCAGGCTACATCGCCATTCCTGTCCTCCACGAAGGCCTCGACAGCCGGCCGCCGCACCATTTCTTTGCCGTTCCCCAGCCTGGGGCCCAGCGATTCCGAACCGAGGCAGCCACTGCGGCTCCTCAGAGGTCCCAGTCACCTCTGCAGGGAGCGCCGGAAGCCACCCAGCCCGACAAACAGTGTGGACAGGCGGGAACAGCTGCGGCAGCCCAGCCCCCAGCCACCCACAGACCCGAGGTAAGGAGAGGCCTGGCTCTGGGGCCTGTGAATGCGACCTGGGAGTCTTGTGTTCCTTAGGCTGGCATCAGCCTCTGCCAGCCCCCTGGGCCTGGCACCTGATAAAATGCAGGGCATCTGGGCCTGGCCTGCAGCAGCAGAGGTCACCCAGCAAAGCCAGCTCGACAGCCCACATGCCCGCCAGCATTGGACAGGTGTGTTTCAGGTGGGCGGGGATCGTGGCTCGTTTTTGTAGTTAAGGGGCTGCGGCTCAGAAGGGTAAGGAGTTTGGTCCAGATGTGTCATCGCTAGGAAGAGAGCCTGGCAGTCTGGTTCCTAATCTGCTGCTCCTTTCACTGGCCTTTCTAGTTCAGAAACACAGAGCTATTTGTTAGTTAAGTTCACTGCTTACAGAGAAGGATTAGCTGCTTGGACCTACATTGGTATGAAAATGAGACAGCATAGCTGCCCTCACCGTGTCCCACGGCTTGAATGGAGATCCAGAACAGGGAGTCGGGAAGGCGGCTGCTCTGTCATAGGGTTTAAGGCTGAAGCTGCTACTTCTGAATCGGTGCTTCGCCGAGATTTGAGGGCCAGTGGACCCAGGAGGGTTCCTGAGCGGTAAGTCCGCTTGGTTTTCCTGGCTGCAGACATTGGCACAGTCTTAGGCACGAATGCTCGCCCCGTGTCTGCACCCAGCGTTGGGGTTGCCTCCCTCGGCTCTGTTCCGGGGGTCTGGCTCCGCTGTCTGCTTGGGGGGAAAAGCCATGGTTAACGCAGAACACTGGGAGGCGCATGGCGTTTCTTGGAGAAGCAGCACCTATACGTGTAATGTTTTTGCTGTAAAAACCAGAAGTGACACATCAGAGAAATCTTAACAAATTTGTGCCAGCAGGACCCTCAGAAGCCGGCCGGGGAAACGCCCTCCTGGTTTCCTATGTGAATAGAAGGGAAAGGGCCTGGCCTGTCTTGGGCCACGCGGGGGACGCAGCTCCCTGTGCCCAGCTGAGTTCTCTGTGGATTAGCAGGGAAAGGGTTAACAGGAAAAAGGAAGCGAAGCGACATATAATAACAAATACAATGTGTCGTGCACTTCTTGTTTGTGGGACTTGTGCCCAGCACATACACAGATCGAAGCGAAGCGACATATAATAACAAATACAATGTGTCGCACACTTGTTTGTGGGACTCGTGCCCAGCACATACACAGGTTGTTTTACTTAAGCTTCAGGCCAGCCCAGTGAGGGAGAGGGTGCCCTTTTCTGTGTGGTGGGCCCATACAGAAGCGGTTGAGCTGGTAAGAATCCGAACCCAGGCCTCTTGACTGCAGGGCTCTCAGCCCAAACACTACAGTTTGAAACCAAAGGCTTACACATGGGAGGTCCTGTGAGACCTGTTGCTCTGAGCACATAATGGAGGCGGGTCAGAGTGCCAGGCAGAGGGTCCTGTATGGGGCCACACCTCTACCCTTTATGTCTTGCAGCGATCCCAGTCTCCAGCCACCTCAGACTGCTCGTCCTCGTCCTCCTCGGCCAGCCTGCCCCCCTCCTCCGGCAGGAGCAGCCTGGGCAGCCACCAGCTCCCCCGGGGCTACATCCCCATCCCTGTGATCCACGAGCAGAACGTCTCCCGGCCGGCAGCCCAGCCCTTCCACCAGGCCCAGAAGACCCATCACCCAGCTCAGCAGGGCGAATACCAGACCCACCAGCCCGTGTACCACAAGATCCAGGGGGATGAGGCGGAGCCCCGGCGGGCAACATCCCCATTCCGGCCGCCTGTCCTGGGTGCGTCCAGCCGGGAGAGCTCTCCAGCCAGAGGCAGCACACCAGTGCACTCCCCGTCGCCCAGGCGTGTGCAAACCGTGGTCAACAGGCCTCAGGTAGGAGAGTTGGTCTTGCCAGACTAGCTACGGCAGCATCTCTTTAGGGGCGAGGAGCTCTGTGCAAGTTCTCTGCCACCCCCCCAACTCCCCTCCCAATCAGGCCTCCCTGGGTCCCATACATGTAACAGGGGAAAGTGAGATCCTAAAATGGCTGGTCACTAAGTAATACAGGACCAGGGCTGGCTGTACACCCTCAGTGCTTTCTACAGCTTTTGCTCTTTTTTCAGTGCATCTGCCTTGGGGGCAGGCTCCAACCACCACAATGGGAAACAGCTGGGCGGAATGCATCATCACTCACACACCTAGGGCCCAGGTGTCTTAGTGCCCGCCTTTCAGGGCCCTTCAGGCCCCTCCACACCCCAGCCACAGCCTCATCTTCCAGGCAGCTTGCTCCTTCCTCCCCGATCCCCCTTCTCCACTCCGCCCGTTCTGTCCTTCCCACGTCCGTGCCTTTGCCCGTGCTGAGCCCCTCCTTGAAATGCCTTCACAGTCCAGGTTCTCCCTATCCTGCAAGGGACAAGCCAGTCTGGCCTCCGTGAAGTCCACTCACCTTTCTCACGGCGCCTCTTGAATCCCTTACAGTGCAGCACGGGATTGCTCTGTGCATGTCAAGTGTTCATTTTTATCTCCTCACCTTAGCTCCGAGCTTGACGGCAGAGACCATCCCTTACACCTTTCTCCTCCTCTTTGGTAGAGGACCATCCTGTCTGGCCATGGGTCGGCCGTCTGGGAGGATGGGCTACCTCTGGTCTGGGCATGGCCTTCTGCTCCTTCAGTGGAGACGGGGGCATGGGTTCCGGAGCAGGAGGTCATGTAGCTCAGCAGCAGAGGAGTCAGCAGCCCTAAGCCCCCTCTGGCTGCAACTTGAGCAGCTGCATTAATTCTCTGCCACAGTTTTTAGAGGGAAGTCCCTCTGTAAACAAACGCAGAGTATCTTCTTACTGCAAATAGTGACACGTCCAGAGCCCCGGAACGGAGCATCATCCTCTTACTATGTTTGTTTTTAGCCTTTTTTGTTTGTAAATTAATTTCAACCTTACAGAGGAGTTGTAAGAATCATACAGAAAGTCCAGTATACCCTTCACCCTTATTCACTGTTAACGTTTGGCTGTTGGCTTTGTCATTTCTTCTTTCTCTCTATATCTTACCCTATGTATTGCGGTTGTTTGAAATTTAGTTGTTAGATATCATGCCTCTTTACCCTTAACTACTTCGGTAAATATTTTCCTAAGTGAAAGACCTTCTCATTCAGAACCACAATAGAATGATCAGATTCAGGAAAAGTCACAGCCTTACAACACTGTTATCTAATACACAGTCCATTTTCAAATCTCCTTTATCACAATTTCTCGTCCCGGGATCTCATCTAGGATCATGAGCACTACACTTAGTCATTTCTCGTTAATCTCCTGGAATCTAAAACAGTTCCTCGGCCACCTTTCTTTGCTTTTGTGATCTTGACCTTTTGAAGAGTATAGCCGTAAAGCAATCCCCTTTAAATGTTTCTAAAATCACTTCTTACCCAGCCCTTGTTTTAGCAATCCCCTTTAAATGTTTCTAAAATCACTTCTTACCTAGCTCTTGTTTTATTTTTGTTTAGTACATTTTTATTGACTTCAGAGAGGAAGGGAGACGAAGAGAGAGAGAGAGAGAAACATCAAGGATGAGAGAGAATCATTGATCGGCTGCCTCTCGCCCACACCCCACTAGGGATCAAGCCTGAAACCTGGGCATGTGCCCTGACCGGGAATCAAACCCTGACCTTCTGGTTCATAGGTTGACACTCAACTACTGAGCCACGCCGGCTGGGCCCAGCCGTTATTTTAAAACCCAAAGAGACATGTGGCTGGTTCATGAGTGATAAGGGCCAATGTTGAGGGTGTCTGGGTTGGCAGGAGAGATTTGGTGGAAAAGGAGGTTGCTGGCATTCAGACAGCGAAGTGCCCCCCAGGTCCTTCCTCGGGCTCAGTAATCCCAGGAAAGAGGTGCCCATGTACAGAGCTAGAGTTTTTCCCCCTCAGGTCTTTCCCACATGTTCCCCATAAATGGTAAAATAATACTTAATCCTGTTTCACTTCCCTTGATTAACCTTGTTTGTGATGAACCCCTGCCCCAGTCTCCACTGAAGACTCCCATGCCCAGACCAGTAGTCGTCCCATCCACCCAGATAGCTTGTTCAAAGATCCCTTTTTGGAGGCTTGTAAGGATTTGAGCCAACTGAACATTATAGTGGAATTTAGTATTTTAAATGGGAAATACTTTAGAAATAATGTAACCCAGTTCTTATTTCCCAGTGGATGAAATTGGGTGTGGGGTTCTTAAGGGGTTTTAGATATTCACCTAACATGGAAGAGCCAAATGTTTTGGTTCTAAGCACAGCTCATTAAAAACAGGATGGCTCTAACTTACAGTCACGTTAAAGAGGCTCTCGGAGGCCTGTGCAACCGAAGTCAGTGCAGAAATGCACCGCTGAGTGGCAGTTCTGGCACAGATGTGCCCAGCAAAGTTCCTACAGGGTTAACTATCTGGGGCATCTTGCCTAGTCTCAAAAAAGATGTCATTCTGGGCAGAAACCACTAGGCTGTCATAGGTTAAAAGAAATTATAACTTTTCTGAAACAGGAGCTGGGAAGATCACCCCGGAGCAGGGACTGTCCCCACAGCGTAAGGAAGGGGCCAAGTGGCACTTAACCCTCCACAGCTGCACCACCTGAGTCCGAGTCGCCCAGGACTCTGCTTTGAGCTCAACTAGCTCAGTGGTCAGCATGAGCCTTTAGTATTTTCCTTTTTGAAAATTATATTGGTTTTCTTTTTATTGCCCCAAGAATGCCAACTACAGAAAAATCCAGGGAGGGGCCACAGACTAATAAATAGGCCAAGGTGATGAATGGGAGCATGACCCCTGCTTTGGTCACACACGTGATTAGTGCATGTTTATTTTGTAACAGCTGTTACTGACTTTGAAAATCTCTGTACTGTTAAACTTTTTAAAAAAGCCATTCCCCAGCTTGCTTTCTAATCAGTATTATGCTAGCTACGAACAACATCCTGTGACTCTCAGCCAGTTATTAAAAATATCTTTGTGTCCTTGCCTCTTCTCAGCAGCCCATGACCCACCGAGAATCTTCCTTTGTCCCACAACCTGAAAACAAACCAGAAAGCAGACCCGGCCCAGCGGGTTCAGACCTCCCTGCTGGACACATCCCGATTCAAGTGATCCGAAAGGAGGTGGATTCCCAGCCTGCTGCTCAGAAGCCCCCACCTCCTTCAGAGAAGGTGGAAGTGAAGGTTCCTTCTGCTCCGGTGCCCAGCCCCGCTCCCAGCCCTGCCCCTGCTGCTGTCCCCCCATCCCCCAAGAATGTGGCTGCAGAAGAGAGGGCAGCCCCCAGCCCTGCCCCAGCAGAAGCCACACCCCAAAAGCCAGGAGAAGCTGAGGCACCCCGCAAACATCCAGGTGTGCTGAAAGTGGAAGCCATCCTGGAGAAGGTGCAAGGGCTGGAGCAGGCTGTGGACAGCTTCGAAGGTAAGAAGACGGACAAAAAGTACCTGATGATCGAAGAGTATTTGACCAAAGAGCTACTGGCTCTGGATTCGGTAGACCCTGAAGGACGAGCTGATGTCCGTCAGGCCAGGAGAGATGGAGTCAGGAAGGTTCAGACCATCCTGGAAAAACTTGAACAGAAAGCAATCGATGTCCCAGGTCAAGTCCAGGTTTACGAATTCCAGCCCAGCTCCCTTGAAAGCGACCCGCCACTGCAGGAAATCATGGGGGCCATGGCAGCAGACAAGGGTAAGAAAAGTGCCGGAAATGGGGAAGATCCCAAAGCCGAAGCCCAGCAGCCAGATGCCAAAGCAGCGGCCACTCCAAACCCCGGCAGCACGACAGACACAGCTGGTGACCCAGCACCACCATCTCAATAAAAAGCAGGCTTGGAGCCTGGGAACTGACCGTGTGCGTTAGGAAGTTCTAAGTTGCATGCATTTCAGGGACTTTAAATCAATAGGTTTTTACTATTCATAGCCGCTTGGTACGCAGTAACCTGGGTGGAGGCAAAACAGTAAAAGGGTTAAAAGGGAAATGATGCTTTTCTCCAGTATTCTTATGCTGTACAATAATGAAGTTGCTTGTTTATAAGGTTAACAGCGCTTGTCGCTTCGGGGCCCTCTGTGCATGGGCACCACATGTTAGCAGGGTTGTGAACTGTCTTCCTGTAGCTCTGGACTGGAGGAGTTTTGGGGGGAGTAGATGGGAAGTCAGTTTCCCATCACAAATAGGAAACCTGTTTTTCAGAAATGTTGCCATTTTAAATGGGATGATTTTCTTCATCTCAAAGCTAAAATGCCTAACTTTTGAGAGAACAAAATGTGTAAAGAGCCATAGGAATTTCTGTATGTTGGATGACTTTAATGTTGCATTTTAAAAAAGGAAAATAAAGTAATAATGTGACTCGGTGTTTTTTTGTGGTTTGTAAAGCTTTTTTTTTTTTTTTAAATATATTTTATTGATTTTTTACAGAGAGGAAGGG
>NW_005370286.1:2079743-2087927 GCF_000412655.1 Myotis brandtii | reverse complement strand
GATTTCCCCGCAGGCCAGGCGGGATGGTGGAGCAGGTGAGGGGGCCGCACCAGGCAAAGGCAGGGTGCCAGGCGGGGCTGCAGGGCTGGGGGCGCGAGCTGGGGCCCAATCTATCGACACTCTATCCACTGAGCCAAACCGGTTTCAGCGGTTTGTAAAGCTTTGAAGAGAGTGGCATCATCAAGATGGTCTCTCGCTGGCTTCAGTAAAAATAAATGGCAGGCGCATTTACAAGCCTGCGCTGGGGTTCGTACCATCTCTGCCGGCCCAGCTCATGAGAAAGTGAGTCTTGGTCAGTTTTCAGCCTCGGATTACACTGCATCCTGGGCAGACTCGGGGCTGTGAACTCAGGTAATGGGATGTGTGTCCCACACCTCTTCAGACTACCTGGCCTTAGACCATCTGCAGGTCCCACCAAGCTACACAGGGAACCAGCTCCCAGTATTGCGGAGGCTGGCCAAAGTGTTCCTTGGAGTCCAGGTCGTAGGGAGTTGGGAACATGTTCTCAGAGAATTGGGGTCATCTTTAAAAAATACCCTCCTATATAATAAAAACTAATATGCAAAGTGTCCCCTGAGGCAGTTGTTCGACCGTGAGTTCCACCGCTCGCTATGACGTGCGCCGACCACCAGGGGGCGGCGTGGAACATGGGTGTTGGTGAGTGCTGGCAGGCGGGCAGCAGTGGAGGCAATGCCGGCCCCGGCCCCGATGGACCCCGATGAGAGCAGGACCACGGCAGGATGGTGGAGCAGGTGAGTGGGCGGTGCCAGGTCAAGGTGGGTCTGAGCAGGGGCCCCAATCACCCCACTGGTCGCCCACAGATGGTGACCAGCAGCAGTGGGGGGGGCAGGGCTGGCAAGCCTGATTGATTGCCCCGCAGGCCAGGTGGGATGGTGGAGCAGGTGAGGGGGCTGCACCAGGCAAAGGCAGGGGAGCTGCAGGGCTGGGGGCGCGAGCTGGGGCCCAATCTACGCAGGCCATTCCAAGGAATCCCACCCATGCACGAATTTGTGCACCGGACCTCTAGTTTGTGTGTGTGTGTGTGCACGCACGTGTATTTTTTTATTTCAGAGAGGAAGGGAGAGAAATACCACTGATGTGAGAATCATTGATCAGTTGCCTCCTGCACACACCCCACTGGGGGTCAAGCCTGCAACCCAGGCATGTGCCCTGACCAGGAATCACCGTGACCTTCTGGTTCAGGTTGACGTTCCTTGGAGTCCAGGTCGTAGGGAGTTGGGAACATGTTCTCAGAGTCTTGGGGTCATCTTTAAAAAATACCCTCCTATATAATAAAAACTAATATGCAAAGTGTCCCCTGAGGCAGTTGTTCGACCGTGAGTTCCACCGCTCGCTATGACGTGCGCCGACCACCAGGGGGCGGCGTGGAACATGGGTGTTGGTGATGTGCTGGCAGCGGGCAGCAGTGGAGGCAATGCCGGCCCCGGCCCCGATGGACCCCGATGAGAGCAGGACCACGGCAGGATGGTGGAGCAGGTGAGGGGGCTGCACCAGGCAAAGGCAGGGGAGCTGCAGGGCTGGGGGCGCGAGCTGGGGCCCAATCTACGCACATTCCAAGGCCCATGCACGAATTTGTGCACCGGACCTCTAGTTTGTGTGTGTGTGTGTGCACGCACGTGTATTTTTTTATTTCAGAGAGGAAGGGAGAGAAATACCACTGATGTGAGAATCATTGATCAGTTGCCTCCTGCACACACCCCACTGGGGGTCAAGCCTGCAACCCAGGCATGTGCCCTGACCAGGAATCACCGTGACCTTCTGGTTCATAGGTTGACGTTCAACTACTGAGCCACACTAGCCGGGCTTGGGGTCATCTTTATCTGACACTTGTCTGAGTCACCAAACCAGCTCGGAATGAGGTTTATCTTCCCAGATTGGGTTCCTAGAAGCCACTGGGGTTGGGGATCAGATGAACTTTGAAGCCACTGGATGGAAAAAGATCCCTCTGTCTATGCCAATGTCTTCTAAGAGCCGGGGAAGGACCACAGCCCCGGCATGTGGAGGTGTGCTCGATGTCTTCTTAACTGCTTACCAAGTAAACCTGAAAATGAAAAGGGAGAGAAAGATGAGCCTGAGGTCTTGCAACTCCCAGGGAGCACGCTGACTTAAGAACCCCGAGCTGAATTCCTCATGACTGTATTGAGTTTAATATTGGTGCCTGGCTGACCACGCCGCACCAAAATACACACCGGTATACTTGCCACTCTTAGCTGGCTGAGCAAGGTTGAAGTTATTCCCGTGGGACTCTGCCAACAGCATTCCTGGGTGAACTCATCTGGGGAGTACAAGCGGACTGCTACAGACGCCACTGATTCCAGAAACTCGACCATGTCAGTAGGAGGGGGAGGCCTACTGGACTGTTGCTAAACTGAATCAAAGAATGTGACCATTTCTTTCTGTGCCTTGGGCATCTCTTCTCACTGGACCTGAGCATGAAGGCTTCTTGAGTGCTTACTGAGCTAGGTTGATGTTATTTTTACCACTACACACAATCACTAGGCCCTTAAAGTTCCCTTGACTTAAGATCTTAGTGATTCCAAGGCTAAGTTGACATTTAACCAGAAACAAATGTCAATATTAGTGGACAAGACTTAGGGCCATCTCTCCCACCGACTTTCTCTTGCAATCCCCAGATGTGTAAGGTTGGGCAAGTGTGTGTCCTATCTCTGGCCTTTTTCTCCCCCTCCATGAAAGGTGGGCGCTGCCCATGCCCCTCATGGTGATGTGGATGGTCCTGGTGAGTCCCCACTCCGTCCCGCTGTGGTCTCTGCTCGGTGCCCAGCCCAGCCGTGCAGCATGGTCTCCATTCTGGGCTGTGCATTCCTGCAACTCCCATGTGAGTGTGGCCGCTCTGCCCACTGTTCTGTAACATTATACAAATGTAATCATATGCCAAGGGACGGGCTGCAGGCTTGTAGTTATTTCGGGATGTGCAGGAGCCTGTGGGAAAATGCTGGAACATGTCTGAGTCACTCAGGCAAATACCTTTCTTTCCGTGTTTCAGCATGTTTTCAACTTTGAGGCGGCACACACACACACACACACGCACACACACACACAAAAGCCCAAGCAGCGCACACGCCCTTTGTGTGTCTGTGTGCCCTTCCTGAGCAGCTCTCCCTGCCCTGGGCTGGGCCACCACATCCTCTGAGCTCTGCGGAGGGCGAGGGCAGGGCTGGGTTAATCCCTTGGAGGCCCTAAGTGTTGAAAAAATTGAGGTTCTTTCTCCCCCACACGTAAAATAAAAACAATAGTACGCCACAAAAGTAGTGTCAGGATGACCTGAGTTTGCCATGTTGTACACTCTTGAAAAATTAAACATTAAATCACCCCAGTGATGGGCGGGCCCCTGCTTTCCTGACACTCAAGCTGCCTGTTGGCCAGCACTGCCCACCAGTGGGAGCCAGGCAGACCTGCTTCAGTCCCTGGGGACAGTGCTGAGCAGGGCCAGGAGGGGCCAGGACCAGAGGAGCGCGCAGGAGGAGCCAGCATGAGGCCATCCACTCAGTGGGAGGGAGTGGGAGGCGGCCACAGGCCATCTGCATGGATCCTCCCCAGACTTGAAGCCCAGAGCAATGGGGGCAGGGTTCCAGGTGCAACTGGAAGCCAGCCTGAAGGAGGTGAGGAGGGGCTTGGAAAAAGTATTTCAGGTGGAAGGGGCCTTTTCTAGAACACTCTCTTTCCTGTCCTTGTCTGTCTAGCCAGAGCTTCGCCCGATGTCCTGGATTGCCCACCTGGAGGCTGTGCTTTCTCCACAGCTCAATTGCTGAGGATGAAGGTTTCCTCTTGTCCAAATAGAAATCCCACCACGGGCCCCTCTCCTGATCCTTTCCATGTCGTCTTTCTCTCTTAACTGGCTCCTTCCTTCTCCTTCACCAACAAAAGTGCAGACCAAAAAGAAACCTTTTTTGTTTGCTCCTCAGTTTACCCCCTTTATCATCAAACTAGAGGCCCAGCGTGCAAAATCATGCGAGACCCAGACCCACTGCACTGCAAAACCCATCAATGCACCTCCTGGTGACCCGTCGTTTGGTCGTTACGGCGTTACGGCCACTGGCCTTTTATAATATAGATATCTTGAAAGAGCCAGCTGATGTCACCCTCCTGGGGTCCCATGCACCGTGCTCCCGCCTACAGTCCTGGGCAGGACTTCTCCCATCACAGCTGCCCCGCCCACCTCCTCCCCACCTACTCGGAAACCGGGAGGTCTCCTGGCCGCCTTCCTCAACCCTCGGCTCTTATCACGGCGTGACTTAGGTTTATGTGTCTACCTGGCTAGGTGATAGTACCCAGCTATTTAATCAAACCCTCGTCTATGTTGCTGCGGAGGTGTTTTGTAGACGTGGTTAACATCTACAACCAGTTGACTTTAAATAAAGGAGATGACCCTCGATAAAGTGGGTGGGCCCCACACAATCAGTCGAAGGCCTGAAGAGCAAAACCGGTTTCTCAGCAAAGGAGACATCCTGCCTCAAGACTGCCGCATCAGCTGCCTGAGTGTGCAGCCTGCTGGCCCTTCCTACAGACTCCAACTTGCCTGTCCCCACAACTGCGTGAGCCAGTTCCTTAAAATAAATCTCTTACACACACACACACACACACACACACACACACACACACGTGTTTCTCTGGAGAACCCTGACTGACACATACTGTTTACACTCTCCCTGGGTCACTGGCTTCCACCGGCCCCAGTCACCTCTGGGTCTGTTTCCCACACCTCTTTCTGCTGAACATCAATCGTATGTGCACCGTTGCCTACAGGGCACACAGGAACGTGAACATTCACCTGCTATTCTCCAGAAACCTGGAATTCAAGACCAGGTTCCCTCAGGATTCCTTCAGCACTGCGTCAGCTCTGTCACAGCACCAGCCCTCCATGGGTACAATCTCCTGTGCTCACAGAGGCCACCCGGTGGAGGAGTGGCAGAGCCAGCTGTCACAATGGGGGTGGGGCGGGGGGCAGTGAGCTGCTGCTCAACCCCGCCAGCGGTTGCCATGTGGGGTTATGGCTGCAGTGTTATAAATGCTTTCCAATTTTCAATAAAAGCTACAAATCTGTTTTTGTGAAACCTCTCCATTTTAAAATATTTGTAAATGTTTTTTAAAAAAATACCAGCAGGCCCCACAAAACCCATCTGCTGGCCAGATCCGGCCCTGGGGCTGCCAGTTAGCAAGTTCCAAGCCCCACTGTGCTGTGAATACTTCATTCTGTCTCCAGTCCCTTCTGTCCTTCCCTCAGCTCTGTCCCCAGGAGTTGAGAGAACACGGACTGTGGCCTGGGATTCTTCGACGTGGAAGAAGTGAACGGGAGACATGGCCGCAGAGAGGGAACTGGGCGCCCTGCTCCCCTGCGCTCCATCCTGCAGAAACCCTTTCATCCTTCCACTCAAAGTCTGCCAGCAGCACCCTGTCTAGTTCAGAGCTGTCCTACCTTCAGGGTGCCCTGCTCTGAGGACCTGGGCTGCCTCCAGGTCCTTGTGTAAACACAGGCCACATCTCTTGCTGGCCTGCGCTGTTCACGGGCATTTTATTTATTTAATTTAAAATATGTGTTTATTGATTTCAGAGAGGAAGGGAGAGGGAGAGAGACATAGAAACATCAATGATGAGAATCACTGATCGGCTGCCTCCTACACGCTCCCGGCTGAGGACCGAGCCCGCAACCCAGGCATATGCCCCTGACCGGAATCGAACCTGCAACCCTTCAGTCCACAGGCCAATGCTCTATCCACTGAGCCAAGCCGGCTAGGGCTCACGGGCATTTTAAGGGCAGCGGTGGGTGGACTCTGCTGTCAGATAGGCTGAGCTCCAACCCCAGCTTCCTCACTCAATAACTGTGAGCTCAGGCAGGTTCTCAACCTTTTAGAATCTCAGTTTCTCCGTGTTAACAGTGACCATAAGAGTTCTCAGTTCTACACCAGGAACACATTCAATCCCGAGGGCAGCCGGGAGCATTGTTTCTACCACTCTTCCCTTTGTGCCGGCTGATGACAAGGAGAAAGGGCCCGAGCAACAGGTCTGCGGTGCTGGTCCTGCTCTCCAACCTCAAGACGGCATCTGGGCCCAGCCGCTGTGGCTCGGTGTTGAGCATTGACCTGTGAACCAGGAGGTTGCGGTTTGATTCCCGGTCAGGACACATGCCCGGTTACAGGCTCCATCCCCAGTGTGGGGCGTGTAAGAGGCAATCAATGACCCTCATCATTGATATTTCTATATCTCTCTCCCTCTCCCTTCCTCTCTGAAGTCAATAAAAATATATTAAAAAAGAAAGATGGCATCCGGGCAGAGTCTGGGGAGGGGCGATGGCACATCGCTCAGTTCTGCTCTCCCTGCCATCCCCTCCCGCTCTGTATGCGGGAGGGTAATGACTAAGGGGGACAGTCCCAGCCCAAAACCAAGACACAGAAAAGGGTGCCCCTTTGTGCACTTCTGAGTGAAAGGTAAGCCAATTCGATCCTAGTGCTGGGTGTCGAGCTGGACAGAACAGATGGCAGGGCCAACTCATGACCTGCTTGCAGCCTTAAAGGCATCCGTGCTCAGCCTCACAGAAGCACACCTGTCCCTATGTCATTCTTCTATCGAGACAGGAAAGGTATGACTGAGTAGACAAACGTTCAAAACCAAGACACAGAAAAGGGTGCCCCTTTGTGCACTTCTGAGTGAAAGGTAAGCCAATTCGATCCTAGTGCTGGGTGTCGAGCCGGACAGAACAGATGGCCAACTCCTGACCTGCTTGCAGCCTTAAAGGCACCCGTGCTCAGCCTCACAGAAGCACACCTGTCCCTATGTCATTCTCCCATTGAGACAGGAAAGGTATGACCGAGTAGACAATGGGAGATTGTTCAGCAAACAGGCCTGGGTCGGGAATCAGGCACACGGAAATTCACAGGAATGTCTATAATGTGGTTCTCTATGAGCTATATATCCTCGGAACTGCTTAATTCCAATGGCCACTGCAGCGGAGTAAACAGTGGCGTGAACTCTCAAGTTAGAGGGCTGTTGGAGCTGACTTCTTGCCTTCTGGAGGATGGGCTGTGCCTCCGGAAGGGCCCCGAAGTCTGAACATGATTCCCTGAAGGCAGAGAACTTAAGGATGATACCAGCTTCATCCCAGAGCCATACGCACAAAGAGGGCAGCCAAAGAAAGAAAATGGCATTGATTTTGGGGGAGACTATACATGAGACCAATTAGGAGACCCTGCACCTAGTTTGATCTGCTTTAACCACATACAGTTAAGGGTCTACATATACCTAGTAGTCAGGTCTCTAATTTTTTCCAATGAGTTGCTTGGAGCACCTACATGTCCATATAGACAAGAAGTGCCATGTCTCCATCACAAAGCATCTTCCTTCCTCCAGGAGTCCCAGGGGTGCACTCACTCGGGTCAGTGGGAGTCAATCTCCCTGCAGGTGCCGGCAGAGAGAACAGGAGGTGTGATTTGTCCGCCAGCCAGTGCTTCGAGGCGTCCTCGGCGTTGCTGTTGACCGTGGCCCTTCCTTGTTGGGTGGACACTTGCTCTGTTTGCAGAGACCTGGCCTGGATTCCTAAGGCCACCACCTGGGGCTGCCTCCCAAGCGCTCGGTTCACAGCTCTCTTGGATCCTGCTGGTGCGTCCAGCAGTTGAGTCCAGAGCTTCCGCCTTAGCCAGACCCTCTGCAAACACCAGCACATGGTCCCCATGAACACTCAGCCCAGGCCTGAGGCCCAGGGACACTGGACATGGACCTTCCCAGGTCACTGGATTGCACACTCACACACACATGAACAGTTTCCTTAGCACTAAGAATATGGCTGCTGAGAGGGCCAATGAAAGGATGTGCAAAATGCGATCTGCTAACAGAGAGGCCTGCAAATCCATGGCCTTCGTTTCGTGGCAAAACCAGGAGGGGCCCTGAGACGCCCTCCACTCGGCTGCATACTGACCATTGGCATTCCCTCCCAGGTGTGATGTGGAGGAGGTGTTTATCACCATGACAACACTCTTCTGAACGCTTTCACCTGATCGTAGCCACTTTCAACAGAACACAGCTGAATACAGTCAGCTGACCCGTGGACATTCCTCCTTGGGCGGCCTCCAGGTATGTCTTCCCGTGGTGAACCCTCACTAAGCTCCTTGCCACCTCCCAACCAACCACCTTTCCACCCCCCACCCCCAAACC
>NW_005370286.1:2062813-2079717 GCF_000412655.1 Myotis brandtii | reverse complement strand
CCCTCCCACACCCCCACACCTCCACACCCTGGCCTCCAGTTCAGATTTCCCTCACAGAGTTTTTCCTCGAGGACTTTGGTATTCTTTTCTGTCAAAAGATCCTTCATCTATCGCAACAGGCTTTTCTGTCTTTTATTTTTTATGTTTTTATTGATTTCAGAGAGGAAGAGAGAGGGAGAGACAGATAGAAACATCAATGATGAGAGAGAACCATTGATTGGCTGCCTCCTGTACGCTGCTCCCCAAACCCCCCACTGGGGTTTGAATCCACAACCCGGACATGTGCCCTGACCAGGAATCTAACCATGACCTCCTGGTTCATAGGTCGACCCTCAACCACTGAGCCACGCCGGGCGAGCCAGAATTTCCTGTCTTTGAATCTCAGAGAAAGAAGGGGCTTGGATCTGGAGATTTTTGCCCCCGGAGGCTCCTTAACTGTGAGGCAAGTTTATACTCTTTCTCCCAGGGAAGCACATTTGCTCATCAAGAGGTATTAAGGGAGGGGCAGCTTTCATCCACCCTTCAAAACAGCTTTATGCCACTTTACACTCAGGGCAACGAGCACCTGCTTGCCCTACCTTTTCAAAAAATAAAAGAATCCACTCAAAGAGGAATGAAAATCCTGAGATGACTCGCGTCCACCCTCTGACATGGAAGCAGCTGGAAAAATGCAGAAATTTCTCTCAATAGGTGACCAGTTACAGTTTTGAGGTCCTTTTGATGACTTATTGGGTCACAGAGGTTTTTTTTTTTCAGACAAAAAGATCATTATCTTAAATACATTTTAAAACCTTCAGGAGTAAAAAATAGAAAAATATGGTAATTCTTTCCTTTTGTTCATTATATTTCACCCTAATGATCAAGATATCAGAGAATATCTAGTTTAAAAATAGCCCTAGCTGGTTTAGCTTAGTGGATAGAGAGTCAACCTGCAGACTGAAGGGTCCCAGGTTCGATTCTGTCTGGGTTGCGGGCTCAATCCCCAGTAGGGGGCGTGCAGGAGGCAGTCAATCAATGATTCTCATCGATGTTTTTTTCTCTCTGAAATCAATTAAATTATATATAAAAATAAAATGACAATTCATAATCTAATTTCATGAACAGTTTTAAGGATAACGTTTCTTAGACTGACAGAAGGAAAGAAAGAAAGAAAGAAAGAAAGAAAGAAAGAAAGAAAGAAAGAAAGAAAGAAAGAAAGAAAGAAAGAAAGGAAGGAAAGGAGGGATGGAAGGAGGAAGGAAGGAAGGAAGGAAGGAAGGAAGGAAGGAAGGAAGGAAAGAAGGAAGGAAATCTGTTCCAAGAATAACTTACTATTAATTAGTACAAAATGTATGGCTGAAATGGTTGATTTTGGATAAATGTGATATTTTTCTGATACATTGGCAAGCTAAATTCAAAACATTTCTTTAGAGCTAAGGGTTCACCAAAGCTGTTGGAAAGTCTGAAATCTCCAGGGGGATTGATTTAGGAGGGTCTGGCCTTGGTGGCCTCTCGCCTGGAGCCCTGAGATCCTGGCTCTTCGGCCCAGCACCATCAGTAACGCACTGGGTGTCTCAGCAAACCGCTTCCCTTTGGTTTCGTGAAATTCTGCTTGTTAGTAAAGGACTCAATCCCACAAATGATTACAATCTGAGGCGAGGGATTTCACCTTCTTGACCAAAAGGGGGCGACTCCTGACTGTGCCTTCCATTTCTACCCCAGCCTCCAATATTCTTTCCTGCTTTCTCAGGAAGTCATTCCCAAGAGTGACAAACTTCGTTTCAGAATGAATTATTTCTTCTTTCATATTATGCAAGTGATACACTAACTGTTAGTGACTAACAGAGAGCCTTATTGGAAAACCAACTAAAGGCAGCAAATACAGGATGTGGTGTTGGTGTAAAGACTGGAACGCAGTCATGAATTCATTCACTCTTTCATTCCATGAATAAATGCTACATCCACACTTTCTAAAATTGGGGAGATTTGTGTATCAGAAATAACTAATTCACAATCTGATTAGAATTTTCTTCTAATAATTGGAATTCTGGGTATCTGTTCAGACCCTAACTGCTTGCCATAAGCAAAAATAAATTTTATTCTCATCCAGAGCCTCAAATTATATCTACATTTCATATGTGATATCTAGAACCTAATACATAATAGAGCTCAAGATAGGTAACAAAATTGACATAAATAAAAAGCAATAGACAAATCTATGTGAAAAGCTGACAAAAGTGGAGCCATTTTGAAATAGAGCCAGAGCAATAATATTGTAATAATAACTATGTGGTGTCAGATGGGTACTAGATTTATTAAGGTGGTTGCTTCGTAAGTTATATAAATGCCTAATCACTGGGTTGTACACCTGAAACTAATATAATATTGTATGTCAGCTAATTGAAAAATACAAAAAATGAATTTAAAAAGTAAAATAGAGCCAGAGCAGCCATTCCAGGGGAACTGCTTGCACATCGTGCTCCTTGAATGTTTGGAATGTTGGATTGGACACAATAACCTTTGCACTGGGCCCAAGCAGCCTGTCTTACAAGCAACTGTTGCCAGGGACTAGGGGTAAGGAGGAACGGGGAGTGACCGCTAACGGGCCTGAGGTTTTGGGGGGGATGATGAAAATGTTCTGGAATTAGATACTTGTGATAGTTGCACAACTTTGTGAATATGTGAAAGCCACTAAATTGTATACTTTAAAAGGTGCATTTATTTTATTTTATTATTGATTTCAGAGAGGAAGGGAGAGGAGAGAGAGAGAAACGTCAATGATGAGAGAGAATCATTGATCGGCTGCCTCCTGCACACCCCCTACTGGGGATCGGGCCTGTAACCCGTCCATGTGCCCCTGACTGGAATCTAACCTGGGACCCTTCAGCCCACAGGCGGACAAATTCCTCACTGAGCCAAACCAGCTAAGACTAAAAGGTGCATTTTTTGTTTTGTGAAGTATATCTCAATAAACACACACACACACACACACACACACACACACACACCACCATCACCACCAGCTCAGACTCCCCCATACCAATGAACCAGAAGACTCTGTGGCTGGGGTCCAGGCATTGACGATTTTGAAAAGCTCCCCAGGTTATTCTAAGGAGCAGCCAGGCTTGAGAACCACTGTCAGAACAACATGACTGTTCCCTTTCTTCCCCTCCTCTTCTCCCAAGGAGAGGTGGAGAAACTGGGGGTAGGGGGTGGATTTCGCATGCTTGCTTAACGGTGTCTCTGTCTCTCTCCCTTTCTGGTTCTCTTCCCTCTCTCGATCAGTTCAGCAGGGAAGATAGCAAGAAGTCCAGAATGGCCAGTTATGGACTGAATTGTTGCCCCAAAATCCAGACATGGAACTCCTAACCCCCATGTGACTGTATTTGGGCATAAGGCCTTTAAAGAGGTAATTAAGGTTAAATGAGGTCATAAGGCTGGGGCCCTGTCCTCGTAAGAAGTAGAAGAGCTCTAGCCAGTTTGGTTCAGTGGATAGAGCATCGGCCTGCGGACTGAAGGGTCCCAGGTTCGATTCTGGTCAAGGGCACATACCTCGGAGGCAACCAATCCATATGTCTCTCTCACATCGATGTTTCTCTCTCTGTGTCTCTCCCCCTTCCTTCCATTTTCTCTAAAAATCAATGGAAAAATGTGAGGATTAACAACAACAACAACAACAAATGGAAGAAGTAGAAGAGACACTAGGGATGAGCTCACATAGAAAAAAAGGCCATGTAGGCAGCACAGAGAGAAGGCAGTCATCTGCAAGCCAAGGAGAGCGGCCTGGGAGACTCCAAACCTGTTGACACCTTAAATTTGAACTTCTAGTCTCCAGAACCATCTCCGAGAAAATAAATTCCTGTTGTTTAAACCACCAGGACGTCTCTGATCTATGGTAATGGCAACCTGACTAATACGGTCTCCAATCCAGTTGTTCCCCTAATAGAGCAAGAGGTAGGGACAGTCTGATTCACCACTCCCATCAGTGGGTGGGGTAACTGGTCTTCAAGGCAGGGCCCCAGGTTCCACCCTTCTTTCACTTCCCAAGTTCAGATTTGTGCGGTGAGCACACCCTTACAGGCCACCCTCCTGATGACATCTCCACTGTGACTGGATGGGCAGGTCCAGTGACCCTTGCCCTGTGGGTCCTGCCCTGTTGAGTTCAGTGGAGAGAGAGGACGACCACGTCTCCCTTCGGCTTAGGCTTTAGTCATGTTTACTGGAGCTTTGCATGAAGGTTGGCTTTTGGTTTTCCATTTGACTAGACATCCTTGGACATATATTCTATTGGTGTGCATCCTGGAGTGGCGGGGGGGTGACTCTCTCACTGACTCACTAGGTGCTCTCATCAAATATTTGCCAGATTAATGAGTGAACTGATTGATGTCCCCAGCTTTTTCCTCCTCTAGTAATAGCTACTGTTCACTGAGTACCTTCCATGGGCCAGGCACTATGATCTCATTGCATCCTCCCAACAACCCTATCAAATATGTATTATTATTTCCATTTTATAAAAGAGGAAAATTTCTATATCACTACCAAATTAGCTATCCCAAAGCAAACCTCTGCTTTAAAAAGGTAGCAGCCCCCCCAACCCCCCGATTCCTCACGAAATCTGACCCCAGTCTCCAAGTCAGTCCTCATTCTGGCCCACACCTCGGCAGCTCAGAACACGAGGTGCCTCCGTATCGGCCATTTGCATTATTGATCTCACGGAAACATGCTCTCTCCTGCCTTGTTTCCTGCATTCATTCCATCGCAAATATTTCTTGCACATCCGCTGTGTGCTGGGTATGGAAGCAGGTGCTGGGGACCTGGTGGGTGGGTCATCAAGACAGACATGATTCCTGCTCTCAAGGAGCTTTCCTTTACCAGGTCAACAGACTTGAACAAACACAGTGGGTGCTGCACAAGAGGACTGTGGGCTGCGAGGAGGTGTGAGGCACATACCCAGTAGGGAGTGTGCAGGAGGCAGCTGACCGATGTTTCTAACTCTCTATCCCTCTCCCTTCCGCTCTGTAAAAAAATCAATAAAATATATATATTTTTAAAAAAAGACACATCAATGATGAGAGAGAATCATTGATCGACTGCCTCCTGCACGCCCCCTTCTGGGGATCAGCCTGAAACCCGGGCATGTGCCCTTGACTGGAATTGAACTCGGGACCCTTCAGTCCACAGGCAGATGCTCTATCCACTCAGCCAAACCAGCTAGGGCACATAATATAAAATCTCAGTTGCATTAAGTACATTCACCATATTGTGCAGCCATCACCACTATCATCTCCAGAACTTCTTTCATCTTCCCAAACTGAAACTCTATTCCCATTAAATTTACACTAACTCCCCATTCTCCCCTCTCCCCAACCCCTGGCAACCACTATTCTACTTTCTGTCTCTCTAAGTTTGACTAGTCTAGGCACTTCATCTAAGTGGAATCATACAATAGTTGTTATTTTGTGACTGGCTTTTTTCAGTTAGCATAGTATTTTCAAGGAGGGAGAGTCACTCATAAATGCCTCAGCCCTGGCATGGCATATGTTGCAGCTCATTGGCTAGATCTAGTCACATGGCCCCAAAGGAACTACAAAGGAGGCTGGGAAAATGCAGAGGAGCACATGGAATATTTTGTGAGACATTGGGTTCTGCGGCGAGACAGTTGTGTCACATGATACATGCTCTTTTTTGCTTAAGCTAGCTTAAATTGGTGGTTGTTCCTTGTAACGAAGGAATTCAAATCAGACCCATTCTATACATGTGTCTCAACATCTGGTGTAGAGGGGAAGCTCAAAACGGGGGACTGTGGGGAATTTTTTTTTTTTTTTTTTTTTTTTTTTTGACTGGGAACATTTTTGCGCTGCTTTTCAAAATAGAATTACAGGTTGTTGGCATTAAAAGAAACCTGAATCCAGCCCGGCCGGTGTGGCTCGGGTGATTGGGAGTTTCCTCCCATGCACCGAAAGGTGGCGGGTTTGATTCTCAGGCAGGGCACATACCCAGATTGTGGGTTTGATCCCCGTGGGATGTGTGCAGGAGGCAACTGATCGATGTTTCTCTCTCACATGGATATTCTCTCTCTCTCTCTCTCTCTCTCTCTCTCTCTCTCTCCCCTCCTCTCTCTAATATCAATTAAAACACACACACACACACACACCCTGAATCCAGAGTCTAGGCCAGTGATGGCGAACCTATGACCCGCGTGTCAGAGGTGACACGCGAACTCATTTTTTGGGTTGATTTTTCTTTGTTAAATGGCATTTAAATATATAAAATAAATATCAAAAATATAAGTCTTTGTTTTACTATGGTTGCAAATATCAAAAAATTTCTATATGTGACACAGCACCAGAGTTAAGTTAGGGTTTTTCAAAATGCTGACACGCCGAGCTCAAAAGGTTCGCCATCACTGGTCTCGGCAATATTGTAATCTGACTTTTTGTAGACCACATATCCATTTCAATCAGTATTTATTAGACACTGTGCACTGAGCACCAATGATGCCTCAAACACTGTGAGGACTGTGGGAACACAACATTTAATAAAATGTAGCCTCATTCTAGTTTATGGAAAACATTGTTTTTCCTCCGTTGCTTATAATTACGTGTTTGACCTATGACCTAAATGTTGGTTATTATTAGATTGTGCTCATGAGGGAAATCTATGAGTAAACCATGAGTATATTTTTGAGTTGTATAATTTCACTTCCTTTTTTTTTAACACTTTTACTATTAGTAATACTGTATCAAATTCCCCCTTTTTTCTTTTCCTCTTTTCCTTGTATCTCTCTCTTTCCCTCTTTTTTTGTAAAGCTAAATAATAAGGACGCCACATTTCTCAAACGTTTATGAAATCTTCTACCCAGGAATGACTCCTCAAAAATTTTAAGTACCAGAATAACTTTTCTAAATCTGTACTTGATGGTCCCAAGCCCATGATTTGACGTTACTGCACAGCACAAGATCAGCAAGCTTGGCAGGGACATAAAAATATTTATATGAATGTAGAATGAGATACAAAGAGGGAATCAGGCCCAGCTGGCCTGGCTCAGTGCCTGAGTGTCGATCTATGAAGCAGAAGGTCACAGTTCAATTCCTGGTCAGGGCATATGCCCGGGGTTGTGGGCTCGATTCCCAATATGGGGTGTGCAGGAGGCAGCCAATCTATGCTTCTCTCTCATCATTGATGTTTCTATCTCTCTCTCCCTCTCCTGTCCTCTCTGAAACCAATAAAAATATATTTTTTTAAAAAGGGAATCAGTTCTGTGTCTAAGTAATCAAGACACTCAGGATCTCATGTTGGGTCTTCCCACAAATTAACTGCATCACTCTGAGCAAATTTTTAAAATTCCCTAGACTTTAGCCCAAAGATGGAGAAGGCAATATAAAATAATTCAGAACAGCAGAAAGTGGAGTAACATAAAACAAGGTGAAAATGAGGAAATGGAAGGTTAAATGTTTTCTTGGAACTGCGTAGCTAAATCACATGACATTTTCTTTTTAAGCCTGCAGAGAAAGAAGAAATCTGGTTGTTTATATTGCTCTTGCATTACGATGAAATCCTCAGGAGTTATTATGACTTGCCTCTGTAGGACTCAGCAATTCTGAAGGGGAAAAAACAACAACTGATATCTGGTAGCTGCGTTGAGCTATCAGCTTGTGGAAGCTAGTGCATAGTCGTTAGTAAGTAAATGCTTGTTAGGGAGAAGGTGGACAAAGAATGTTGCAGGGTATGATGATTCAATGTGGGGTCACTCACAAATGAATCGTTCACTCCCACTGGCTCTCCCCCAGACTCAGAAAGAATGATTACATGTCATGATTTTTCTCCGGCCTCCCCACAAAGTCCGGGACAGATGAGGACAATGCTGAGCTCACGGCCACCTGACTCACATGACAATGGACACTGTTCTCGGGTGTTGTATTCTGATTGGGTTGGTTGGTCAGAGGCAACACAGCACAAACAGAAAGAGCAGCCAGTTCCTAAACAAACCATTGCTTGGCACAGAGGGAAGGAAGGACGCTTCTGTTCCAGGCCTTTCCTCACCCCACCCTGTCTCCTTCTCTCTAGTCCCCCTTGTCCTTGGGGTCAGAAGCGGGGTGCATCTGTCTGTAGCTTACCCTTTACCCTCTGGGGTCCCATGAGACCCTGGCAAGTTCCTGTGTGCTCTGCCTCTCATCTTCCACATCCCTAACTGGGGACGATCGTGTAGATACATAAGGAGACGGATGGCGCCTACCACAGAGTCTTAAGCAGAATGGAAGCTCAAACGTGTCCATTATTCCTATGATGTGTTTTTCCCTCTGTGGACAGTCTTCTCCTTTCTTTATAAAGAAGAATCATTTAGAGGAGCCCATCCCATGTTGGAAGCAGTTTCCTCTGAAAAACACTGTTACCAGCTTTATGGATGGGAATATGAAGATTTTGTAATGGAAACATCACACAAGAACTTATAGGTAGCCCTGACTTGTTTGGCTCAGTGGATAGAGCGTCGGCCTGTGGACTGAAGGGTCCCAGGTTCGATTCCGGTCAAGGGCATGTACCATGGTTGTGGGCACATCCCCAGTAGGGAGTGTGCAGGAGGCAGCTGATCAATGTTTCTAACTCTCTATCCCTCTCCCTTCCTCTCTGTAAAAAATCAATTTAAAAAATATTTTTAGCCGAAACCGGTTTGGCTCAGTGGATAGAGCGTCAGCCTGCGGACTGAAAGGTCCCAGGTTCGATTCCGGTCAAGGGCATGTACCATGGTTGTGGGCACATCCCCAGTAGGGAGTGTGCAGGAGGCAGCTGATCGATGTTTCTCTCTCATCGATGTTTCTAACTCTCTATCTCTCTCCCTTCCTCTCTGTAAAAAATCAATAAAATATATTTAAAAAAATATTTTTAAAAAAGTTATAGGTAGATTCTGGGGGATAATGAGTTTCAAGTCATAGAATCATGAGTGTTAGAGATGGGACGAACTCCTAGAGAGCTTATTTAGAAAGAGCTTCTGGCCCACTTCACCAGGAAACCTGGTGCTCTCTCCCTTTTTGCCTGTAGAGACAGGGCCTTTGTTGGTTTTGAGTATATTTACCCCCAGGAAGCAATTGTCCTGTTCTTAAACTGATTGTTATGGGTTGAATTGTATCCCTTCAAAAGATACATTCAAGTCCTAACTCTGGTACCTGTGAATATGACCTTAATGGAAATAGGGTCTTTCCAGATGTCACCAAGTTAAGATGTGGTCATACTGGAGCCCCCATCCAATGGCTGCTGTCTTTGTAAGAGGAGGAAAGTTTAGACACAGACCCAGAGGGAGAACATCAGGTAACAATGGAGGCAGAGCTTAGAGGGATATATCTACAAGCAGGGAAACGCCAAGCATTGCCTGCAACCACCAGAAGCTGGGGGAGGCAAAGAAGGATTGTCCCCAAAGCCTTCAGAGCCAACACGGCCTTGTCCACACCTTGATTTTGGATTTTAGCCTTCAGACGGTGAGAGAACAAATTCTGTTGTTTTAAGCCACACAGTGTGTGGAAATTTGTTATGGCAACACAGGAAATGAACACACTGACCACATGACCACATCTCTTTGTCCCCACTCTTATTTAATCTGTGAAATAGGACAAATTCTTGCTCTTAATAACTCTGAGATTTCTGATGGGAATTTTAATATCATTAATATGTAGTATTATTATATTAAGATGATACACATTGGGATTGGGGAAGCTTTCTGGTGACTGAGTTGGAAAGCTCGTAGGAAAAAGAGAGACACTCTATGAGTCCTCTTCTGTGCTGCTCCATCCAGTGCCGGAGATCCTGCCCGGAGGACCAGGCACCACGAGAACCATCAGCAAACGCTGCTGACACTTCCTGCTACTTCAGAATAAAAATATGTCTTGTAAGTATTCTGAGCTCTACAAAGGCTGCTGTGGAAAATCAGAGGTAGCATTATTTTCCTTTGCCTCTTTTTAAAAAAAATTATTATTATAAACGGACTTTCCCTTCCTCGGAACTTGTTATTCATACCTTTCCCCTCAAGATATCTTCTCTCTGGTGCCTGACAATAATTCTTGTTCTGATGTCATTGGCGAGTCCACCTCTAAGCAAAGGTGATTTTTTTCCATTCTAGCAGGAACTCAGCTATTTATTTCAATCCATTCATAGACTTGTAGCAGAAAAGAATATTTTGGTTGAATACATTCCCTTATCAGATTATAGATGCATCCTTAGCACTGTGGGGTGAAATTGATAGAAACTCTGTTGACCTCATGTTCTTTTTATATCTCTCACGACTACAGTGAGTCACAGAGAACTTGGAACTGATATAAGCTGGTGACCTGAAAAAGGACTCACCGCTTAATTACATCATCATTAATGATAAGCTGTCTGGCCGCCTACTTTCTAACTCCAAAACATTGCTTGTTCTGCCTGTTGCCCGAGGAATCCTTTGTCCTGGTGCTGGGGCTAGTTCTGCACGCTTACTTTCTGGCTTCAGTATTAACTCTTGTTGCGAGCATTACCCACGTGTTTCTATTTTTCTCAAGCTCTAAAGAAAAATATGAATGTCTATATGGTTTTATGTTTCCAGGAATATAGCCTTTTGACTCTCAGGTTGTCTCTAAAAGACTTTTTTATTGTCCATTTCCCACCCTTTTTGGTGTGCTTTAAGAAGAAACACTTTTTTGCCCTAGCTGATTTGGCTCGGTGGATAGAGCGATGGCCTGTGGAGTGAAGGGTCCCGGTTTCTATTGCAGTTAAGAGCACAGGCCTGGGTTGTGGGCTCGATCCCCAGTGGGCGGCATGCAGGAGGCAGCCAATCAATGATTCTCTCTCATCATTGAAGTTTCTATCTCTCTCTCCCTCTCCCTTCCTCTCTGAAATCAATTAAAAATATTTTTTTTAAAAAAGAAGAAGACGCTTTTCCACATGAGGTGTTGGTTATGATTGAGGTGTTGTTGTTTTTTTAAACTTGTGATTATTCTCAGTCATCTTGCTCGTTCAGACTCCTGGTGCTATTTTTAGCACCGAACACCTGTTGTTTTAGATTAGATTAATAATGGAACAAAATTTCTTGGTTGTTTTTTTTTTTTCCATTTTCTCAGCTAACAAAATATTTGCAATCTGCCTCTGAAATGATCATTTTAACAGGTACTTTCATTTATTCAAGAACTTTGCAGAGTATATCAATCCTGGGGAGATTATGGCAAATACCCAGTTTCTGTGTATCTATGCTATTTAAATATCTATATATTTCACATTGTGCTTAGCGAAAAGATCCCACATTTTGTAGGGTGATTGGATGGACCCCAAGGATGGGTAGGGGATGATGAGAAGGAGGGTAGGTAAGTGGAAGATGAGATCTTTAGCTGATATTATGGGCTGAATTGTGTCTCCCCCAAGTTCTTATGTTGAAGTCCTCAAACTGTGTCTATATTTAGAGATAGGGCCTATAAAGAAGTAATTAATATGAAATGAGGTCGTATGAGTGGACCTGAATCCCATAGGACTGGTATCCTTATAAGAAGAGGAAATTAGGACACATACTACATGTGACAGAGACACAATCATGTGAGGACACAGCAAGAAGGTGGCCAAGGAGGGAAGCCTGACAAGCAATCAACCCTGATGATACCTTGATCTTGGGCTTCTGGCCTCCAGAACTGCGAGGAAATACATTTCTGTTGTTTAAGCCATCGGCTCAGTGGCTCTTTGTTCTGGCAGCCTGAGATGCTAATACAGTTGGGGGCTGGCCACAGGCCTTCCCTACTGAGGACCTCAGCCTGCAGGGCAGTGGGAGGGGCCAGGAGGAGAAGGAGGGTGGCAGTGCCCTCATTTTGGACATCTGCTTGGTACCGCTCTCAGAGTTCTGAGTATGTCATCATATCTAGGCCGGCTGGCAGAGACGGAAGCCTGCTTGAGTGTGGGGAAGGGGGCGCAGTGTGGGTGATGACAGCCCACACTCCTGGAACAGAGAGCTGGCTGCGAATATTCGCACTATAATGATCTGGCTGCTGTCACACTTGATTCCCCGATGGCTGACGTTGTTCCTTTCCTTAAGAGCAAATAAAACTCTGCCCTTTAGAAACAGAAGGAAACAAAACAATTAATCTGTACAGGCTTCTGCTATTCTCTATCAGGCTTTTCTGGCTGAGCGACGTGATGAGTTAGTGTATTAAAAGGGGCCGTAAAAGAAAATCAAGCTACAGAAGGAAACAAAACAATTAATCTGTACAGGCTTCTATTATTCTTATAAGGCTTTTCTGGCTGAGTGACATGATGAGTTAGTGTATTAAAAGGGGCTGTAAAAGAAAATCAAGCCATCCAAGAGACCTACAAGCCTTCCTTGGGCAAGTGTACTTGGTTGAACAGTGTCTCCCAACGTTCATGTCCATAAGGAAACTGTGAATGTGACTTTATTTGGAAATAGAGCTCTTTGCAGATACAGTTAGTTATTTAGATGGTATCATACTGGATTAGGGTGAGCCCTCACTCCAACATGACTCCTTATAAGAAGAAGAGAACCGAGAGAGAGACATAGACACAGAAGGGGGAAGGCCATGTGATGATGGAGGCAGAGATCGGAGCAGCACAGATGCAGGCCAAGAAATGCCAAGGAGAGCCAGAAGTCACAGGAAGCTAGGAAGAGGCAAGGGAGGACCCCCCTGCAGCCTTCAGAGGGAGCACAGGCCTGCCAACACCTTGATTTTGGACTTGTAGCCTCCAGAGTTGTGAGAGAATAGATTTCTGTTGTTTTAAACCACCCAGTTTGAGGGACTTGATTACAGTGGCCCCATGGAACTGACAGAGGAAGGGAGCAGGGCAGGGACAAGCCCAGTGATTGACAAGTGTTTGATGGCTTGTGTGGCACAGCAGCTACAGGTCCAAATAAGAGATTTGGAATCTGTGGTGAATGGTATATCAGTGGTATCGTATCTAGAACAGACCCTCAGAAATTGTTCTTCCCACCCTAGCTGGTTTGGCTCAGTGGATAGAGCATCGACCTGGGGACTGAAGGGTCCTGGGTTCAATTCCTGTCAAGGGCACATGCCTGGGTTGTGGGCTTGATCCCCAGTAGGGGGTGTGCAGGAGGCAGCCGATCAATGATTTTCTCATTGATGTTCTTTCTCTCTCCCTCTCCCTTCCTCTCTGAAATCAATAAAGATATATTAAAAAAGAAATTGTTCTTCCCCTCCTTTCACACTATTCGGTAAGTGGGAACCACTGACTGAAGTTCCACGAGAACTTCTTGAGGGTATCCACTATCTCAACCAAGATATCACAAAGAAAGAGCTTTAGAACCAGAGAAAGCCTCGTCAACTGTGAGGTGATGATTGTACCTCCAGTGTAAAGAATCTTCCATATTCTGAAACATCAGAATAGCTGCTGTGGGAGGCAAAATGAGCCAATTCTTGAGAAATCTTTCCCTTTCTGAGAATTATCATTTAGCAACAGGCACAGGAAGGTCCGTGTTGGAATGGCAATGTTTTCTTAAGTCTTTCGGATGTAAACTTGAAATCTGAAGTCCTGGTTTTAAGGTTTAGTGTAGGGTATGCTGGTCTTTTCTGCCCAAAGGACTTGCGTGAAGATTAGCGAGGTGTACATTGGAAGCTGATTGTAAATGCAATGGCGTCGTTGCCAGGTAGGGGATTACCGAGCAGCTGGGTGCTGTGGTGGGAATCGCACTGGATCAGCAATTCCAAGGTTGGTTTCCAGGAGGCCTGACATCAGAAATGTGCTGCCTGATCCTAGGCAAGTCGCTGCAACTTGCCGAGTCTTCATCATGGAGAGGCTGGCTGAGTATGGTTGCTAGAGTGTTCTACCACTCCCCACAGAGTGAGATGGGAGGGGCGTTGGCCCTTGTAGTGGGTAGAATAGGGTATGTCCAAGTTCCAACACTCATTACCTGTGAATATGACCTTGTTTGGAAATAGAGTCTTCGCAGTTGTGTTTAACTTTCTCTGGATGAGATTCTCCTGGACTAGGGTGGGCCCTAAGCCCAATGACCCATGTCCTTATAGGAGACAGAGAAAGAGAAGATACACAGAGACACAGGGGAGAAGGCCATGTGAAGAGCTGCGTGAAGACAGAGGCAGAGGTTGGAGTCGTGCGGCTACAAGCCAAGGATGGAGGAAGCCCCAGAAAGCAGGAGAGAGGCATGGAACGGATTCTCCCTCGGAGCCTCCAGAAGAAAGCAATTCTGTCAACTTGATTGTGCATTTCTGGCCTCCAGCACCGGGACAGAACACATTTCTCTTGTCTGAAGACACCAAGTTTGTGACAATGTGTATGGCAGCCCTAGCAAACTAATACAGTCCCCTAGCACTAGTGACCCATGAGAAATCTTGCTGCATCTGATGACTGGAAGCCAGTGCTGTCCATCTCTGCCAATCTTGGTCAGCCCAAATACCTACAGAATTCCAACAGGGGTTGTATTAGTTTCCTCTGGTGACTTAAAAGAACACACTTTTATTCTCTTATGGTTCTGGAGCTCAGAAGTCCAAAATCAGCCTCGCTGGGCCAAAATCAGTGTCAGCAGCCTTCAGAGGCCTTAGGGTAGAATCAGTTCCTGGCCTCTTTCAGCTTCTGGTGGCTGCCAGCACTCCTTGGCTTGTAGCCATGTCACTTCCATCTTCAAGGCCAGCATCTCTGAATCTCTCTCTCTGCTCTGCCTTCATGGAGACTTCTCCCTCTATGTGTGTAAAATCTCCCTCCACCTCCTTTTCATAAGGGCACATGTGATTGCATTTACAGCCCACCTGGATCGTCCAGGACAAGCTCCTTAATCACATCTCAATCATATTTGCAAAGATACTTTTTCCATATCAGGCAACACTTACAAGGTCCAGAGATTAGGACCTGCTCTCTTGGAGAGCTATTATTCAGCTGGCCACAGGGGCCCAGACTGTGCTTTTATTGAAATGTCAGATAAGCAACCTCAAACAGCCCAGTTAACAGGGCTGGAGGCTCTGCCTTCATCTGACTCTCTTCCTCATGCCACTCAGGGTGAGGGTAGGGTGGGGCAAGTCCTCTTGGTTTGGGCCTTCAGAGAATATTCTGAATGGATACTACCTATTTCCTCAGTTCTCTCTCTCTCCAATTTTTAAAAAAAATATATTTTATTGATTTTTTACAGAGAGGAAGTGAGAGGGATAGAGAGCTAGAAACATCGATGAGAGAGAAACATTGAGCAGCTGCCTCCTGCACACTCCCTTACTGGGGATGTGCCTGCAACCAAGGTACATGCCCTTGACCGGAATCGAACCTGGGACCCTTGAGTCCGCAGGCCAACGCTCTATCCACTGAGCCAAACCGGTTAGGGCTCTCTCCAATTTTTGAGTGTCTGTCTCCTGGCCCCTCCCAGTCTGATGTCTCCCAGACCTTATTTTGAAAATCACAATTCTTTCAACAGTTGGGGAACTGTCCTCTATCTCCCCAACTATTTACTACTCCAGGCTTCAGCCTGATGTCACTGAAGACATTTCTTTGTTGGCTCAGAATTGTGTGTGTGTGCGTGTGTGTGTGTGTGTGTGTGTGTGTGTGTGTGTGTGTGGTGCTAAGAGTGAGCTTCGGTTCCTACTCCTTGGGGGAGGACTCTGGTGCCCTGCTTGCTTCCAGGGAGTCCTTTGACCAGAAAGGGCTGTGGTCAGATTCCCGCTGAATCACCCAAGGGCAAGCACACCTTACCGCATGGAGCATTACACTTCTCCCAAAGACAACCTGGCCTAATATCACATGAGGAAAACACTCTCTTCCTATTAATAGCGCTTTCGGATCCACTCCTGGAAAATCTATATCCCTGGCATTATTGAATAAAACAATTCTTCCCACCTCTACTCTATTTTCACCCTAAGGGCTCCACACTGACTGAGAATAGCTCTCTCTGAGTCATTTGGGATGAATGGTGCTATCCTTGAACACACTGTTTCCTATTTCTAAATTTATCTCTTGCTAGGAGTGAGTGTGTGTGTGTGTGTGTGTGTGTGTGTGTGTGTGTGTGTGTGTATTCACCCAGCTGCATGACTGTTAATGAATTAGAGAATTGGAGAGAAGTGAAAATATATTTGAGTTTAGAAAGAGGGAAGGGACTAAAATGATACAAGAGAATGATCAAAGAATGAAGGACATATCAAGAGAAGACAAGAGCAGGCTCCAAATTCTCCTAAAATGTAGAAGCACAGAATCTTCTTTTTCTCCTCCTCCTCCTCCTCCTTCTTCTTCGTTAATCCTCACCCGAGGGTATTTTGTCTTTTCTTTTCTTTTTAATATATTTTTATTGATTTCAGAGAGGAAAGGAGAAGGAGAAAGACATAGAAACATCAATGATGAGAGAGAATCACTGATTGACTGCCTCCACCACACCCCACACTGGTGATCCAGCCCACAACCCAGGCAAGTGCCCTGATCGAGTGTTGAACCATGACCTCCTGGTTCATGAGTCGATGCTCAATCACTGAGCCATGCTGACAGGGCCCAAGGATGTTTTTTTCCATTGATTTTTAGAGAGAGCAGAAGGGAGGAGAAAAAGAGAGAAACATTGATGTGAAAGAGACACATTGATTGGTTGCCTCTGCACACGCCCTGACTGGGCTGGAAGATGGAACCTGCAACCCAGATACATGCCCTTGACTGGGAATTGAACCCAAGACACTTCGGTGTGGGGGCCAGAACTCTAACCACTGAGCTACTCTGGCCAGGGCCAGAATGTTCTTTTATGCTAGTGTGTTAGGCGCAAGATTTGTGGTACCTGAAGCTTTTTTTATTTTTAAAATCCTCACCTGAGGATTTTAGAGAGAGAGGAAGGGAGAAAGAGAAACATCAATGTAAGAGAGAAACATCGGCCCTAACCGGTTTAGCTCAGTGGATAGAATGTCGGCCTGCGGACTGAAGGGTCCCAGGTTCGATTCCGGTCAAGGGCATGTACCTTGGTTGCGGGCACATCCCAATAG
>NW_005370286.1:2053015-2062647 GCF_000412655.1 Myotis brandtii | reverse complement strand
GTTATGCTTATATTCATGCATACAAGTCCTTCGGTTGATCTCTTACCCCCTTCCCTCCTGCCCCCCAACCCTCCCCAGCCTTCCCGCTGCAGTTTGACAATCTGTTTGAGGCAGCTCTGCCTCTGTATCTATTATTGTTCAAAAGTTTATAATGGTCTCTATTATCCATGAATGTGTGAGATCATGTGGTATTTTTCCTTCATTGACTGGCTTATTTCACTTAGCATAATGCTCTCCAGTTCCATCCATGCTGTTGCAAATGGTAAGAGTTCCTTCTTTTTTACAGCAGCATAGTATTCCATCGTGTAGATGTACCACAGTTTTCTAATCCATTCATCTACTGATGGGCACTTAGGCTGTTTCCAGATCTTAGCTATGGTGAATTGTGCTGCTATGAACATATGGGTGCATATATCCTTTCTGATTGGTGTTTCTGGTTTCTTGGGATATATTCCTAGAAGTGGGATCACAGGGTCAAATGGGAGTTCCATGTTTTGTTTTTTGAGGAAACTCCATACTGTCTTCCATAGTGGCTGCACCAGTCTGCATTCCCACCAGCAGTGCACAAGTGTTCCTTTTTCTCCACATCCTCTCCAGCACTTGTCGTTTGTTGATTTGTTGATGATAGCCATTCTGACAGGTGTGAGATGGTACCTCATTGTTGTTTTGATTTGCATCTCTCGGATGATTAGTGACTTTGAGCATGTTTTCATATGTCTCTTGGCTTTCTGAATGTCCTCTTTTGAAAGGTGTCTATTTAGGTCCTTTGCCCATTTTTTGATTGGATTGTTTATCTTCTTTTTGTTAAGTTGTATGAGTTCCCTATAAATTTTGGAGATTAGGCCCTTATCAGATATGACGTTGGCAAATATGTTTTCCCATGCAGTGGGTTTTCTTGTTGTTTTGTTGATGGTTTCTTTTGCTGTGCAGAAGCTTTTTATTTTGATGTAGTCCCATTTGTTCATTTTCTCTTTAGTTTCAACTGCCCTAGGAGCTGTATCAGTGAAGAAATTGCTTTGGCATATGTCTGAGATTTTGTTGCCTTTGGATTCTTCTAGAATTTTTATGGTTTCCTGTCGTACATTTAAGTCCTTTATCCATTTTGAGTTTATTCTTGTGTATGGTGTAAGTTGGTGGTCTAGTTTCATTTTCTTGCATATATCTGTCCAATTCAATAAAGTATATTTAAAAAAAAAGAGAAACATCGATTAGTTGCCTCCTGTACGAGCCCAACAGGGGATCGAACCTGCAACTTAGGTACGTGTCCTTGACCCAGATTCAAACCGACAACCTTTTGGTGTCCAGGACGACCCTCAAGTGAGCCATCAGGCCAAGGAAAGCTTTTTAAAATATGGAGGGTCCTCCTTAGAAAGAAGAATACAAGACAATGAATACAGAGTTAAGTACAGGGCTTTGGATGAAACCTCTTAGTCCTGAAGCTTAAGCTGCATTAGCCACAGGGCAAATCCTCCGTCTTGGTTGGGAATCAAGACCAACATCCTCCTATTTACATGATATCTCATTACTCCAACTTCTCAGTGATGTAGTTCCAGCTAAAAGCATTTGAATCATATATATATATAATGTTAGGAATCTAAAATATATATACTATATAATGTTAGGAATCTATAATTATATACAGTGTTACGAATCTGTCAAATAATCTGAGATCTAGAGGGGAAACCTTTACACATAGATGTTTAAAATTATAAAATAACATTTCTATATCACTTTATAGTTGAGGACACCCTTTCAAAGATGTTACTTCATTTAATCCTGACAAGAACCTTGTGAAGAAATTTTATATTTTATCCCCATTTTACATAAGGGAACCTAAGTTTGGAGGGTTGGGAGTTTTGCCCCAGTACATACAGCTTAGGTTAATAGAGGAAGTGGGCAGCACCCAGGGTTTGACATTTGCCAGCACTCACAGGGGGTTAACACTATTGGCAAACACCTCTCCTTGCCAGGGGGTAGGTAGGGGTAGGTAGGGGTAAACCAGACAAGAGAGTTCATCCAAACTGCCTCTCTCTCAACATTGATCCTTCCTACCTGTCTCTCCATCCCCTTGGATGTCTCAGCTCCCAGCTTGACAGGCAGAACAGTAAGTAATTTGCCCCACATAGGGCTGGTGAGCAAAAAGCAAGGACTGTTGCCGCTTTGGGGGATGCCTACAGAAGCAGAGCTGTCTCTCTCTGCGGGGTTGTCCCCCAGCTTGCTGTGGTCCTCTGAGCCACATACGAGTTCCAATCATGAAATCACAGGGGAAGAAAAGTCCAGAAACTAGTCTGGGACCGTTAAATGTAAGTGCCCCAAATAAAACTTTTCCCCAGCCACATTTCTACGCCCCATTCAACATGAAAATAGTTTTACTGGATTCCAAGGACGATGGCAGGCGCCTGCTGGAGTAATGAGATAGACTTGTCCCCTTTGCCCCACAGCCTCAGAGTTTTGTGGCTTAGCCTCCTACTTCCAAGGAGGGCCAGGCCACTGCGGGGGAAATAGCTCTAAGAGGTCGGATTTTACAGCAAAGAGCAGAAATAAAGAGAGGAGTCTAGAGAGCAGTTTGGCCAGGTCACAGTGGTTCTCAACCTTCTGGCCCTTTAAATACAGTTCCTCATGTTGTGACCCAACCATAAAATCATTTTCGTTGCTACTTCATAACTATAATGTTGCTACTGTTATGAATCGTCATGTAAATATCTGATATGCAGGATGGTCTTAGGCGACCCCTGTGAAAGGGTCGTTCGACCGCTGGGCCAGGAGATGTATGGGAATATCTGTGCTGTATGAGGGCAATGATGAGGAGAAAAGAAATAAGATTAAAAAACCAAAAAAACTTATGGAGGGCTTTATAGTATTGGGGAAATACACCCAACGGACTTGCATTTTCTCAAATTATTTTTAATTGTATGGAATGGCTATTTTTAGATTTTTAATGCTGCCCTTTGGGTTGTAGCTTTATAAGCATCATCCCTACAACCTAGAACCCCACGTGATGAAATCACAGAGCAGCCATGAGAAATGAAGCATAATTTGCAGGATTTTAAATGTTAGTAACTCACCATATTCAAGAGGCAGCAGCAGGAGTCTAATCCTAAAATTAGAGCGAGGACCACATTTTTAAAATATATTTGCCACCTTTGCAGCTGGTCTCTAGTTGCCCACCATGGGCTTTGTTAAAAACACCACCGAGAAGAGTGCAAATCACTCTCCACTCCACTCCCAGCCCCACTCGGTTCCCCTATTCACTTTGTTCATCCAAATGCCCTTCCCCCAACACACACACTTCCCTGTGCGTCCTGGGCCTCACTGAAGAATTGCTGCAAAACTGAGAAAAAGGCTGGAGCAGTGTTGGGAAAACCCAAACCCTATATTTCCTTGAAACGAAGGGTTGCTTTTACAAACTGTTGAAAACTGAGATATTATTTTTCTTTAAGCAGGAGAAGCAACAATGGGTTTAAAATCTGGGCGATTTTTCCAAGGGTGGACCAAGTTCCTACAAGAGTAATTCCGCCTCTGTTGTTCTCTGGTGCAGTACAAAGCATTCTTTGAAACATCTCTAAGGTGATTAACAGAAGGCATTTCAGTCATGGTTACTGATTTGAGATGGTACAGACCCCAGCAGGCCATCAGCCTGAGTATTACAATTGGCAGAGAGGAAGAACAGGCCACAGCCACTGTTGTGGTTTAGAAAAGTGCTAAAGAAAAAAAAAACCTGTTCCTTACACTCCATTTAAAAGAGTATACTGTGCAGAAAGATGGCTTACAGACTTAACTAGACCTCACTTTGACAACATTTAAGATGGCTTACGGACTTAACTATATTTCACTTTGACAACATTTAAGATGGCTTACAGACTTAACTATACTTCACTTTGACAGCATTTAAGGTGTTAGGAAATCTCAAAAATATTAAGCAGGATATGAAGAATAAAAGAGGTAGGCCTGGGACTCCTGGCTTGTCAAGGTAAAAGGTTCTAGATCTTTAGGTAATATGTTACCAAAACATTTGTTTTTGGGTGTGGTAGAAGAATGAGTTTTATACATACACACACACAAAACTAGTATTTTTAAAAAATGTATTTTTATTGATTTCAGAGAGGAACGGAGAGGGAGAGACAGAAACATCAATGTTGAGAGAGAATCATTGATTGGCTGCCTCCTGCATGCCCCCCACTGGGGACTGAGCCCGCAACCCAGGCATGTGCCCTGACCAGGAATTGAACCGTGACCTCCTGGTTCATAGGTCAACGCTGCTCAACCACTGAGCAACACCAGCCAGGCATAGTATTTTTTTTTTAAATAAAAACAATCTGACAGCATTTATTGTCATCTGGTAATAACACAAGGGTAATCAAAGCAATATGAATAGATGTTTAAGAACTATACTCCCAACAAAGGACACCTAAAAACCACAACCTGTATTGCCTTCTCAACAATTTCTCACGTTATTAGTCATTTCTAGTTGGAGACACTTTGGAGCAGAGCAATATCTCCTTTTAGTATGATCTGACCCAGTTGTTTTCTTGACTTTGTTTTAGAATGAACCTCTTCTGCATCATCTAGTACGAGGTTCATATACTCATCGAAACCCTCCATCTGCAAGTTCATTTACCCTTAAAGCCACACCCAAATTGGAGAGCTATTCTGCAAGGGTCTGCAGATGAGGTTGATGGGCTGCACCCTCCCCTTCTGCACTTTCTGGCCCTGGCCATGCATGGTACACCCTGGTGGAGGCTGATAAAGACTGGACTAATCCAGGCCTTTAAAAAAGATTTAAAGTATTAAAAGTACATGGTTATAGCCCTAGCCGGTTTGGCTCAGTGGATAGAGCGTCAGCCTGCAGACTGAAGGGTTCTGGGTTTGATTCTGGTCAAGGGCACATGCTCGGGTTGTGGGCTGCAACTCCAGTGGGGAGGCGTACAGGAGATAGCCAATCGGTGATTCTCCTTCATCATTGATATTTCTCTCTCTCTCTCCCTCTCCCTTCCTCTCAGAAATCAATAAAAATATATTTTTCAAAAAGTACATGGTTATAAAAATTAAGACAGTGTACAGGAATATAAAATGAAAAGGAATAGTTTCTACTCTCCCTGCATTCCTGATGCCTTCAGCTGCCACATCTCCTCTCCATTTGCATTCCTCAGAGGTAACCACACTTCCTTGTGTTTTATTTCAGAATGTTCTGGGCATTAAAAACATAGTCTCTCTTCCATCCTCCCCTTTTAAAAACACGAATGGGACTTGGGGTGGTGAACACACAATGCAATGTACAGATGATGTATTGTAGAATTGTACCCTTGAAACTTATATAATTTTATTAACCAATGTTACCCCAATATCTATATATATAAAAGCCACGCGACCAGAACAACGGAATGACCGGAACAACTGGTCGCTATGACATGTACTGCGGCCGGCCAACTGGCCTGATGGGGGAGGCGGTCCCACCCCTGATCAGCCTCCCAACCCCCCAATCAGGGGCAGGGCTGGCTAGCCAACCACCCAAAGCCCCTCCCTCTGGCTGGTTCCACCCCTGACCGGCCCCCATCTGGGTGGGTTGGCCCGTCCCCACCCATGCATGAATTCGTGCACCAGGCCTCTAGTATTCAATAAAAAAGAAAAAAAAAACAATTGGAATACTTAAAAATACTATTCTGCAACTTGGACTTTTTCTATTTAATAGTATACATTGGGCATATTTTTCAAATTAGCTTATTTAGAACGGTCTAATTTCTTAACTGTCTCGTCTGTTTTTTTTTAATTGAAAAGTAAGTGCATAACAGAAAGGAAGGAGAGACAGCTGGCTTTAGACAACTATGAAATTATCACTGTAAACGGCTAATTCATCTTTCCTCTGGGAGCAGATTAGATGCAGAAAACACATTTCATTTTTCCTCTGTCTCTCTCTCACGCAAGGGAGATTTATTATAGCTGGTTTAAACAATAACTTGGGCCCTTGACAATTTTATCAGACCATACAACGAAAAGCCAGTACTTTTTAACCCCAAAGTATAGAAATGAAGGGGAGATGGTCTTCTCCAGTGAACAAAGTGATCTCTCTCTTTTAAACCAACATGATGTCTCTGAGGGACTTCCCCCCTCTTTGTTCTATGGTGCTTCTCAGGTAATTTCCTATTTTATATAGGCCTCAGTGCTCCAAAGTGGTACTTACAGTCTCCAGTTGTCTCTGATGAAGTTATGGGAGGAGGTGGCATACGAATCCATGAGAAATTGACTGGCAGACAAACCCATGAGAAATTGGCTGATGATTGGTCAAATGTAAAAATTTGGCTGGTGAGTGTCTTGGGCCTTTAATTGCCCTAAGAAATCAGCAGCCTCCTGGCAGGCAGAATATGTGTATTTTAAAAAATCTCTCCTTTGGGAGATTTCTCATATACAAACATGACTGAGGAAAGTAATAGACAAACAACATACAAGACTGTGGTCAAGTGTGAGAGGAGATGATGTCAAAAGTCAAATTGCACCAGAGGATACGAAAGTCTATTCAGAACCCCCAAGTCCAAGACAAATAATCAACCTGACATGAAGGCCAGACTGATAATCAAAGTTGAGTCATTTACCATCATTATTTGTGTAGATTTAACTATGTGGACTCATTTCCTCACATTCTTTGATAGCAGGGCTGGAAGAACCCTCAGTGATCACCTCTTTGAATAAATAAGGAAATTGAGACTAAAAGAGATTAAGTGACTTGGCTGAGATCACAGAGAAGTGGCTAGAGCAGCCGTGGGCAAACTACAGCCCTCGGGCCGGATCCGGCCCGTTTGAAATGAATAAAACTAAAAAAAAAAAAAGACCGTACCCTTTTATGTAATGATGTTTACTTTGAATTTATATTAGTTCACACAAACACTCCATCCATGCTTTTGTTCCGGCCCTCCGGTCCAGTTTAAGAACCCATTGTGGCCCTCGAGTCAAAAAGTTTGCCCACCCCTGGGCTAGAACCTAACCTGTGAGTTACTTACATTAGTCTAAACCAGGGGTCCTCAAACTTTTTAAACAGGGGGCCAGTTCACTGTCCCTCAGACCGTTGGAGGGCCGGACTATAGTTAAAAAAAAAAAAACTATGAACAAATTCCTATGTGCACTGCACATATCTTATTTTGAAGTAAAAAAACAAAACGGGAACAAATTCAGTATTTGTATTTGCATGTGGTCTAAACACACCATACAAGTAAAAAAAGATGCATAATGTGTATGATACTCATTCACGTTTAAAAAACAGAACAGCATCACCAACTTTCCACTATAACCTGGGTGACACCATTTAAGAGCAACGTGGCCTTGAACTAGGAAGCTGGAGGAGAGTGATGAGGGTGGGGAGGCCAGCCAGGGAGTGGAGAAGCGGCAAGGTTAGGAGCACCTGGCAGGCAAGCCAGCTGAGGCAGTAGCTGGGGACATGCATTCGGCCAACGACAGAATATTTACTCTTTCACTGATTTTGCTCAGCTCGGCCAGGGCTCTAACTACGCCAAAGTCAAGCATGTTTTTAGAGCGAGAGGAGGAGAGCAGTGACTAGGCCAGAAAGATTCTAGGAGCATCTTTCCTTCAGGTTTTTTTCTCTAAGGTCTCTGCTTGTTAACTCTGGATTTACAGGTAAGCAACCCCCCAAAATGGTATCAGTTAATGATTGACGGCTGTTTTCTGCTAAGCTGCTGTCAGGGAGACTTTTGCAATGAATTTCATTTAAAATAGTGGTGCTTACTGTTAGGTCTGATCGAATAATTGAGTGGACTCCGCCCCCCCCCCCCCCCCCCCCCCCCCCCTGAGAACTGACCTTTAGACCACTCCACAACAGACATTCCCTTTTGCTAAGCACTTGCTGAGACCACATTCCACTTGCTAAGACCATTATCTTTGCCCTCAGGACCCCGCCCAGGGAATTCTCTGCCCAGAAAAAGCCCGCTTAGAGTCCTTTAAAATCTCTGACTCCTTGTCCCTGGGTGCCAGCACCATTTTGGGGCTCAGCACATCTGGTATCCAGATGACCTAATTAATTCATAATTCTTCACCCCTTTTGGCCTGGTGCGTTCCTCCTTCAGCGACCCTAACACTTACCTCAGCTGCACATTAGAACCCTCTGCGGAGCTTCGAATAAAATACCGACACCAGAGCCCACCACAATGAAATTCTGGTTTAACTGGTTTGAGATCCAAACACTGGTAGGTTTGAAAAATCCCTCAGCCCCAAGTGGTTCTAAAAAGTAGCTAGGGTTTGAACCACTGATTTAAAACATCAGGCAAAGTTTCAATCAACTAATCAATTGTTTTAAAACAGTTACAGTAGCATTGTTTTCTTCACATCTGGCAATGTGGCTCATTAAAAAATGAAATAATTTGCAGAGCTTCTGTCTTCAAAGGACTTTCTTATTATCTATTTATTCATTTTTTTTTTGCTAAAGAAAGTCAACATAGGCCCGAATTCAACAGATCTGAAACTGATGGTTCCACTGAAACTTCTGATCTCCTTATTTCTATTATTTTCTGTGTCCAAGTCACATCACAAAGATTTGATCTAGCAATCACTCGTCTAAGACCTTTATGTTGAGGTGTCTGGGCAGCCCAGAAAGCGTGGTACTTATTAGAGGCTCCAGGACATTTCGTCATCATGGGACTTCCTGTGCTATGGCAACCCAACAACCAATCAGTGTGGACTGGAATAATTAATAATGTGAACTCCTTCCTGCATTTGGGCCCTCTTACTTTTATCAAAGCAGAAGGTAAAAAGTATTCCCTGATCTACAAAACTGGGAGTGTAATTAAAGGTCATTTAATTCAACCACCATCTGAGACCAAAAGACTGTCTCCAAATCATCCAGGTAGATTGAACCTGGAGCTGGGCTGTTCAAGAAGCCACCTAACCTTGCAAGATAGACAGCTCAAAGATACCGGGGCTTCCTCCTTCCACAGAGGTTCTTCAGCTCTCTCACCCTCGTCGATCTAAACCCCTTCCACTTCATTAATTGACTTATTTTACGAAGTCTTCTCAGGTCCATCCTGCTCAGTTGGGGGCGTCTGAGTTTGCGCCTTCCTTCCCGCTGTTGAGAGCCCTGTGCTGCTAACACTTGTGCATCTCCTACTGCTACACGCTCCTCGTTGATGTGCACTTATTGAACGCCTGCTGTTGTCAAATGTCAGAAGGTTCTAAGAGGAAACACCAAACAAAACAAGGCAGCCCCGCTCGGGCAGAGCCCGGCTGGGGCCCTCCCTCTCCCCCCACGACCCAGGCTCCATCCCGCTACCCGGGAAGCTCATGCCTCCGGGAAGGAGGGGTTTCGAGCTGGACTTAGGAAGTCTGCCCGGCTTTTCTCAGGCTGGTGAAAGGAACGCAGAGGCCCCACGAGTGGGCCATTGCTCCCACGGCCACGAGGGAGGAAGGCGGCCCGCCTGACTCAGCCCTTCCCGGGCTCTGCCCGCGTTTGCTTCGGGCGGGAAGGCAGGCGGGACGGAGGGGGAGGAGGAGGGGGCGGCCAGCGAGGCTGAAGGGGGAAGAAGAGCCTGGGGGGCGGGGGCAGGAGCCCGGGGAGGAAACTCCGCAGAAGCTGTAGGAAACTCAGGCGGCGGGAAAGGGGAACCCGCGGGCCAAAGGAGCAAGAGGCGGAGGCG
>NW_005370286.1:1964875-2052385 GCF_000412655.1 Myotis brandtii | reverse complement strand
CCGGCCGGCTCTCCCGGGAAGTTCGAGCGAGGGACCCCGGCCGTGAAGGCCTCTTCCTGTCCGGAGTGGCCTCTGGCCCGGCCCCCGCGACAGGGTCTGGGTGCGAACCCCCGTCTCGGGCCAGCAGCGACCCCAGTTCAGCGGCACGAGCTGTCGAGCTTCGCTCCCTGTCCACCTGTTTCTGGGTCCTTTTTAAAGGCGTGATTGCTTCCGGCTGCCCCCGGGCACCTGGCTTAAAGCTCCTTTTCTTTGGTTGTGGTGTTGCAATGAAACCGTCTCGTCATGTGGAACTTTTACTGTTTTTGTGGGGTTCAGTGGTGGGCGATGCCGAGTGTATCGTGGGTCCGAGTCTGGGTGTGAAGATGCTGTGAGATGCCGAAGGCCACGGCGTTCGGTTTGCGTTGGGAAAACTAGTTCACGGGGGGAGTGAAACAGCAGCCCCGCCCTCCGGGGCCGGCGGTGCAGGGGGCTGGGTCCCCCCCCCTGGAGGTTGCCAGTCCTTTTCCCTAATCACCTCAGGCATCTTTCACTTGAGAAGTGAGAGAGTAGAGTTCTTTAAAGAAATAGAGCATTTCAAATTTACTAGCAATTCTTGTGCCTCATCTCGACAAAGGAATTACATGAATTGGAAAGTCTAAGACAGCGGTTCTCAACCTGTGGGTCGCGACCCCTTTGGGGGTCGAACGACCCTTTCACAGGAGTTGCTTAACACCATCAGAAAACACATATATAATTACATATTGTTTTTGTGATGAATCACTATGCTTTAATTATGTTCAATTTGTAACAATGAAAATACATCCTGCCTATCAGATATTTACATGACGATTCATAACAGTGGCAAAATTACAGTTATGAAGTAGCAACAAAAATAATGTTATGGTTGGGGGTCACCACAACATGAGGAACTGTATTAAAGGGTCGCGGCATTAGGAAGGTTGAGAACCACTGGTCTAAGAGATCCAACTAAGCTTTTCGCATCACAGCAGCTGGCGTTCAAGGTCGTGGTCCTTACTCTCCCCACAACATCCTTACAGAGCAGCTGATGGTGTCCTCGGGTCGCCGTGAGGACACAGGTGTGAAAGGTTGGACACGGACCTGAGGTCCGGGAGAGGGTAGAACTGGCCCCAGAACACTGTCTGGCAGGTGCCCCTTTCTTTCGAAGGCCTGCTGGCTGATTTGCTAGAGCAGTGAAGGAGAACTTATTTTTTCCCCTCGCTCGGTGTATTTTCTTACAATTACGTGTGATTTCCTCTTCAGAATGGCGGAGAAACTAGGCACCCAGATAAGGTTCCTGATGGTCTTGGGACAGAAGTTGTTGTAGATAGGCTAATTTTGGCCAGTCTCCATTCATTCTCTTTTCTCTGTTTTTCCTGATTTGACCATTTGCCTAGCCCTCCCACCCCCAACGTTTGGGTAAAGTTCCACGTTTAGCTTGAAGGAAGGTAGACTGCAAAATTCCCCAAGCTGTTAGGGAGCCGACCGTAGATCTTTTACAGCTGGATGGAAATTGAGATCATCGCCAACCCATGGAACAGAACACTTTTCCACGCCTCATTTCTTCAACTATAAAATGAGGGTTGGGCTTTTGGGTCATTGTACATGATGAAAATGTTTTTTAAAACAATGCCAATTTGTTCAGTGTACGTTTTAGAGGACAGGAGTTGATATTGGTGTGTTTCATGAAAAAAAACTCAGGATATCTAGGTAGTCACCAGTATGTTTGGGCAGTGACTTGAGGCATATATAAATAGGGTGGCCTGGGCTGTCTGCATTTCTAGGGCCACTCTCTTCTTTCTCTTCGCCCCTAAGATTGACAGAGATGAACCAAGCTGGTGGAATTACATGGAACACGGTGCAGTCATAGGAGTCCTCTGAAGAGGAGCGGGTTTAAGTGAATTATTTGACTTTCTGTTTGGTTTGTGTTCAGTTCTTACACATGGGAGGCTCTCCTGTCCTAATGGTGGTTTGGGGATAAATCCCTCCCCTCAAGTGAAGAAAGTCAACTCTTCTAGGCTGCTGACTAGTGTCTTACCTTTCTGTGGAAGGATACTTAACTCCATACTTCTGAGCTAAAGAAGCTGAGATGAGCCACAGGTTTAAGCCTTTAAGAAATATGCCCAGGGTAACCTTGGCCTAGATTGTGGATTAAGCCACGTGGTTTGAGTTACTGTTTATATATTCAAAGTCCACATCAAAAGGCAAGTTAAAAACTTCTTTTCTACATAAATGGCTGTAGTCTTTGCAGTTACATTTATTTCATGTCTTAGGATGTAGGCAACCACAGACTGAAGTAGACCAAAAATCTAGAGGAAGGAAGAGGCCATTATATTTCAGAAGTAACAGCCTGTTTTGATCTTCAGGTGTTAAAGTATAGCCAGTGAATAAAGAATCCCATGTACTTTACCAACTTGTTTGTCCTATCCAGTACCTAAGATGCTTTTTAAAGAATGACTATTAGTAATTGTATTTTAATTGCTTTTTTTTCTATAGAATCATTCAAAATTCTTTCCATTTTATCATACCTTTTTCCTTTGCTTTTATTGCCAGTTTTGCTCTTGTTTCTAATGAAAGCATTTAAAATACTCCATTATTTCCAGTTGATAGTTCAACTGAATAGGTTATTGACCAAGTCCTTATCTTTTCCAAAGGGCAGTGTTACTAGTATAAGACCAAACAAGCCTGTGGACATTGTGGTTTTTATGTTTATGGCTACTGAACAACCTGAATCAGGACTTTCCTTTTTCTTAGAGACATCCAAAGAGTCAGCATTGATTTTTAAGGTTAAAATGACCATTTCCTTATCCTGGAATGTTGGTTACGATTTTTAAGGTTAAAATGACCATTTCCTTATCCTGGAATGTTTGCTACTGTCAGCTCTTTTCCTGCCTAGTTTATTCTGTAAGACCCAGCTCAGATGTGTGCTCACCCTAGCCCGAATTCCTAGGGCAGAATTGTGGTCACAATAAACACATTATTGTGTTTCCAGGTGCTTTATACACTTAGTGCACACTTTGATTATAGCCCTTACTGCACCATATAATAATAGTTTCCTTCCTTTCTCCTCAGGGGACAGTGCATTTCCCTAGGCAAGGACCGTACTTGACTCATCTCGGTGTCTCTGGGCTCTAGAGTGCTTAGGGTGCAGAAAGCATTTTTGGTTGAGTGGAGCCGAGTTAAATTTTAAGTCCAAGTTTTCTCTCAGCAATATCATTGCCATAAAAGTTGGATGCTGTGTTATGCTTATTACCCATTTTAGGCCCTGTTCTGAATATCTTCTAATTGGGGCGGAAAATCTCTGTCCAGCTGCGTGAGGAAATGAATGTGAGGCTTTCCGCTTGTGTGTGTGTTTTTTCCCTTTCTATCTGATTTAGCATCACCATTTTTAAAAGAAAAATCTTTGTATTCCTTATTTTCTTTCTTACATTGTTTAATTTGTAAAAATTGTTTCTTCTAAACAGTTTATATTATTATTTTTTCTGATGCTTTTTAAAAAATTCCTCACCCGAGGATATGTTTTTATTGATTCTTAGAGAGAGGGAGGGAGAAGAGGGAGGAAAAGAGAGAGAGAGAAACATTGATGTGATCAATTGCCTGCCCTACTTGCCGAAACTGGGAATCCAACCCCCGCAACCTTTTGGTGTATGGGAGGATGCTTCAACCATCTGAACCACCCAGCCAGGGCTGATATTTTCATTTCTTTAGTCTGTAGCAGTGCTTTTTGGTGAATGCTTATGTCTATTGCAAGGTGACCCCTAGAGAAAAATATTTAGGTTGTTTTATTGTCTACCAGGGAAAATGATAAAGTACTGTGTAAACATTCAATAACTTCCTGAGAGTGAGGTTTTACTATCTGAGAATAAGGATTGTAGACTTTAAACAGTCCACTGTTGGGGAAGGGTGATATGGTCTTACCTCTTCAGTCTTAAAATTGCTTCTACTAGACCTTGTGTCTTTGACTGATATGACGGTGTTATGTAATTTACTGCAGTCTATGCTTCATACTATTTGGAGACTGAGTGACCATGAAAAGATGTTAAAGCATTTGTCATACACATAACATTCACAGCCTGTAAACTGGAGAGAGAGAAATGATATTCTGAATGATGAATACCAGTGAATATTTTTTTGGAGGAGATAACTAGCTATCAATTAGAATTCACAGAAACATGAAAAGTGTTTCTGTTCTTCTTAGTAATTTTTTTTTAATATATTTTTTATTGATTTTTTACAGCGAGGAAGGGAGAAGGATAGAGTTAGAAACATCGATGAGAGAGAAACATCAATCAGCTGCCTCCTGCGCATCCCCTACTAGGGATGTGCCCGCAACCGAGGTACATGCCCTTGACCGGAATCGAACCTGGGACCCTTGAATCTGCAGGCTGACGCTCTATCCACTGAGCCAAACTGGTTCTGGCACTTCTTAGTAATTTTTTATAATGAAATTATTTTTAGTATGTCATATGAAGTTAACTTTCTTTGAATGAGAAATTATAGTTATGGAATGAGGTCCACATGAAACTTTCTTTTCAGGATCATATTTTATTAATATACATTCAGTGTATTTTAGAGTTTTGTTCATTTGGTATTGACTTTGAAAAAGATTTTGAACTAAAAATATTTGCTGATAAACACAAATTACCATGACAAAATATAATAGGGCATTTTAATTTAAAAAATTATTAAATATATTGTAAAAATCTTTGTTTTTGTCATTGTTGAATAACCAGGTTTTTTTCTAGTGTCTTTACCCTTCAGTTTATTTAAATGACTTACCAGTTTTTATATTCTGAACTACTTTTTACTCCATAATTTAGTATATTTCTAATCTAGCATTGTTAGATTGAAGAGGTCTGTATATTTATTTTTATGAACACTTATTTTTATACACGCAAAATAGAAAAGACATCTTTCTAAAATATTTTTTCTCTCTTCTGGGGTTAAAAAAAAGAATGACAGAGTCTTGCTAATGGGGCAGATAACAATTTTTGGAATCAGGTTTTACAGATGAAGTTTTTGAACATATTTTGTTGTCTACATTGTTAACTGAGATCAATAGTAGCTACTAACAGCTTTTATTTATTGAGCATTTTTTTCTGAACCAGACACTGTGCTAAGCCCTTTATTTGTACTGGTGCGTTTCATCCCCACAAACCTCAGGAGGAGGGTTTTGTTCTTTTCCTACAGATGAGGAGACAGGCATAGAGAGGTAATATGTCCAAGTTCACAGAGTTAAGAGGCAGAGAGATGGGCTTCTAACCCAATATGTGACTACAAAGCCAGATAGAAACCTCTCAATGCTGACAAACCTGTTTTATAAACCTTTCTATCTTCTTGACTACAGAGTTATAGTATTTATAACTTTATGGGTAATATCTGAAATGTGTCTTTCACTATCATCATCGTTATAGTATAGCCTTTATAGAGAATAAAATAGCCTCTCATATGTCAAAGCACATATACCGAGGGAGGATCTATATAGAAGGAAAAGGTTGATAATGGGACTGCTGGTTAGTTCTTTGACCCAACACCTATCCCTGACTCCGTCTTGCAAAATTAGTTTATATACTTACAGGGAATGTCACTATGTAATAGATTGACTAGTTGTTTTTCCAGGTTAGGGTCAGTTTATCAGGTTTCTCTCCTTAAGTTTTTAGAACATCTGCAGTTGGGGAAGGGAATAGATATAGGGTAGATCTTTGTGCCGAAACATTGATATGTACGGGATGGGAAGTATTTCAGCCTGTGATGAGCAACCTGAAGCCTTCCTCAGTCTAGCTCTGCACGAGTCCTAGCTCTAATTTCACAGGCATCTTTTCAGAGCATATAAAGCAGAGTGGGAATGGTTAGGGAAAAGCCTTTAGGACAACTGCCTTCAAAAAGGGGAGGGGCCTTTGTAGAATCACTGGTTCCTAGATGCTGTGCTCTGACCAGGCCATAGCCAGCAGAGGCCACGACTTGGCAAAGGCTAGCTTCAGAGGAGAGGAAGTAGGAAGGCCTTTTAGGGTAGAGCATGCAGGTGCCAGCAAACGGGGTATCCTGATAGCTTGTTTTTTTTCTGGAACCTGGCTATTTTGGTGCTGCTCCAGGATGCCTAGCTGCACGGCTTCCCATAGTCCTACCTGCCCAGCCTAACTCATTTGAGCAAGGAGGCGGAGAGGTAAATTCATCACCATATCCCTAGCACCTGGCCCACAGCAGGTCTTATGTAAAAATTGTCTGAATGAATTGAAATAATGCTAGTCCCTGGTCAACCCTTTGTACTTTGAGCAGCAAAGAGATTGTTTGGGAGGATTAAATGGAGAATGTAAGAATAGAAGGCCAGAATGCTGCCTCTCACTAACTAAAACTAATTTCTCATTTTATTCAGTAAAGGGGGGGAATTTAACTTTTAAGTCTAAGATTCAAGAAATTTATTCTCTTTTGGAATGAAAAGAAATGGGACCTGAAGACATTTTTATTTTTCTTACACAAAAAAAGTTTGTTAATGATTTGGTCCTTGTGATTTATGACAAAATGAACTGTTGTATTTACAGATAGATAGTAGATTATTGGAAAAATCAAACTAGTTTGGCTGTGCTATTTATTCTCAGAGCCATAGTCTGGTGTGGTTTTATGGGGGTTTAACTGTTAGATCTTTATAAGCTGTATTACTGCCTCTCTTTGCATCTTTTTGTTAACTGTTCTATTCATATTCAAATATGTTTTAAAATACCACCTTTTAAAATCTAGCCTTTCGAACGAACACAAGTTTGAGAAGTAAGAGCAGTGTCATAGAACCTCTAACAAATAATTAATTACTCCTTAGCTCGTCTAAATCATCATTATGTGTCAACTGACCATAATTGAATTGAAAGGAACATTTGAGTTAGAGAATGTTTAACAAAATGGAGAAATATCTTTTTTATCAGTAGTTGTTGATAATATATAAATAATATTTTAGAAGTGAGGATAAACACTGAACATTTAGCATTGTAGTACTATTACAAGACACAGTGATAGTATCTTAATTAAAGCCCATGCTTTGTTAGAATGACTCACTTTCTGGTTGCTGTGAGACCCTTAAAAAAACTGCTCATTCAAAAAAAGCATCCACTCCTGCCTGCTTTCTTTGGTAAGGCTGGCTGAATTAAATACAGGTTGATTTTAGGTCAGTGTTCCTTCTTTAAGTTACTTCATTTTGATTTCAGGTTCTTTCAAGTTTAACTTCGCATTTCTTCAACTTGACAGTGGGATATTTAAAAATACATGAACTCGTTATAAATCTTATTCTTTGAATCAGCTTTCATTTACACTGAACTTCAAATTCTACAGTTTCTGCAATGGTCAGTATATACCATCTGAAGCAATCATAGCATCAAACTGAAATATTAGGAAATTTTAAACATGCCATATGCTTTTAATTTTAGTAGTTTGCATATATAATGATGATGCTTTACAGTATTATACATTGCTTTTATGGCAGATTTAAACGTTTTTTTCCCCTCTGTGGAATAGCTGTGATGGGCAGAGTCACAGTTTGCCAGTCTCCCTTCTGGGCAGTGGTGCTTCTTAACTTTCAGGATTTGTCTCTCTGGTAGCTATTGCATTTATTCCCCTTTACACCTTTCAAAAATTCCCTCATCTCAAAGCAGCAGCCCCCCTTCTTGTTTCTAACTACTTTAGTATTCTATTTCTTTCTCCTTCCAAATATATTAAGGCCGAGTTTCTATGAAGTCATTTATTCTTTCAACAAACATTTTTGAAGACCTTCTGTTGGGCATTGTGCTAAAGTGAAAAGATGGTTAAAACACTGTCTATAGCCGAGGATGTAGTTCAATAGGAGATAGACACGCACAGAAGTCTAGAGTGACAGATACTGTGATAGAGCTATATAAGACAGTTCTGTGGAAGATTTGAGCTGTCTTGAAGTTCAAGGTCTCTGTGTGTTTGTTTTTCCGAGATGGTAAAAATTTATTTTTTTCCAATAAAATGAGAAGGAAGAATACTTTTTTATTTGATTCTGTGAAATTTCTTGAAGTGGTCTGTGAGAGTTTCTTTCTCTCTATAGGAGTGGAAAGCCCTGGAAGAAACGGGCTCTGTGCACGTATGGACTTTTGTGTGTGTGTCTTGCCAGAAATAACTCTTTGTATGCTCAGTGCCTTCATTCTAATTAGGTACGCAAAACACCAAAACAAAGCAAAATGACAGTTTATGAGGATGCCTAGTGCCTACCTGGCTAGAGTGAAATAGTGCAGGTTCTTCCACTCTTTGGTGGTCCTTGTTTGATCTAGTAGAGTTCTTCATTTGATCTGATGGTGGGTTTGAAGGCAGAGCTTTTTGTTGGTGAGGCCCTATGGTGGCAAAACTACTATGCAGACAATCCTAGATGGGAGAGGATAAGTTAACTTTGGACAAAGTTTTCAGGGAAAGCTAGGAAATTATTTAAGTAACAGCTGGGAGAAAGGTTGCACTTATTTAATGAAGGAAGTGCTAATTTTATACATCTTGGTTTAAGAGCTCTAAAATGAGGAAAGGAAAATACCAATTGTTAGCTCAGCTGTGCTCTGATTTAGTTCTCCGAATCCTATTTCTGAAAGTTATATCAAAGACAGTTTTTGGGGGGAGCAGAAGGTGAGAGACATATCTAAACACATTGCTATGTTTCTTGGGTGATGCATTATGCATTTATTATTCAAAGATTTATCTAATCCTTGTTTAAACTGGTTGTATTTTCAGCCTCTGTAGGTAATGAGTTTGGAAAGTTGTGACAGGCTGTACTTCCCTTCATTTATTCCCAAACTATGTCTTTTAAACACGCGTTTCCTACACTCTTATTCTGAATGTACTGTAATCTCCATACCTCTCATAATTTTATACATTTCCACTAGGTTTTCCCAGGACCTTTCTACATTGATTGACCTTTCATGAAAGTCTTTTTCTTTAGTTATCTTCTGTTCTTTTTTGAGTTGCATTGGGTCTTTCTTGAAATGTGATTATTAGGACTTTATACTTCAGATAAGGAATCAATAATTTTTAGTGTAGATATTATAAAGTTTAAAAACCAATTTCTAATATCCTTCATGATCATGATCAAAAGTTTGTGGGCTCTTTGCTATAATTAGATGCCTCTTTTAATAGAAAAGTCTAGATATTCTTAAGATCCCCTTCCTAGATAATATCTCTTATCTTTTAAGTACTCTTAGGGTTATTTTTTGAAATATAATTCTTTGTACTAGCTTACGCCAGCTCACTGTATTATGAGATCTTTATGCAATTTATGGTACTTTATTACATTAAAGAGTTTAAAGTTGTACATGACACAGGTATCATTTTTGAATCAGACTGATAGGATAAAAGTAAACTTACTCATGCATGTTCCATCCAATGACCTATAATCACTTAGACCAGTGGTTCTCAACCGTGGCTGCACATTAGAATCACCTGGGAATCTTTTTAAAATCCTGATTTCTGGGCGTCATCCTCCGGAAATTCTGTTTCTTTGTTATGGGGTGGGGCCACAACATTAGTAACAAAGAAACAGAATTTCCGGAGGATGAGGCCCAGAAATCAGGATTTTAAAAAGATTCCCAGTTGATTCTAATGTGCAGCCAAGGTTGAGAACCACTGATTTAGACCAATAGAGTAGTTCCCCCTTTATCCGACTTTTCCTGTTCCTCAGTTACAGTTACTCCCAGTCAACTGAGGCCTGAAAATATTAAATAGAAAATTCCAGAAATAAGTTATAAGTTCTAAATTGCACTCTGTTCTGAGAGGTGTGATGAAATCTCATACTGTCCCGTTAGTCACTTAGCAGCCATCTTGGTTATCAGATCAGTTGCTGAGGTATGGCAGTGCTTGTGTTCAAAGAACCCTTATTTTACTTATTAATGGCCACAAAGTGCAGGAGTAGTGGTGCTGGCAATTCAGATATGCCATAGAAGCTGTAAATTGCTTTCTTTAAGTGAAAAGGTGAAAATTCTCCACTTAGTAAGGAACGAAAAAATCGTCTGCTGAAGTTGCTAAGATCTATGATAAGAATAAATCTTTTGACCATGAAATCACCTAATTTGTAAATTAAACTTGATCATAGGTATGTAAGTATAGGGAAAACTATAGTAAATATAGGGTTCCCTACTGTCTGCAGTTTCAGGCATCCACTGTGCCACTCCACCCCTGTAGATAAGGGGAGGCTACTATGATTCTCCACTTGGCTGTACATAATAATTACCTGGAGGAGCTTTAAAAACACCTATGTCAGGGCCCCACTCCAACCAATTGAGTCAGACTTGCTGAGGGGTGGGGCCCAGACATCAGTATTTTATAAAGCTCCTAGATCAGTGGTTGGCAAACTGCGGCTCGAGAGCCACATGCGGCTCTTTACCCCTTGTGTGGCTCTTCCACAAAATACCATGTGCAGGCGTGCATGTACAGTGTGATTGAAACTTAGTGGCCCATGCTCAGAAGTCGGTATTTTGTGGAAGAGCCACACTCAAGGGGCCAAAGAGCCGCATGTGGCTCGCGAGCTGCAGTTTGCCGACCACTGTCCTAGATGATGACCATGAACAGCCAGAATGAGCAACCATTGAATTGGAGTTCACACTGGGAAATCACCAGCTGCTAGAACTTCTAAATTGGATTAGCTTTTTAACTTGCTGCATGCCAGAAAATCATCACCATTAGAGTTCAAAGAAATGTATCAAATTTTGCATTTTTAAGATGACACCTGAATCAACTTTATCTGTTTTCCTGGCCAAATTAAATTCTGAGGTTTGAAGCATGGAAGAGCTAACAATGGGAACTTTCAGTTTCTCATTTTAGAACCCTTTTACTCATCTGTCTGACTTTAGTGTTTGTCTTTTCAGACCAATAATATCCATTGTCTTTAGCAGGAAATAAAACTTGGGTCTGATTATACCTTGGTACCTTTTTTTTTTTCCTAAAACAAATGCAACTGCCCATAAACTTCAGCAGTTGTGAAAAACCCAGGCTTGTTCTTGGGCTGAGGGAGTGCCGTCACTCTGGGCTTTTGGAATGAATGACTCATACTCTCTGCAGGCACCCAGTATTTAATCACTTGTTTTCTGTGTACCAGGAAGAGGAGGGCCTATGAAAATAGAAGCCCTGTACTGCCAAATGAACCTGGAAGTGTAGACCTAATTGGTCAAGCAATTGAGCTTATAACAAAATATTTATGCCTTTTAGTGCATGTTGCTCTATTTCACTAATTAAAAGTTGGCATTATTTGTAAAATGCTATACTTTTGTAATTTGTAAGCAACTTTTCTCTTTACTATGTGACTTTGATAATCCTAAATTTTAAAACCTACTTGCAAATTTCAAACATTTCTCTTTTGAATTTATCTGCCACATTGGAATATACTTTTTGAAGGGAAGATTAGAAAGCAATATGCTTGTTGGAGCAGATCAATTACATGGCTGTTCTTTGTGGAAGGGTAGTATAAGGCCACTGGCCATTTTCTTTGCCATTCCAATGCCTTCTGCCTCCTGAGTAGTGATAGTGTGCATTACTAAGTGTACTTGCTACATATGCGTAGACTAATATCAGTTACAGATCTCCTCTATACAGAATCCACTAATGCCAACTGATTCTGCTTGCTTTTTAAAGAGTAACAGATTGGGGGGAGGGGAATGCACACAGCCCTGGTTGGGTGGCTCAGTTGGTTGGAACATCGTCCTGTATGCCAAAAAAGGTTGTGGGTTTGATTCCTGGTCAGAGAATATAACTAGGTTGCCGGTTTGATTCCTGGTTGGGACACGTGTGGGAGGCAACCAATTGATGTTTCGCTCTCACATCAGTGATTCTCTAGTTCTCTCTCTCCCTCTCCCTTCCTCTCTAAAATCAATAAACATATTCTTGGGTGAGGTTTAAACACACACACACACACACACACACACACACACATTATGAAGTATGTATCGTGTCCCAGGCACTGTACTGGGCAGCAAAGGCACATCAGTTCAAAGACACACTGAGCCTCTTTTCTTGTGCCAGTTATATTGCCTGCTTCAGGCCTTCCTCTGTTGTTTTGTGTCTCTTGTCTCTATATTGGTATGAGAAACCATGGGCACCAGCTATAGATTTTAAGATCATTTCCCTTGAATGTTTAGATAAGTCTTTCATTGTGAGAAATCACATGCTCATCATTTATTATATTTATTGAAAGATAAATGCTTTTATTAAAAATGCTTGTATAGCAAAGATTGTTGTTTTAGGACTTCCTTTAAAAACAATAACAATTTAAGTTGGTAGCCCTATTAAAAGTCAGTGAAAATAAGCAATTGGTAGAAGTCCATTTTTCATGCTTGCTTTTACTCATTTATTGATTCATTTGGTTCAATAATTATTGAATGAATGCCTGCTATGCGTCAAACACTGTCCTAGACCTTAGGTATATAGTAGGAAACAAAGTAGGCATAGAATTAAATAAACTGATAGAAGGGTTGAGGCTTAGTAATAGTCTGTCTTTTTAATTGGTTAGTTGAAACTTTACATTTATTTTAATATATTAGGAGTTATCTCTTGTTTACCCTTGTTTTCCATTTATTGTGCTTTTTCTTTTTATTCTATCACCTTTCCTGTCTTCCTTTGGATATCTCAAATATTTGTTAGGTGCCTCTCTATTGCTGATCGAAAGTTACATATTCTACTTATATTTTTCTATGGTTTCTTAAAATCCAGTATTTATTTTCACATACATAACTAAAATTTACCAATATCCATGTCTTTTTCCCAGGCATAATTTTACCTTCCTTTAGCCTATACTTCTAGATTCCACCCCCCGCCACCCCTGCGTGTGGGGGATTTCGAGGGGAGGAAGCTGGCAGTCATGCTTGATTTGCCATTTGGATCTGAACCTGAACTGGGTTGCTGGGACTAAGACTGGATGCCTAGTTTTGAGCTGCATCAGAGCTGTGGATCTGTTTCATATTAGAGAAAACAATTTTGGGGACATATCTAGATATTGAGATTTTCATTAAAAATTTTTACTTCGAGGAGGCTTTCAGGAATTATGGCATTACCATAAGATTTAATAAGTAAAAAAATTGAAGTTTTTCTTTTTTCTTTTTTTTAAAGCTGTACGTAGATCCTTGAAATAAAAATCTATGGAGAGATTTACTGAGTGGTAAGAACCTAGAATTTTAAATGCATATACATTTCCTAACTTGAGCTAAAAGTTACTGAACATTTATGTGCCAGACATTGTGCTGGACACTTTCATATAATTCTCTCATTTGATTCTTATAAAAACCCTATAAGTTAGTTGAAATTCCCATTTACACAAGAGAAAATAGAACTGAGAGGTCTTCAGAGACTATAGTAGAGCCAGGACTCTTTACCTGGGACATGTATTCAGGCTGTGCCTACATCATGCCTGCACCTCTAGACTCTGTCCAGGCTTCCAGTTCCAGAGTCAGCTCGAGGTTGCCCTTGTACACACGCTTATCTGGATCTCTGGCTTTAGACCTGCCCTCTCATGTTCATCCTCTACACACTGGCCCTGATGTTCAATCTCAAATGCAAATCTGCCCTGTCTGGAGGAAATAGCCCTGAACTCACTATCTGTTGTCCTCCTGAGTGGGTCCCGGTGTAGTTCTTCAGCCGTGTTCTTGCAGCTCCCTGCCTTTTACGTTAGGGTCCTGCAGAACCAAACTGTCTGGAGTCCTCATTGCATTCGATGCATATTTGAATGCCTTTTATGTATTAAGCAGCCTGCTAGATATAGAGCAGACAAGAGCTTTTTAATGATCCAGATGGGGGAGGTCTAGACCCTGGGCAAAGATAGTGGCAGTGGGATGGAGAGAAAAACATCCATCAGATATTGAGAGGATAGAATCAATAGGACTCTGAGGAAGAAAAGCATTTTGGATGTCACCCACATCCTGCTTGTGCAGCTGGAATGATGGTGAGCTGGAAGTCCCATACAAAAATAAAATGAGAATATTATACCTGAGAACATTTGGTAGGGAAACTTGCGGTGTTAGAGGTATGCTAGAAAGAGCCCTGGACTGAGAATGGGAAATGGTGTTTTGATTTTGACAAGCTATGTGGTATTGGACAGTCCCTGTGTCTCTGCCAGCCCTGAAGCCTTTACCTGAAATAGAACAGAGTACTTTAACTTTGCCACTTTAAATAGTGAGCCCTTCTAACACGATTCACAGCAAATTATCTGACTTTAACTTGCCACTCCATTCTATGTCATACGCTCATTTGTCTACTTAGCATTTTGGAGCCTGCTGTGTACCAGGCACTGAGGATATAAAGCTAAACGAGAGTAGATCTTATGAGCTTCCTGTTCTTGATGAGCTTCCTGCTCAGTCAGAGAGACAGACAAGTCAATAGTTAGGTGCATTAAGCCAAAATAAGTTGCTATGATGGAAATCTGAGCAAGGTTCAGGGGAGTCACAAAAGAGATCTGCTCCGTTCTGCTAGGAGGGTGGAGAGGGGAATGTGTCAGCGAACACCAGTGACCCTTGCTCTGAGTCTGGAATGAAGAGCCGGCAGAAGTGGGTGGGGAGCAGCATTCCACACAGAGCCTGTGCACACTTGGGGATGACTGCAGGAAGACCAGGATGCTCGGGGTGGGGAGGCAGGAGGAGGTGCACAGGGACCCGCCCATGCAGGGCCTTACAAGCCTTTCCGAGGAATTTGGACTTAGTTTCTAAAGCTGTGGGGAATAGGAGAAGTAATACAATTGGATTAGCAATGTTCATATTTATCCCTTTTTATATCTAATGTATTTCCTTCACAATAATAATGGTAGGCAAGCTAGACTTTGGGGCAAAGAACATTATTTAAAATAAAGGCAGTTATTACATCCTGATAGAGCAGTTCACCAGGAAGATATAGTAATCCTGAACATAGTCTCAAGTGTAAAACAAAGCTTAAGAAAGAAAAATGGAAAAAAACAGAAAACATGAGAGTTAAAAGAAAACAATAACAACAACCTATTAGGTTTAGCAGTCAAGGAAATTAGCAAATACATAGAGGAGTTGAACAAAATAATCAACCAAGTTGATATAATGAGCCCTAGCCCCAAAGTTAAATAGTGTGTTCAAATGTTTCAGATCCATAGTAAGAAATACTTTAAAAATCATGACCTGTTGAACACATATGTATGTACCAGAAACAAAGGTTTCATAAAATATTTCCCTACATGGTGCAATTTTTCTGTTTTCTGCTCTATTCTGTTGTATTGCTGTTAATACTAATTTCATACAAAATTGATTTCATGATCCACTAATAGATTGATACCCTTTTTCCTTAAAAACACTAAGTTAAAAATATGCATGCTTTTGAACACACAGAGAACATTCACAAATTGACTTTCTGAAATCTCTTCACCACACCAAGCCTCTGCTGCCTCTCTGTTCCTCTCTGTCCTTCCCCCTGCTAAAGCAAAGTTGACTTGACTCCTATTTTTACTGAATCAAGGCCATCCAATACATCATCTGCTTTTCTTCTCCATTTCTATATTTAGTCTTTCATCTTGGCTTCTAGACTTAGAAAAAAGTGGTATCCTTCCTTTTCAAAGGTTAACTTTTACACCTGGAATTTTAATGTCATCATCTTCTGTTTTCTTGTCCTCCTTTCATATCTCTGGTTCTTACAGCTAGACATTTGTCCTTGATTATCCCACCATGAATTCAGTCTTAATGGGTTTAACTGGTTCTCATTTTGAACCTCAAAGATTATCAGTAACTATTATTTTTAGTCTTTATACCACAAAACTTGGTTATTGTTTTAGTTTTTCTAGTTTTTAAATTCTCACCTGAGGATATTTTTCCCATTGATTTTTAGAGAGTGGAAGGGAGGGAGGGAGGATATAGAGAGAGAGAGAGAGAGAGAAAAGAGAAAAGAGGGGAGGAAGAACATTGATGTGAGAGACACATTGATTGGTTGCCTCCCACACACACCACAACTGGGGCCAGGGATTGAACCTGCAACCTATTGAACTTCCATTAATGTTACATTTATATCCATGTATTTCACAGCCTTTTGCAATCTGGGTTCCACAAGAGAATTAAGCCCTAATGTCCTCAGGCACCCAATGTGTGTAATGAATTAACTTGTCTCCTATGTGTCTAGAATGGCATAAGTTATTTGTGAGAATTGAGAAAACAGTCACCCACATCATTGTTCTATGGCTGAGATGAGGAAGCCTGATCGGGATGCCTGGCGCACACCAGGCACTCAGTACTTGCTCCTATTATTTTTGCCCTAGAAGTCCCATAAAAGAGCCCTGGCTTTCTGGATTTCTTTGCTTGGTGTACGATTCTCGGGGAAAGGGCATTTTCCAGACTGAGATCCAGTAAGTGGACATCTCTATATGGCAGTTTCTCAGGCCTTGTCTTTGGATTTGGGACTAGCTATGACTATAGGACTGCCGGCATCTCTGTTGTCTTGTAGTGTACCAGCCTCTTTCCCCCACTGAAGGGCGCTAGAGTACTTGCCTCCAACTGAGCAGAGTTTCAGAATGTCAGTTCTTTCCCCATAACTGTCCTTATTGACAGAAGCCTTTCTCAGGCTTTGATTTAACGCTTTTTCAAAAATTGCTTGATAGTAATGTATTCAGTTTTGGGTGTTCATAACTGCTCTTTTTGGGCATTGATCATATTTTAATATACTGCTTTTAATACACTGTTTTAATTTGTTTTCTGATGAATATTTTCTCATGATTGTTTCTTATTTTATTTTAGCTACTGATCTACTTCTTGCCTGGAATCCCATTTGCTTGGGTTTGGTAGAAGGTGTTATTGGGAAAATTCAGCTTCATTCAGGTATGTTTCTGTAAACTCCTTAAACTTGTCAAATTTTTTGTGGTATTTTGACATTTTTTTCTTTGATGATAAATGTAGATTCTGTTATGGCTTTAATTCCTTTGCCTTAATTTTGGGTCTGCCCAAAGTGGGTATATTGCCATATAAGTTTCATGAAATAAAACTTTAGAGAAAAAGGAGGTATAATATTACAACCCTTTCTTCCTCTTAAAACACAGCATTTATCAAATGCCTAGCATGTGTCAGGAATTGTGCTAGTTGGTAGAACGCAGTGGTGAGCAAAACCTGACCAATTCCCACCCTTATGGAGCTTCTAGTTTAGGAGAGAAAACAGACATCGGTGAATAATCACCAAAACAAACATATAATTATTTGATAATGGTGGTAGGTGCTCTGATGGAAAGATAGCCCCCAACTGCACTGATTTCAAAGGAGAGGATGGTAGGAATAAGGCTAGAGAGATAGGCAGTGGCAGACCATGGCTGTTGTTGGCTTTGGGTCAGCTTGTCCATTCCTGATACAATTAACTGGCCAGGGAAGAGTGTGCGTTTCTTAGTATGGGGTGTGGTCCTTTCCGGGGGCCCTATCCAGGGCAGACAAATTGATGGAAGGTCTAGGTCAGTGGTTGGCAAACTGTGGCTCGCGAGCCACATGCGGCTCTTTGGCCCCTTGAGTGTGGCTCTTCCACAAAATACCGACTTCTGCGCATGGGCCACGAAGTTTCAATCGCACTGTACGTGCGCGCCCGCACGTGGTATTTTGTGGAAGAGCCACACAAGGGGTAAAGAGCCGCATGTGGCTCGCGTGCTGCAGTTTGCCGACCGCTGGTCTAGGTAATTCAGCAGGCCCCCTCTTGGAAGGACAGACACCTGTGCCCTGGGTTCAGAGGGAATTTTGTTCGTGAAAAAATAGATGTTACATAGTTGGGTCCCAAAATATCCTGAAAATGACTAAATGAAATAGTTTAAGCATTATACTTAAATATCTATTTTTCCTTTCGTATCCATTTTAATACGAGTTTTGAGCTCTTGGAGGCTTTACCATTATTGCTGTGTAATTAGGAGTAAAAAAGTGTGCCCTTTACTCTGGCCAGTATGGCTCAGTTGATTGAGTGTTGTCCTGTGGCACCGAAAGGTCGCTGGTTCGATTCCTGATCAGGGCACCTGCCCAGGTTGTGGGTTCACTCCCTAGTGATTCTTGGTCAGGGTATGTGCGGGAGACAACTGATAAATGTTTCTCTCTCATGTCGATGTTTCTCTCTCCCTCTCTGTCCCTCTCTCTCTAAAAATCAATATAAACATGTTTGTTTTTTTTAAGTGTGCCCCTTTTTATTGTAAAATAAAATTATCGAGCATTTGTGAGTTAGGTTGATTTCTGGGTATAAAGCACATATTGCTGGAGACAATCTAATTTTCCATTATTAGGTTTTTTGGTGGTTTTTTAAAAATCTGTTTTCATTTTGAAATATATTTTAGATACAAAAGCTGTTTACCACAGATATAAGGTATAGGTTATCATAAAACAAACATTTATATCTACCACTCAACTTAAGAAATGAAATATGACCAATGTCTTTGGAGCCCTCACCATGCCTTTCTCCAAGTATATCCTGCTTTCTTCCCTTCAAGAGAACCTGCCATTTTGAATTTTGCCTTTCATTATTGCTTTTATTACATATGTATTCCTAAACAGATATGTTGCTAATTTTTTAATAAGTGATTAAGCTGTTTGTATTCTTTCACTTTTTCTCCTACTCAACTTTACATTTTTTAGCTTTATCCATGTTGCTGTATGAAACTTTAGTCCCTTGTTTACACTATTGTATGAATATACCATAATTTGTCCTGTTTCCTATCACTGGGTAATAGTGTGGGTTTTTTGTTTATTTTTTCACTATTAGAAATAATATTGCCCCAAGCATTTTTGTATATTCTGCCTTTGATATTTAAAAAAATTTTTCAATACAGAGGAGAAAAGCATTTAGAGATTCTGTAACCATGCTAAGTATTTTAGTAACACTCTCCTACCTGTCTACATTTACATACATATATTTTTAATTCATTTATATGCTGACAAGATAATTTCACAGCTGAGTGTTCTGAATTAATTTCGTTTTCTATTGTTTAAATGAAGTATATGAAATTTTTGAGTTATTTTTCTTCACATCTTGGAGCAGTGAATAAATCACTGAACTCAATCAGAAGACTTGGATTCAGCTTTATTTATTAGCTTTGATATAAAAGGGAATTTGCTTAACATCCTTTTCATTTATTCTGTTAGCCAAGGTCATTACTGTGGCAGCCTGGAGCTGGGAGGGAGCTTGCCTGAGGTGTCCCAGTTTTCCTGCTTGTGGCATCTCCTTCATATCTCATCTCACATAGCCTCTCCTTGGGTCCTCTCTCTCCTGGATACCTATCCTTTTAGGGTGGTGGCTAGAAGACAAGCTGCAACAGGCAGGGGTTTATTAAGCATCAGCTTCTGTCACTGAGTCTACTAATGTCCCATTGGCCAAAGGAAGTCACAAAGCCAAATCCAGAGTCGACATGGGAGGGGATGTCACAAGGGCATGCATCCCAGGAGGCTGGCTCATTGGGTCCACAATGTCTCCAAGCCTCTGCTTTGTAAGCAGTGAAACAAGAGTAAAACTGACCGCCCTCTTTTTTTCCTAGGGTATTGCCAGTCTCCAATGAGATAGTATACCTGAAGGTGCTTCATAAATTACAGATCACTATTTTATCAAGGCTCTTGGTTGCAAATACAAACCTATTAGCTTATGCAAAACAGAGCAAAAAACCCCAAATTTTTATAAGGAATCTTAGGGACCAAAACCAAGAAGTAGACATTGTATAGGGATCCAAGATTACTTTTTCTGGGTCAGGTGGTCTCTGACCACTGCTTCTCCCTATACCTCTCCTACCTCCTTCTCTTCATTTGCCTTTCTCTGTTTCTGTGTATGTAAGACAAAATTTTTGCTCTTATGGCATTCAAACCAGCCTCAGCCCTCAAACCAACCAATATCTAATGTTTCTTTTCTTTTTTTTAAATGTTTTTATTGATTTCAGCCGAAGCTGGTTTGGCTCAGTGGATAGAGCGTTGGCCTGCGGACTGAAGGGTCCCAGGTTCGGTTCCGGTCAAGGGCATGTACCTGGGTTGCGGGCACATCCCCAGTGGGAGATGTGCGGGAGGCGGCTGATCGATGTTTCTCTCTCATCGATGTTTCTGACTCTCTCTCTCCCTTCCTCTCTGTAAAAAATCAATAAAATATATATTTTTAAAAAATAAATAAAATGTTTTTATTGATTTCAGAGAGAGGAAGGGAGAGGGAGAGAGAGAAACATCAGTGATGAGAGAGAATCATGATTGGCTGCCTTCTGTATGCTCCCCACTAGGGATTGAGCCCACAACCCAGGCATGTGCCCTGACCAGGAATCGAACCATGACCTCCTGGTTCATGGGTCAATGTTCAACCACTGAGCCACACTGGCTGGGCTGATGTTTCTTACAACCATGGAGACTGACTATCAAGGACTGAGTAGTGAGTGTAGTTCAGACCCCCTAAGATAGAGACTCTTCTCCCTGGTCACAGACATTTTCCAGAGGTGTGCTCCTCTAGGCGGGAGGGGCAGCCAGGGTTTGGACGTAGCAGACAACCCAAAAGTTATCTCCTCCAAGCAATTAACAAATATTTTACTGGCGGATGATTTTATGGTGCTGTGAAAGTATGTTCAGCTCCTGTGGTCATTTACGTGTGCTTCCCCTTGTTGCACCACTTGCCTTTCTCTGGACCAAAAACAAGTGGTTGGTAGGCAGTGGGGGTACCTGTTATATAGGATATTTATATTGTAACGGTGGGGAATAGAGTGAACTGGAAAAAGAAAAAATTATTTAAAAAGAAAGTTGGACGGGGAAAGTATCTGTTTTTCCCTTTTCTAATCTCTACCTTTTTCCCCCCTTGTCACATCACTTTTAAGGTTTGGCTGTTAAAGGGAGTGGGGTAGGGGGGACGAAGGGAAATCTTTTCTGGGCTCCCTGCTGCTTTTTACCCATGGAGACAATTGCAGCCTCACCCTGTATGTGTCATTCCGCCCCCAGCTCCTAGCCCTTTGAGCATTCATCTTACTCTTGCCTTCTCTTCTTCATTCTGTCCTGGGGATGCCTCCTCCCTTCTCTGGACCCCGTTATGTCTCTTGCTCTGGCCACACACACCATTAGCCTGGGTGAGGGGAGGTGTGCTTTTGGTATGCCTCAGAACCAGATAATCACTGCAGGCATGTTTTCCCATGGGAGCATCTTACCTTCTGGGGGAGAGGACGAGGGGAATAAAACGTATGTACTTAAACGTTTTCATCCTCCTACTTACTCTCTACATATTAATACATGAGTTTTTGATCTTGCCTGGTGAGATAGGAACATACATTTATTTGAACAGATGTCACTGACAGTCTTAAAAGGGCGTGGGTGCGCTGTTCATGACCGTCACTGAACTCTGAGCTCTGGAAGTATTAAGCAGGTGTGACGTAGGAACTGTATTGTTTGCTGGAACTGCCATATAACAAAGTTCTGCAAACTGAGTACCTGTAATAACACATTTATTTTCTCACAATTCTGGCGGTTTGAAGGCTGAGATCAAGGCGTCATCAGGGTTGGTTTTTTCTGCGGCCTTTCCTTGGCTTGGAGATGCCATCTTCTCCCTGTGTCTTCACATTATCTTCTCTGTGTGTCTGTAGTTTCTATTTTCTGTGTAATGTTGGGGAAATAGCTGTATCTTCACACAGCTACTCATGAAAAGATTGCTTTAGGCTGGAGAATTTAAGTGGATCACAAAAGCTCTTTAAATTGAGATTATTTTGAAGATTAAGACAAGGATAAGCTCTGTTGGGGTAAGAAATAACGGAATATAAAAAGCAAAAGTATATATTCCATGATAGATTCAGAAATAGTTTGAAAATTGTCAGGAATCTTGATTAATTTGGCAGTAGAGGCTCTTGATGTAGTAATTAAGGGAATTACTACAAGTAGGATTGAAGAGTCACAGACAGTTCATCAATGAGCTCTCACCCCTTAAAGTGGTGCTCGCCATCTGCCTGTTCTCCCTTTGAAGTGGAGAAGATGTCTCAGTCACTAAAATGTAAAGTGGGTTATGCACAGGGTTTTAAGTGTATAATTTCAGTCCTCTGCTGTCTATAGAGACTTCTTGCTATGACACTAAGGACATGAAATATTTTACATATTTCAGTGGTGAATGGAGTGTCGCTAACATTGCTGTATACTTTTTCTAAAAAGCCACTAGAAAACCCCATCCTCAAGGCACAGGACGAGGAGCCTGGCAGGGCCCCTGCGGAGCTCAGCCTCTGCTGGAGACCTGGCTCTCGGGACATGCTTTAGATCAGCGGTTCTCAACCTGTGGGTCACGACCCCTTTGGGGGTTGAACGACCCTTTCACAGGGGTCGCCTAAGACCATCAGAAAACACATATATAATTATATATTGTTTTTGTGATTAATCACTATGCTTTAATTATGTTCAATTTGTAACAATGAAAATACATCCTGCATATCAGATATTTACATTACGATTCATAACAGTAGAAAATTACAGTTATGAAGTAGCAACGAAAATAATGTTATGGTTGGGGGTCACCACAACATGAGGAACTGTATTAAAGGGTCGCGGCATTAGGAAGGTTGAGAACCACTGCTTTAGATACTGCTTCTGTTTCAATGAGAGCTTTAGTATGGTTTGCTGTCTGGTAAACATTAGCTTTAGTAATGATAATATGAATTTAAAAGGTTATTTCATCCTCACAACTACTCTCTGCAGTAGGCAGTTTAGTCCATTTCATAGAGCAGTTAAGTATTGTGCTGCCAAGTACACGGAAATAAGTGATGGAGCTAGAATTTGAGTCTGAGTTCCGACCTCGAAGTCCAGAACATTGAAGCCTCCTTGAAACGGGAAGGTACTATTTACAAAATTCCTTCTCTGTTGAGATTATTTGTGTTACATTTTGTCAGAATTTTATTTTCTTAAATATTTTTTTGATTTTTAGAGAGAGAGAAAGGGAGAGAGATGGAAATAATGATGAGAGAGAAACATCATTGATTGGCTGCCTCCTACACATCCCCCACTGGGCATCGAGCCACAACCTGGGCATGTGTCCTGACTGGGAATCAAACCAGTGACCTCTTGGTTCCTGGGTTGATACTCAACTGCTGAGCCACACCAGCTGGGCATATTTTGTCAGATTTAATCTTTCTCATAACCCCCCAGGTATATTGAACTTTGATCTGTAATAGTTTTTTAAAAGGAGCACTTCCACTTTTCAGATTTATTCTGTGTGAGTAGCTAACTAAACTCTAAAATATGCATATTTTATTTTTAATTGTGTTTGAGTTCATAAGTTGAATTTCAATATTGGCAATACCAATATTTTTGTGGAAAAAAGGATGCCTTTTGGTTTCTCAAGTGAGTTTATGTTTGGGGTAAAACTTCTGTGTTTGAAAGTTAGTATTTTTATATCTTGGTATTATACCATTAGATGGTTTATTAGAAATTTATTACATTTGATTATGCATATCATGTTTGTCATACTGTAACTTACTAAGATTACAATTCATGATATTAATACAAATGAATCCAAAGTAAACTGCATTAAGAAGGCATAGCATGGAAGAGGACTTTCTAATGCTGGCTTGTCTGGTCAGCTGCCAACACTCTAAATTGTTCAGTGTAAAATAGAAATTACTTATTTGAGGTTAAGAACCTCTGGTAAGGATTTCTTTTTTATTTATTTATTTATTTATTTATTTATTTATTTTTTATATTTTATTGATTTTTTACAGAGAAGAAGGGAGAGGGGTAGAGAGTCAGAAACATCGATGAGAGAGAAACATCGATCAGCTGTCCTCCCGCACGCCCCCCAGTGGGGGTGTGCCCGCAACCAAGGCACATGCCCCCGACCGGAATCGAACCCGGGACCCCTCAGTCCGCAGGCCGACGCTCCATCCACCGAGCCAAACCGGTTCGGCAAGGATTTCTTTTTTAAAAATATATTTTTATTGATTTCAGAGAGGAAGGGAGAGGGAGAGAGAGATGGAAACATCAATGATGAGATAGAATCATCAATCGGCTGCCTCCTGCACACCCTACACTGAGGATCGAGCCCTGACCGATCATCGAACTAGTGACTTCTTGGTGCACAGGTTGATGATCAACCACTGAGTCACGCCGGCCGGGCAAGGATTTCTTTTTATTCAATAAATGTATTGACATTCTACAGTGTATTATTTTTTATTCTGTGTTAGGGTTATTGTGTGTTAGGTGCTTGGTAACCTTGATTCATACCTTCCCAGCACATGGTAGGTTCTTGGTTAATGTTTAATGATAATGAATAATGAAATGGCCTGTAAAAGCCTTGAAACTTTGGAGTAAATTTCCACCCTACTCCATAAAGAATTATAAAACACTTTCAAACTCTTGCATTTATGAAATGCCTAAAAAAGCATCTTCAAAACACTCTTCCTAATGTGAGAGTTGATTAATATTTGGAAGAAAAAGTGGGGGAAATTGAAATACTATGTATCTCTTTAAAAAACTTTTTTCATATGGGAAATATATATCATGCTATTTTTCTACAATAAGAAATTCCTGAAACAACTGTTTTAATTATTTTTATTTTTGGTATATTTTTCTTAGGGATATAAACTCATAAACTGAAAGGTTGATTTTACATGCAGTCTTTCATAGACTATTTCTCATTTAATTAAAAAGTGTTTGTGAGAAGTTAAAACTTGGATTGGAAAGGTAACTATTAGGCCTCTGAGTATTTTCTTTTTTCTTGCTTGTATTAAGATTTCTTTCATTTGTTTTACCATCTTCCTCACTTCCCCTCAATCCTCCTATCTAATAATAGAGAAACATGGTAATTAACCGTAACTTTGCTATCCTTCCCATTGGCTAATTAGCGAGCTATGCAAATTAACTGCCAACCAAGATGGCGGCTGGCAGCCACGCAGCTGAAGCAAACAGGAGGCTTGCTTGCTCCAGTGACGGAGGAAGCCAAGGTTCCCCGCCTGCCGCAGCCCAGCTCTGAGCTCCAGATGCAACAATGTTGCAATTATAGAAGCTAAACAAACCCAGAAACCTGCTTTCAGCTGCCAGCGGGCTCAGAGCTTAGCGCGCCAGTGATGGCAACAGAGTTTTAATTATAGAAGCTAAACAAACCCAGAAACCTGCTTTCAGCTGCCAGCGGGCTCAGAGCTTAGCGCGCCAGTGATGGCAACAGAGTTTTAATTATAGAAGCTAAACAAACCCAGAAACCTGCTTTCAGCTGCCAGCGGGCTCAGAGCTTAGCGCGCCAGTGATGGCAACAGAGTTTTAATTATAGAAGCTAAACAAACCCAGAAACCTGCTTTCAGCTGCCAGCGGGCTCAGAGCTTAGCGCGCCAGTGATGGCAACAGAGTTTTAATTATAGAAGCTAAACAAACCCAGAAACCTGCTTTCAGCTGCCAGCGGGCTCAGAGCTTAGCGCGCCAGTGATGGCAACAGAGTTTTAATTATAGAAGCTAAACAAACCCAGAAACCTGCTTTCAGCTGCCAGCGGGCTAGCCAGGCTGATGGCTGCCAGTACAGCGGTGGTGATGGGAGCCTCTCCTGCCTCCTCAGCATCGCTAAGGATGTCCGACTGCAGTTTAGGTCTGCTCCCTACTGGCAAATGGGCATCCCCCGAGGGCTGTCGGGCTGCCAGAGGGATGTCTGATTGCCAGCTTACGCCCAACCCCCCAGGGAGCAGGCCTAAGCCAGCAGGTGGTCACCCCCGAGGGGTCCCAGACTGCGAGAGGGCACAGGCCAGGCTGAGGGACCCCCTACGCCCGAGTGCACAAATTTTTGTGCACCGGGCCTCTAGTATATTTACTAATTTGCTCAGTCCTAGTGTACACATAAAGTAGTTTTGGTATTGTTAATCCATACCCTTCTGAAAAACAAATTCATTAACCAGAATGCAGTATCGTGCTCAGTTGTTTTTGCCTTTATCCTTACAAAATACTCTTTTCCAAAGTTATTTAGTTTTTGTCCTCCCTGTCTCCTATAGTGGGTTACATTCTCCATTTGTAGCTGAGTTGGGTTACTGTTTGCATTTCATTTTGGGGTTCCTCCACATTCTGGTTATTTGAGCTATTCATTTTTGAGGCAACATGAAACATTACCATGTCTAACAAAAGAGTATACTCAGAGGACTGTTATTTTTCATTCCCTTGTACTATCCCCATTGCCCCCTTCTTCCGTTCCATTTCTGCCTATCTCCTGTAGGTGACCAGTCTCATTAATTTCTGATTTATCTTGCCTCTTGTTATTGAACAAATGAGCAGATACTCAACATTTTCTCATTTCTTTCTTGTATAAAGTGTGGAATACTCTACTTTTGTACTTTGATTTAATAATATACCCAGTTTATCCTCTTAATATATCCAGGAATCACTCCTTATCAGTCATAGAATACTTCTAATTATTTTTCATAGCTGCCAAATACTCCATTGAGTATATGTGCCTTAGTTTATTCAACCATTCTCCCGTATCTTGGCATTCAGGTTCTTCCCAGTTCTTTGCAATTACAAATTGCTGCAGTGAAAAGACTTAACTGTATATACTTGTGTATTGTTGTGTACCTTAAGGTGAATTTACAACAGTGGGATTGCTAGGTTAAAAGGTAAGTGCAAATGTTTTATTGTTAGGTACCACTAAATTTCCCTCCAGAAAAATTGTATCTGTGTGTACTCCCACCAGTACTGTATGAGGGTGCCTGCTTCTCCACAGCCTTTGCAGCAAATGTACTATCTTACTTTTTTATTTTTCCCAATCTGATGGGTGAAAATGGCATTCCTCTAATTAACGAGTGAGATTAAACACCCTTTCATATGTTTAAGGGCCATGTTTATATTTTGTTGTGTCCTTTACGTTAAAGCAGTGGTTCTCAACCTTCTAGCCCTTTAAATACAGTTCCTCATGTTGTGACCCAACCATAAAATTATTTTCGTTGCTACTTCATAACTGTAATGTTGTTCCTGTTATGAATCATAATGTAAATATCTGATATGCAGGATGGTCTTAGGCGACCCCTGTGAAAGGGTCATTCGACTGCCAAAGGGGTCGCGACCCATAGGTTGAGAACCGCTGCTTTAAAGAGTTATATCTAATGCACGTTGTGTTGGATTATTCACCTTCAGCCTCCCAGGACAGTAGCACTTTATAGAGACTAGACATTAATAATGACTTTTCTGTTTCAGATTTTCCATGGTGGCTTATTTTAATTAGGCAGAAAGCGCTGGTGGGCAAACTTCCAGGAGACCATGAGGTCTGTAAAGTTACCAAGATTGCTGTGCTGTCACTTTCTGAAATGGAACCTCAGGATCTTGAGCTAGAGGTAAGGTGCTTTCTCAGGAAATTGTATGGAAACGTGATATGAATATAATAGCAATTATGAGGATTTGGTTTAATAGACCAGAATCATACAACGTTAGACATGGATAATGTCTTTAAAATAATTTAATCTTATGGTTTTTAAACTCCATTTTAGTAGTGGAAACTGTTTCCAAATCGGTGAAATCCAGTATATGAGATGCATAAGATCAGAGCTGCTTTGGTTGAGGTGGTTATGGGGAGTGGGCATGTGCTGTGAACATTAATGTACAAATTTTTGGTGGGCATTTCTTTTCTCTTGGGTATATACCTTGTGATGAAATTGCTGGGTCATGTGGTAACTCTATGTTTAACTTTTTGAGGAACTGCCAGACTGTTTTTCAAAGCAGTGTGCCATTAAAAAAAATCTAGACAAGGGTATGAAGAATCTGTGGGGTTCAAATAAATGAGAACAGAGGTGCTCTTTCTTTTGGGGAAAAAAAAATCCTTTAAAGTTTTATAGGCTTGATGTTCCATGTCTGCATATCGTATTTGCTGTATCTCATTGCCTTAATAGATAACTGCATCATTTCCCATATTTAGTTTCCCATCAGACATCTGTTTAAAATTTTAGCTCCAGATGGACACAGATAGATAGCAACTTTTAAAGTAAAAATCATTTATTTTTATTTTCTTAGACAGCAGCTCTTACTTAATCTTGATTATGAAATGTAAGTGGCTAGAGTAATAGAAGATATCAGGGAGCACCGTGGGGCTTGTGGCGGTGGCTTTCTCTTTGAGATCATGTGTGTCAGGGTTGTGATAAAGGCCTAAGCACACACGGCACAGACCTGGCTGGGCCTCTGGAAAAGGGAAAGTGATCCACTGTCAACACGGTGTGTTGTAATCCCAAGAACCCTGTCTAAACAAAGCCTTTTAGGACTGGAAAGGATCTCAGACTTCATTTTCTCTATCCATACTTTGTGTAGGACTTCATTTAACCTTTTTAAAAAGATAGTGGCCTATACTTTTTTTTTCTAAAGGTAACTGTATGGAGGATTCTAGAATATTCATTGAAAATGTTTATGTTCAAAGTAATTTTAAATTTCTATTTAGAAAAACAGTTTTAAGAGGTAGAGATAGACTTCTGGGGAAGATGTTGTAGTGTTTGTGCTTCCCTATACAGATCACAATGGTTATCTGAAACCTTTGGGGCCATATTTGTTTTAGAGTTCAAGTTTTTATTTTGGAGGGTGGGGAGGTATTGAGAAGGTTATTCCATTTATTTTATATATGCCCTGTGAGTCTGAGGTGTTACTCCACAATACAACACATTAATATTTCTTAGAGAATAATGAATCAGGAGAATATTCATACCAAGGGAGGAAAGTGATGACATCAGTAGCTTCATGTCAGTTTAGGGTACATTTTGGCGTATTGTTGGTAAGGAAGGAAGTTAAGGGGTATTGGGCCCAAGCCCAGGAAGAGGTTAGATTAACAAAAGAAAAGAGCCCTGACCAGGGTGCTCGGTTGGGTGTTGTCCCATGCACCAGAAGGCTGTGCTGTCATTCCCTGGTCAGGGCACGGGCCCGGTTGCAGGCTCGATCCCTGCTAGGGGATGTGCAGGAGGTAGCCAGTGGTTATTTTGCTCTCACATTGATGTTTCTCTCTCCTTCTGCCTTCCTTTCTCTCTAAAAAATCAATCAGTAAATAAAAAGAAAAACAAAGAAGATATTGCTAGGCCTGGAGAGAAGTAGTATCTTCATGGACCATAAACAGAACAGTGGTTTGAATGGGGCCATAGGCCTCCTGGACTCTGGATCCAGAAGCAGGCAGTTCCAGGTAGAAACTTGTCCCCTACACAGTAAAGGGAACTAGAAGGGCTACAGGAAAGATGGGGGCCTGAAACCATGCTTGGTACTGGAAGCCTGGTGCTAGAGTGAGACTCCCCAGCTCATGAAAGGAAGCTGTTAGGTCATTGCACTAAATGTGATAGATAATTGTGCATAAATAATTCTGTCTGTTAAGCACTTTGAGAAATACTGGTCTGGGCAAAAGATTAGGACCTGAATTAACACAGTAGCAATCAGCAGCAAGTGGTTGGGTTTGATAGGAGAGACTTTAGGAAGGAGAATAATGGAAGATGACTCCTAGCTTTCTTGCTTAAGTGATCCCGTGGGTGCTATAGTAGTTGCCCGAGATAGATTTGAGAAACAGATGTTGATCAGTTTTGAAGATGCTGAATTCGAGGGACTGGTGTGTCAATAGCAGGCAGACGTTATATATTTGGGTCTTGTGCTCAGAACAAAATATTGGAGTTACCATGAACACGGGCAATAGGATAGTGAAGACCTGGGAGGGGGTGTGTGAAATTATATGTAAAACACTTGATTTTAACCAGGTAGTTGTCTTCAGAACTTCTGTGCCCTTCTCTGGTCTTAACACGTCCCCATCCTCTTCCTCACCTTTGCCAGTTGGCCCACACATTTCCTGAAGCCTCTATATACTGCTTCTTCAGATTTAATCCCTGGACCCAGAGACTATGTTTTTTGTTGATTGGTTAGTGTATGAGGATAGGAGGAGAGGAAGCAGTTGACCTGTCCAGCTTTTAAGGTTCTGCAGTAGAGCAGACTCTTGACATGTTCTAAACCAGAACACCCAGTTAACTGGCATGAATGAATTTTTAGCACAGACAGCTGTGGAGTAATGCCCTTGGAGCATAGAAAACGTGCATTTTGCATGTTTAAAATTTTAGATGCCAATTTTTAAAGCATTAATTAACCTCAGCTGGAGCATTTTATTTTTCAGTTATGTTAACCATAATTATGATCCTAACGTGAATTTCCCATCCCTAAATCCTAAGTATATCCTGCCCTGTATTCTTTGCCTGTCTTCTACTGTAGCTTTCTAATCACTGAAAGCACAGCTGTGTTTCCTGTGACCAGTTGTCTCCTTGGTCGTTTTTCTAACTCTTGAGGTTTACTTTGAACCACAGTGCAGGAGCAGTAGCATCCACTGCTGGACTCACATTTGAACATTTAGCAAGTAGATATTAATAATAATGAATTCTCTCTCTCTCCCTATTATTTAGCTCTGTAAGAAGCATCATTTTGGAATTAACAAACCAGAGAAGATTATACCATCTCCTGATGACTCAAAGTTTTTACTGAAGACCTTTACGCATATTAAGTCCAATGTATCTGCTCCTAATAAAAAGAAAGTAAGCAAAATCAGTCAGAGAAAGCCAAGTATCACATGATCTCACTCATATGTGGAATCTAATGAACAAAATTAACTGACGAACAAAATAGATGCAGAAACATAGAAGCATAGAACAGACTGCGGAATCTTGGAGGGAAGGCAGGGGAGGGAGGGAAGAACTTGCATACATATATGCATAACCCAAGGACACAGACAGTGGGGTGGGGAAGGCCTGGGGCAGGGTAGGGGGTGGGCTAGAAGGGGTCAATGGGGGGAAGAGGGGGGACATATGCAATACTTTCAACAATAAAGATTTAATAAGAAAAAAAAGAATTTAACTGATATGGGCTTGGAATTTATTTTTTATTAGATTTAAGTTGAGGGGTAATTTTCCTGCCAGTGAACTTATTTTGAAACCACTTATCATATTCCAGCACTGCCTCTGCATGTCCTAGGGCAGCGGTTCTCAACCTGTGGGTCGCGACCCCTTTGGGGGTCGAACGACCCTTTCACAGGGGTCGCCTAAGACCATCAGAAAACACATATATAATTACATATTGTTTTTGTGATGAATCACTATGCTTTAATTATGTTCAATTTGTAACAATGAAAATACATCCTGCATATCAGATATTTACATTACGATTCATAACAGTAGCAAAATTACAGTTATGAAGTAGCAACGAAAATAATTTTATGGTTGGGGGTCACCACAGCATGAGGAACTGTATTAAAGGGTCGTGGCATTAGGAAGGTTGAGAACCACTGTCCTAGTGATTAGCTTCACCTCTTTCCTAGGAAGGTGTGTATTACCCACATAGGCTGTCTTTACATTTCATTTCTGCAGTGATAGTAGATCCACATTTTTACAGGTCAAGGAAAGTAAAGAAAAGGAAAAGTTGGAGAGAAGATTACTCGAAGAGTTGCTGAAGATGTTCATGGACTCGGAATCCTTTTACTACAGCTTGACCTATGACTTGACCAACTCAGTGCAGAGGCAAAGCGCTGCAGAGAGGGACCCCCGGCCCCTCTGGCAGAAGGTACCTCTCACGGTTCAGAGCAGGGTTTGCCCTCCGGAGCAGTTTATGGACTTATTTGGCTTTATCGGGAAACTGAAACAACAGGTTTCTGAACTGTTTATTCTCTACCTTTTCCAGGTTGATGATCGATTTTTTTGGAATAAATATATGATACAAGATCTTACTGAGATTGGTGTGAGTAGTTGTTTTCTAAAATATTCTAAGATAATTATAGTTAAGCAAATATTTTAAAATTGTCTTAAAATCTCTAATGTTTTTCCCTATAGAATGGAATCATTTAGCCAGGGAAAACTAAGGCATTGGGTATTTTAAGGTAGCTCACTATTGCTTAGCCACAGGCCTAGCTTTTTAGCAGGTTGCCATAGGATAGTAGTCATTTAAGACTGGGGAACTAATGTCCTCAGAGTTCCTATAAAAGAGGTAGTTTGTTTACCCATTGGAAATGTTGAAGCCCAGTTGTCCTTGAATAATACCAAGTTTTTTAACTTTCCTGTTTCCTCATCTGGACAGTTCTCCAAGGACATTCTAGTACTGCCAGTATTTGAATCAGGGAAGATAGAGAATATGATGAGGTTTTTGGTGATTACAGTCTTTCTTTACTCTGTCACATTATGCTGGAGAATTATGACTGTCCAAGGACAACTAATTAATTTATTCAGTCAATCAACAAATATTTGTGGAAGGCCTGCTGTGTGCCAGTTACTGTTTTGGACACAAAGTGGGCAAATAGTTGATTAGGATCATATATTATCTTTTTCTTAGCCTTTCAGAAATTTCAGACCTTTTGTCCTGGCCATTATGGTTCGGTTGGTTGGAGCGCTGTCACCTACACAGAAAGGTCTCGGGTTTAATTCCTGGTCAGGGCACATACCTAGGTTATGGGTTCAGTCCCTGGTTGGTGCACATAGGAGAGGCAACCAATTGATATCTCTCTCCCCCCCTCCCTTCCCCCTCTCCTCCCCCCTCCTCTTCTCTCTCCCTCTCCTTCACTCTCTCTTTCCTTTCTCTTAAAAATCAATAAACACATCCTCAGGTGAGGATTAAATAAGTATATTATTTAAAATTTTTTTCAAACCTTTCTCCTTTTTTCTATTTCTGTTCCTTGGTGGGAGTTAGTAGATAGATAATGCCTACCACTAGCTATCTATCATGTCTCTATCGAGAAAGAGTTCTTGCCTCTTTATGATGCTGATACTGGGACCACCAGAACTCTGTGGCAGGATTAGCAGTACGGGTGTCTGTAATGAATATTGTCTTGCTTGCTGATGTGTTGAGCTCTGTTTTGCAGAGTTTTTGTAGATATTTAGCATTTTCATTGAGAACTGGTGACTTGCTATAAAGGTGGCATTTGGCCACTTACAAGTCTCTGTTCCCGCCAAGAGTTCTGCATGTATTGCTAGAAGGGAAAAAAACACAAATAATGGGAGTGATGATAAGAATCATGAAGGCAGGTCGGCCCTTTACTGTTTCCAGCCACCTTCCAAGATCCTGCCTGCAGGCTCCATAAAACAGAACCATGAGATAGGACCTGGAGTGTGTGGTTATGCGAGAAGAGGTGGGTTTGAAGTTGATGCTGAGATTAGGGCTAGATAGGATTATGGAGACAGGAGAGAAAGAGGGACTAAGAACAACTCTCTGGGAAGCTTCTCAGCCTTCACTGTTTATCCTGTACTATTGCTAACTAGTTCCTGTAAGCAGGCAGGCACTATGCTAACGACTTTTTCCATTTTACTCATTCATCTTCACAGCAACCTAATAGGGTAGTAGTTTTCCTGTTTTTCAAAGCAGAGTGTCCAGGCACTGGGGAGGTGCAGTGACTCACCTGGGGGAGTTAGTAAATGGCGGAGCTTGAATTTGGACCCCGCTGTCTGGCTCCTATGGTGTGATCCCTCTCAGGCAGCTCTCTTTTGAGTGATTATTATAAAGAAAAGGAAATGCTCTCTGCTCCACCTGCACTCCTCCCTCCACTCCTTTGTGTTCTCCAGTGAGCAGAATATATGGTTAAAGAATGGAAAGTTTCTGTTCCTAATAAACTAACAAGTATGTGCTGGCTACTGTTTGGGTTTAAGAAAGTGTCAGTGCTGTACAGCATAGAAACAACGTGATGTTCCTATTGTTTTCAGACACCAGATGTGGACTTCTGGATTATCCCCATTATCCAAGGTTTTGTGCAGATTGAAGAACTTGTGGTAAATTATAGTGAGTCATCTGATGATGAGAAAAGCAGCCCCGAGACCCCGCCTCAGGAGTCCACCTGTGTAGATGACATTCACCCACGATTCCTAGTGGCTCTCATTTCACGTCGCAGTCGGCACAGAGCAGGTGTGTGGAAGGCTGTAATCACCTGCAAATCAAATCCAGGCTAAATGGAAATCCTGCGGGGGTGCTGAAATGCCGATGACCATATGGATCTGGAAACAGTCCGTTTCAGTGCTCAGTCACTTTGTCATGTGACTGGGGACCAGTTATTGGATAGAGGCGAACTGGGAAGAGTTAACAAAAGGAGAAAGAAGAGAAGAAAGTCACTTGGGATGTGCTTCTAAAATACCATTGTTCCCACTGATGGGTTGGATCACAATCACAGTAATAAATCCTTCCTGAGTGCTAGCGCCTTTGGGAAAATCCTTCTCTTTCAGTGCATAGGAGCTCTCGTAGCTTCAGTTTGTAAAAATCATGATGCATGCAGTTATGATTTGGGATAAATTGATCCAGTTCTGCCTGGCAGTTGCACATTAGATCCCCAAGGCTATCCTGAAAGTGAGATAAGCATGATCTAGTTAGGCTAAATTTTTAAAAAATGTTGCTGTTTTCTGTTTGTTTGTTTTTTGTTTTTGTTTTAGGAATGCGCTATAAACGAAGAGGGGTGGATAAAAATGGAAATGTTGCAAATTATGTGGAGACTGAGCAGCTAATTCATGTCCATAATCATACCTTGTCATTTATTCAAACCCGAGGCTCTGTGCCTGTCTTTTGGAGCCAGGTTGGCTATCGATACAATCCAAGACCTCGGCTGGACAAGAGTAAGCAAGTCCATTATTTGGTTTGCAAATGATGTCAGACAGATATTAGATACGTTATAGATTTGGATTTGCTTTGCTAGATGCTTCATTCAAAACAATAACTCATACAGTGAAATTTAGTGGAAAGTGATATAAACATAAGAGCAATAATGGTTGTTGACAATTTAACAAATTCCCCAACAATAGAGCAAAACAGCTTATTGTACATTTTAAATTCTTGACTTTTTGAAGAATACTTTATTGGATGTTTAATTTTGGAAAAGGGTAAATGAAGCCAATATTTGTAGAAGGAGGAAATATCTTAAGATGGCATCTATTATACAAGATGCCTTTATTGAAATGCCTCACTGTGAAGTGTTTGTTATTGTTTAAATTATTGAGAAGTTAATTTATTTTTGTATTTTAACTTTAACACTGGAATAGCTAAATCATGTCAGCCTAATTAGATTACTGAATTAGGTTGATTTTTAAAAATTGTTTACAAAATATTTTTCTCTCAAAACTGAATTTATATTTATGAGAATTTGGTAAAACTTCAGTTTCTAATATCCTTGATTAAAGAAGTTTTTATTTTTTATTATAAACTACATGAAACCTTTTCTGATAAGTTGGCTGGCTTGTTATTATAATGTTATAATTTCACAGTTTGTACTTTGTTTTAATTTAGTTTAATAGGGGGGAAGAAATCAGATCTTTGGCTTAGTATTTCATTTTAAAATAATTTTAGAAAATCTTACTTTTGGGCTGTCAATTTTTTAAAAGTAAGAATAACGATGGAATAGACACTAATTTTTTCTTAAACAGGGGAAGGAAAAAATCGATTTTATATCACTTCTTTGTAGGTGAAAAGGAAACTGTTGCCTATTTCTGTGCCCACTTCGAAGAACAACTGAAAATTTACAAAAAACAGGTGGGCTTTGATCTCTAGTAGTTAATGTTCCTTTCTATTTTGAAATGATTGTATATCTGTTTCTTTAAATTTCATGAAAATAACAATGTACTATTCATAATTAAGCAAAATGGCATTTCTCATGAAGTTAAAGAACACATGTAAGCTAAGAATATTCTTAATATTTTTAAAGAAATATCATTGTCAGCTACTTTAGACCATTTTTATTATTTTTTAAAACTTTAATTTTTTAAATCAGTTTTATTTTTCAATTACAATTGACTAGACCATTTTTAGATAAGAGATTAATCTGTCAATTATTATGATTTGAGAAGTTTCTAGAGTAAGAAATAAAAGGCATCTCTCAGTACCACCCATATAGTTAGTTCTACCTCCTGGAAATAACAATTTAATATGTATCTTTCAGTATCTTTTCTTTGCCCACCTTTCTTATATATTCATACAGTCATGTAGGAATGTGATCATATAAACCAAAGTAAGATAAAAGCTGTTAGATGAAATACACGTTCAATAAGATGACCAGATTTCAGATACAGGATTGAGCTAGAACTGTCAATAACTAATCCATTAGCAATAACCAGTCTGAATGTGTAATGCCATAGGATGTATTTTTCTAACAGCAACAAAAATAAAACAGGAAGAAATAACCTAAAATCTTGTAAGCATACAAAAGGATACCATGACAGTGGTGGTGGCGGGGGTCCAGGGGAGAGTTACTGAAGAACACAAAAGGAAATCTGAATAAATGGAGAGAAAATACAGTAATCTTAGAAGGAAAGACTCAATATTCAACAGATTTCTGTTCTTCCAAAATTAATATATAAATTTTGTGCAATCCCAAAGAAAGTCCCAGCAGGGAAATAAAAACGAAATGATTGAAAAAAAACTATAAAGTTTGATGATAAGAGATGAAGTCAGGAATGTGGGAAATGAGAACTCTCACATATTGTTAGAGCAGTGGTTCTCAACCTTCCTAATGCCGTGACCCCTTAATACAGTTCCTCATGTTGTGGTGACCCCCAATTTCATTGTTACAAAGTGAACATAATTAAAGCATAGATTCATCACAAAAACAATATGTGATTATATATACATGTTTTCTGGTGGTCTTAGGCGACCCCTGTGAAAAGGTCGTTCGACCCCAAAGGGGTCGCGACCCACAGGTTGAGAACCGCTGTGTTAGAGGGAGCATAAGTTGGTACAGCCATTTTGAATGGTATTATTCAAAATAAAATATGCTCTACTGTTAACACAGTAATTTTGCTTTCTGATATCTATCTTACATACCATATACAAAAATCAGTTCTAGGTGAATATGGATTTAAATATAAACAAAACTTTTTAGAGGAAAATATAGAACATCTTTTGACCTTGGGTCTTAAACTGGACTTAAAAAGCACTAACCATAATTTTTAAGTGAATAAAATTGACCTTACTAATTTGTAAATTTTTATTAGAATTTTATTTCTTGAAACTTTATCATAAATATAAATACTATTATAAATGTTATAAATATATTTTTTATTTTATTTTTTTTAGAGAAAGAAGGGTGGGGGTAGCTTCGATAAGAAAGAATCATTGATCTGCTGCCACCAGCTCAGTGGTTGAGCGTAGACCTATGAACCAGGAGGTCACAGTTTGGTTCCCAGTCAGAGCACATGCCTGGGTTGTGGGCTCGATCCCCAGTGGGGGTTGAGCAGGAGGCAGCCGATCAATGATTCTCTCTCATCATTGATGTTTTCTATCTTTCTCTCCCTCTCCCATCCTCTCTGAAATCAATAAAAAAAAATTTTTTTTAAGTATTCTAAATATTTTCAAGATTTGCTATTTTAAAGGACCTTCTTTTCATTGTCTATTCTAGTTGGTTATTACAAATGTATAATGTATATAAAAACTATTAATGCCATTGATGTAAGCAGTTATCATAAACCTAAATGTAACAAATGAAAATCTAATTTATAGGAAAAAGATTAATGCTTGAGTGGATTTCTAAGCATAGCTAGAAAATATTTCTAAAACATAATTCCAAATAAGTCACATTATGATTCTATCATCTGGTTAAAATGAATTTTTTCTCCTTACTCTTACAGGTTATTATTAACTTGGTAGACCAAGCAGGAAGAGAGAAAATTATCGGGGACGCTTACCTAAAGCAGGTGTTGCTCTTTAACAATGCGCACCTCACTTATGTTTCATTTGACTTCCATGAGCACTGGTAAGGTGCTTCCTGAGATGAGTTTTTTTACCAGTTCCAATGGTTGTGGTACGATGCTGCCCCAGGGACCTAAGCTTCTCTTTATTGGGAAGAAAAATTTCTTCTCATTGTTGGAAAGGGAAGAAATATTATTTGTTTACTTTGTTTTCATTTTCATATGGATTTTATTTTGGCTAAAAATTTAACTTAATTGTTTCTGAAATATTTATAGTTTTTCTATTCCTAAATAACTTGGAGACTTAGAGTTCATTTTTCCTTTTATTATTCAAGTAAAGAATTTCTGGAGCTTTACCTTTCTGCTTAAGCCTCAGCCTGGCAGAAGTAACAGAAACCCCTTAATAAAAATCATCCTGCTGGCTCATTTTCATACTTTATTAGTAACACTTCTTTCTCTATGGATAAAGTTCACTAGAATTTGCTCTGGAAAATCAACAATTAGTGAACCATCTTGATGATAACTTTAACTTGTGTGTATTTTGAAAGCAAGGTTCTTTTATCATGACCCTGGTTCTAACGTGATCTCAATTATCTAAGTGTTGAAAATTTGGTGGGGAGAGAAGCTTTAGATATCTTTATTTTTCAGTATATTTTTCAGTATATTTTCTTCCACATGACAGATTAGCTATAAACGTTTATGTAATTGCCTATATAAATTATAATAGTGTAAACCTCATTTATTTAAAGTAATAATTTTCTTTAATTTTTTAGGCTATCTTAAATATCATATTTTTAAGTTAAAAATTTTTCTCTTTGTTTTGGCTTGTATTTTAGCCGAGGAATGAAGTTTGAGAATGTTCAAACACTAACAGATGCTATTTATGACATTATTCTTGACATGAAGTGGTGTTGGTACGTATTTATTTCATAAGAAATCAGTGTAACAAACTCTTGGTCTGTGAAACCATGTGTATTTGTTTAGTAACATTAAGCATTAAAATAATAGCAGCAAGCTGAGAAAGCGTTTTTGTTTTTCTAGTTTTGCTTCCCGTTTCCTGTTCTCCTTTTTAAGAGAGGGTTAGGCATTAGGCATTGTAGCTGAGAACCGGGAAGAGGTGTCAGGTGGTTGGGCAAAGTGACGTGAAATGCCCGATGACTATTATTTAATTCATTCTAATACTTCATAGTTGAATGTCTTTCTCCTCTTTCTTGCCATCCCTAACATGGAAGGAGGGCTTAGAGGTACCTGGTCTCAGTTGTCAGGCATTTAAAATTATCAAGGAAGGATGAAAATTCTCAGATTATAGGAGGGAGAGGCAGGAAGAAAAAATTGGCTTAAAGGACAGAACCGAACTTTCTATTAGACTTTAAGGCCACAGATGACAAGAGAAATGAGATGAGCAAGGCATGCTGCATGACTCTGTATTAGGTGGTAAAGTGAATGAGCTAATTTAGATGTATTTCTTCTTGGAGTCAAAGAGGAGGGACAGGATGGTGTTTTAAAGTGCTTTTTTATTTTAAATGTGCAGAAAAGAGTAACGGGTCCGTTTTGCCTAGTAGTTGTATGACTTGGGGCAAGTGTCTCTCTGTACCTCAGTTTTCTTTCCAAAATGAGGATAGTAATGTCTTCCTTGTTGAGTTATTGTGTAAATCAACAGTGTCTACATAGGACTCAATAATGCCTGCACACAGTGCTCTTCCAAGCAAGCTGGTAACCAGTGCTGCTGTTCGCATCGCTGTGCTTGAAAGAATTTTGGTTTTTGAAAAAAGCATTAAAGTGTTTCATGTTGTGAAATAATCCCATGCTGTTTTTGAAAAGGGTTGATCAAGCTGGGGTAATATGTAAACAAGAAGGGATTTTTCGAGTTAATTGCATGGACTGCCTGGACCGCACCAACGTGGTTCAAGCTGCCATCGCACGAGTGGTCATGGAGCAGCAGGTAACTTGGAATCTGTTGGATTGTAAATATTCATTTTTAATTTTTTCAAGGGTAAACTAATAACTAAAATCTTTGTTCTTTAGAACATTTATGGCATAAAACTCTTGTTGCATTAAAACCTGGAAAGCACAACCTCCACTAGAAATAACTTGAACCAAGTGGTATTTTCTTAAGTACACATTTCAAGATGTGAGGCCCAACATTTAAAAATGTATCGGGTGTCACTGTATGGTCACTTACCTTTTTACCTCATCTCTAAACCCTCTCTCATGTATTTGGAGCTGGGAGTCTGTACATTTCATTTATGCTTGGCCGACTGGCTTCGTGTCAGGCTCTGCCAGTAGTGGACACTAAAGGAAGATCATGAGGCTGGAGGCGAAAAAAGGGACTCGCTTCTTCATCTGGTTATAGTCCTTCCAGCAGTGCCATCACTGGGCTGTTGGTCCCTTTGGCACCACAGAACCAGCCTCTTGCCTTGATGCCCCAGTTGCTGGCAGCTGCTTCCTGTAGTCATTATGTCATTACCCAGGTCCCCTTTTAGATCTTTTGGCCCTAACACCTGAGTAATGAATTCAAAGATGGAAATTCCTAGCATGGTTTCTAGGGTTTTGGTTTTGTTTTTGTTTTGAAATACATTTTTATTGATTTCAGAGAGGAAGGGAGAGGAAGAGAGATAGAAACTTTGATGAGAGAGATACATCGATTGGTTGCCCCCTGTATGAGCTCTGACGTTGGGTTGAAGGGCGGGAGTCGAACCTGCAACCCAGGTATGTGCCCTTGACTGGGAATCAAACCTGTAACCCTCTGGTGCACAGGCTGACACTCTAACCATGCCGGCCAGGGCTGAAAACACCATTTCTTTTATTTAAGGGTTCTAAATTGTGTATGAACGTAATTCCTTTTTCTGCAGTATGTTTTATGCTACGGTGTCTTGGTTTATATGTAATTAATCCACCAATGTATAAATTTTAGCTGAAAAAATTAGGTGTGATGCCCCCAGAGCAGCCACTGCCGGTGAAATGCAATCGGATCTATCAGATAATGTGGGCCAACAATGGTGACTCCATCAGCAGGCAGTACGCTGGCACAGCTGCTCTGAAGGTAAATACCCGCAGCGAGCATTTGCGGGTCATTCTGTGGGACTCAGAATGTGGGTAAAAACCATCTTTGTTTTTGAGATAAAGGTGTGCGGCTACAGGTGGTGGCTGACTACTTTCTGGAATGTTTGGCTAAGGCAGGGGTCACACACTCATCTTTTGGCTGGGACGGGCTGGGGTTAGGTGGCTCAGGCAGGCACCCATTAGGTGAAAGGGAGAGAGGGAGCTGTGTGGCCCTAGGAAGAGCATATGTTGTCTCAGGAGGGTGCTGTCTCGTTTCCTTATGAGGATGGAGGCGCAGTGTTGCTAGGTCTTCTGGTTTTTTCAAGGGAGTTGGCAATCTGGAATTGTGTGAAATACTGGGTTTTTAAAATTTTACATAGACAAAACAAAACATGTCTGTTGATGGTATTTGGCCCCTAGTATGATCATTGACGTTGCCCCCTAAATTTGTATCCCCATCCTGCCTTTTACTAGCTCTGTTACCTTGGGCAAGTCACTTAATTTCTCTCTCAAGAGGAGAATACACATTCTTAAGAAGCGCACATGGAACATTTTCCAGGATAGATCATATATTAGGCTACAAAGTCTCAACAAATTCAAGAAGACAAAAATTATATCAGGGTGTGTTTTTGTTGTTGTTGTTGTTGTTTTTAGTAATAGTGGTATGAAATTAGAAATCATTAACAGGAGGAAAGTTGGAAAATTCACAAATATGTGGAAATTAACACTCCTGAACAATCAAAGGATACCACAGAAATACTTAGGATCATGAGGCTATACTGAACAATTATATGAGAACAAATTGGGCAATTTAGAAGAATAAATTCTTAGAAACCATACAACCTACCAATACTGAATTATGAAGAAACAGAAAATCTGAGCAGACCAGTGAGTAAGATTGAATCATTCAGCAAAAACCTCTCAACAAAGCCCAGGCCAGATGGTTTCACTAGTGAATTCTACCAAACATTTAAAGAATTAATGCCAACGTTTCTCAAGTTCTTCCAAAACACAGAAAAGGAGGAAACACTCCCAAACTCATTTTATGAGGCTCTGATACCACTATAAGGAAATAAAACTATAGGCCAATATCCCTGATGAATGTGGATGCAAAAATTCTCAAGAAAATACTAACAAACTAAATGTAACAGTATCATACACCATAATAAAGTTGGATTTATCTATCAGGTGGAAGAATCATTCAACATACAAATCAATAAATGGGACATCCTGGATTAATAGAATGAAAGATAAAAATCATAATCTAATAGATGCAGAAAAAGGATTTGACAAAATTCAACATTCTTTTATATAAAAACTCTCAACAAATGAGGTATAGAAGGACTGTACCTCAGCATAATAAAGGCAATAATAACAAACCCACAGCTAATGGCATACTCAGTGGTGAAAACTTAAAAGCTTTTCCTTTAAAATCACGAACAAGACTTTGGTGCCCACTGTCACCATTCCTATTTGTCATAGTACTGGAAGTTCTAGCCAGAGCAATCATGAAAGGAAAATAGAAAACATCCAGATTGGAAAGGCAAAAGTGAATTTGTCTTTGTAGATGACATAATGTATATGGAAAATCCTAAAAACACTCCATCAGAAAACTGTTAGAATTAATAAATGAGTTCAGTAAAATTGCAGAATACAAAATCAACCTACAAAAATCAGTTGCGCTTCTGTACAATAACAACAAACTGCTAAAAAATAATCTCTTTTACAATAGCATCACAGACAGTAAATTCCTTAGGAATAAAGTTAACCAAGAAAGTGAAAGATCTGTACACTGAAAACTATAAGACATTGATGAAAGAAATTGAGAGGACACAAATAAATGGAAAGATAGCCCATGTTCAGGATAAAAAAATTAATATTCTCAAAATGTTTATAATACTACCCAAAGCCATATATAGATTCAGTGCAATCCCTATCAAAGTTCTAGTGGCATTTTTCACAGAAATAGACAAAAGCAATTCTAATGTTTGTATGGAACCATGAGACCCCCAATAGCCAAAGCATTTCTGAGAAAGAAGAACAAGGCTGGAGGCAATAACACTCTCTGATTCCAAACCTTACTACAAAGCTATAGTAATCAAAACAATATGGCACTGACATAAAAACAAACACACAGATCAATGGAATCGAACTGAGAGCCCAGAAGTAAACCCACATATGGTCAACGACAGCTGTTGTATAACTAGTATAGTCTGTTATAAGATGAATAAATTCTGTAGATAATATTTGACAAGGGTGTCAACAATACATTATGGGGAAAGGGTAATCTCTTCAATAAATGGTGCTGGAAAAATGGAATAGGCACATGCAAGAAAGTTAAATTGGACCCCTGTCTTATAAAAAAATTAACACAAAATGGATTAAAGACTTAAATGTAAGATCTGAAACTTTATAATTTACTCCAATAAGAAAACATAGGGAAAATGCTCCATGACATTGGTCTTGGCAATGATTTTTTGGGTGTGATTCCCAAAACGAGCAAGAAAAGAAAAAGTAAATAAGTAGGAGTAGATTAGACAAAAAACTTTCTGCACAGTAAGAAAAAATGTTTTTTAAATCAACAAAATAAAAAGACAAGCTATGGAATGGGAGAAGATATTTGCAGACATGTATCTGATGAGTTAATATTCACAATATGTAAGGAATTTATACAACTCAACAGCAAAATATAATTTGAGTAAAAAGTGGGTAAAGGACTAAAGAGACATTTTTCCAAAGAAGATATACAAATGGCCAACAGGTACATACATAGGTGCTCAACATCAGTAATCATCAGGGAAATGCAAATCAAAACAACAATGCAATGTCACTTCCTACCTGTTAGAATAGCTGTTATAAAAAAGGTAAGAGATAAGTGTTGATAAGGATGTGGAGAAAAGGTAACCCTTATACACTGTTGGTGGGAACGTAAATTGGCCTGGCCATTATGGGAAACAGTATGGAAGTTCCCCCAAAATTAAAAATAGAACTATGATATGATCCGGCAATCCCATTTATGGGTATAGTAGTATATCTGAAGGAAATGAAATCACTATTTTGAAGAGATATCTGCACTTACATATTCATTGCAGCATTATTAACAATAGTGAAGACATGGAAACAATCTAAATGTTCAGTGAGGATGATGACTAAAGAAAATGTGTGTGTGTGTGTGGTGTGTGTGTGTGGTGTCATGGAACATTATTTGGCCATGAAAAAGAAGGGAATCCTGCCATTTGCGACAGTATGATGAACCCTGAGGGCAATATGATTAAGTGAAATAAGCCAGACAAAGTACTACATGATCTCACTTATGTGTGGAATCTGGAAAAGTCAAACTTCTAGGAATAAAGAGTTGATTGGTGGTTACCAGGACTCGGGGCAAAGAAGATGTTGTTCAAAAGGTACAAATGGAATAAGTTTTGGGGATGTAATGTACAGCATCGTAACTGTAGTTAACAATAATGTATAATTGAAATTTGCTAAGGAAGTAGATCTTAAATGTTCTCACCACACTCACAGACACACACACAGAGGAATTATGTGAGGTGATAGATGTGTTAACCTTAATGTAATCAGCTCGCTGTATACACACACACATATACCAAGTGATCACGTGGTACACCATAAATTTACACATATTACTCATCAATTTTATCTCAATAAAGTTGGGGAGGAGAGAAATATTTTTCTCTTTGATATTAAACTTTTTTGGATTCAGCATTCATGTCTCTCTCTTCTGTAATAGATTCTTATTTAATTACTGTTTCCTGTGAATGACTTAACTAGTTGGCAGTATCTTCTCCAAAATTATCAGTGTTCGGACAAGGTCTGTTTCAGGAATGGCCTTGGATAGAAATAGTGGGGTTGGGATGGAGGCAAAAAGGACTATGCTTTCCTTGCCTTTTAAGTTTAAATCACTACCTCTCTGGGGAGTTGCTCTGATACCTTTGTTAAAAGCAAGAGAAAAAACAATTTAAATCCTCATTGGCTCATTCTACAGGAATTGTAACGTGTAATGAGAAACCTGCTCTCTCTGTATTTACACACATCCACATAAACAGGTAAAATCTCTAATAAACTCTGGGAAGCTGTCCACATTTTTCCACATAAGAAATTTGTGATTTTTCAATATATTAAGTTGAGAATCCTATCCATTCTATTCCAAAGGTTAGGGCGTTTGTTATCTCCATTCCAAGGCCACTACTCTATTGTTCTGTTAAGCTACAAGGAAGTAACTGAAGGAGATTATCCTAAGAAAAGATTATGTAGCTTAAGCGTGATTGTTCATAGTTAAAGTGATTAACTACCCGCCTGGCACTTAGTTAAGAAGTTTTACTGATTTATTCCCTTCCTTAGTCCTGTTAATCCCTAACTCCAGGGAAAAATCCCCACCTGGGGAAACAACCTTTCTTGGAGAGGTGACCTTGGTTAAAACACATAGCGCTAATAAGGGGAGCAAACATATTAAGAACAATATGCCATATACACCCGGTCCCTTGAAACATACGCTATGCAGATGTTTCTTCCCTGCAGCGACTGTGTCAAGCAGCAAGGATGGACCGGCTTCCGGCACATAATAAAGGCCATATTTAACAAATCCACACCCAACATTATACATACTCAATGGGCAAATTGAAAAGTGTTAAGATCAGGAACAAAATAGGAATGTCTACTTTCATCACTCTTATTCAACATGGTATTGGAAGTTCTAGTCACAGTGATCAGAAGAAATAAAAGCCATCCAAATTGGGAGGGGAGGGGGGAGAGTAAAACTGTCAATATTTGCAGATGACATGGATCTATATAGAGAGAACTTTAAAGATTCCATCAATAAACTAGAACGTATAAATGAATTGAAAGACTTTTTTGTTTGTTATGTAATAAGTTTAGACCTGTAAATTTTCAAAATTCTATAGATTACCAAGAATGGCTTTACCTTAAAGCTCCATCTAGCTGAAGACTTTTTGCTACAAATAGTATGTTTAATTATTTGACATGCTTGGGTCAGAGTCAAATACTAATAGATATTTTAATTCAGCTGCATGACTTGGAATTATAAAAGCCTACAAAATTACAGTCTTACAAGCCCACCTTGACTTCGGGAACATTCTTGTGTTTAAATTGTCAAAATGTTTTCCTTGACAGGGTGACTTTACAAGGACAGGAGAAAGGAAGTTAGCAGGAGTTATGAAAGACGGTGTTAACTCCGCAAATAGGTATTACCTGAATCGATTTAAGGATGCTTATAGGCAAGCTGTCATAGGTAAGAAACGTAAAAGCCTTTTTTTAAAATTTGTTATTCCTTCTGTGACTGTTTTACCGAAACCAACATTATTAACATAGTTCATATGTTTTATAATATACTTATGCTTCTATATTGAGCATCTTACCAAATGAATCAAATTCAAATTTTTAGGAGATTAGAACTTGACAAATTTTTTAGGCTGGAGCAACAAAAGAAACCACTCGTTTCCATACGTATTTGTCAGTTTGCTGTTCATGTAACAGAAAGCATGGTTGAGGCTCCTGAAATATGAAATAAGAGACCCTAAAACAGCCGTGGGAAAACTACGGCCCGCTTGAAATGAAACTAAAAAAAAAAAAGACCGTACCCTTTTATGTAATGATGTTTACTTTGAATTTATATTAGTTCACACAAACACTCCATCCATGCTTTTGTTCCGGCCCTCCGGTCCAGTTTAAGAACCCATTGTGGCCCTCGAGTCAAAAAGTTTGCCCACCCCTGCTCTAAAACCTTATCAAGTAAAAACCCCACATTCTATTTGTTTTTCCGTTACTCAAGGCTGAGAGATGTAACAAGATGATTTTCTTTCTTTCCATGACATCGTATGTTCTTGCTGTGGACAAAAACACCATCCTTTCTTTCCATGGGTGTGATTAAATAGCATATTAAAGAGGATTACATTCAGCCCCAGCTGTTTTGGCTCAGTGAATAGAGCGTCGGCCTGTGGACTGAAGGGTCCTGGGTTTGATTCCCGTCAAGGGCACATGCCCAGGTTTCAGTCTCAATCCCCAGTAGGGGGCATGCAAGAGGCAGTCAATCAGTGATTCTCTCTCATCATTGATGTTTCTATCTCTCTCTTCCTCTCCCTTCCTCTCTGAAATCAATAAAAATATTTTTAAAAAATTTATCCTACCCAATTCAGTCCTTTTTTTGAAGAGTAAATGGAGGGTAGATTGCCCAGTGGAATTCATGCTTTGGCATGTTTTAAATTTAATTTTTATTAAAATATTACCTTATAGTATTTAAATAAACATATAATGTGGATTAGAACCAAATGCAACACTTTATCTTATGGTCTCTGAGACTATTTTTTAAATCCTGTTTTTAAACTTGATATTTATCATTCATAAAATAATGGGGCCTAGACACAGGCCAGTTAGTAATTTGAGAAGTCTGGTGTAAAGAAGTTTGGTTCATTTGCCATGGATGGGGGTGTGCTGACTGGAAAACTGGATTTTTAGCACATTATTACAGAAAAGTAAGATACTTTCCTTCTGTTGGTCGATCTGGTAACTCAGTTATGACCTTGAGGACTCAGGTTTTGTCCCTTGCGCAGTTTGATCTCTTCAAGGTTGAGACAGAGGCCCATAGCAGGCTGGGCTATTGCTTCCCCTTATAGTGATAGCAGTGGCAGATCTTTCCCAGAAGCCCCCTCCAGTCTCATTGTTCCAAACAACTATAGGGAATGGGATTATAATGACTTGTTAAAGTTTAAGCCACATGCCACACTAGGAAGAAGTTAGCTAGTCTATTTAGATCTGTTTAAAATGGGCTTTTTAAAAAATGTTTTTGATTTCAGAAAAATGTTTTTATTGATTTCAGAAAAGAAGGGAGAGAGAGAGAGAGAGAGAGAGAGAAAGAGAAACATAATGATGAGAATCATTGATTAGCTGCCTCCTGCACACCTCCCACTGCGGGTCCAGCCTGCAACCCAGCCATGTGCCCTGACCTGGAATCAAACCATGACCTCCTGGTTCATGGGTCGACGCTCAACCACTGAGCCACATCAGCTGGGCTTATTTGTCTTTTTATTGAGTTGTAGGAATTCTGGATACAAGTCCATTATTAGATAGGTGATTTATAAATATCCTTTCCCATTCTGTGAATTGTCTTTTCACTATCATGTTATTTCCCTTTGAAATACAGAAGTTTTTTATTTTTATTTATTTTTTAGCAGTTATGGTGGGTAGTTACATCCTAGGCCGGTATCTTTTTTTTTTTTTTAATTTATTGATTTTTTTCCAGAGAGGAAGGGAGAGGGATAGAGAGTTAGAAACATCAATGAGAGAGAAAATATCGATCAGCTGCCTCCTGCACATCCCATACTGGGGATATGCCCGCAACCAAGGTACATGCCCTTGACCGGAATCAAACCTGGGACCCTTCAGTCTGTAGGCCGACACTCTATCCATTGAGCCAAACCGGTTAGGGCAGAAGTTTTTTTTTTTTAATGATGTTCAGTTTATCTATTTTTTCTTTTGTTTGTGATGTTAGTGTCCATTCCCACCCCCCCCAACACCAAATAAAAAACTAAAAAAACCCATGTCTAATCCAGGTCTCAAAGATTTATTCCTATGTTTTCTTAGAGTTTTATGGTTTAGGTCTTCATTCTCTTTTGTTTTTTAAAAAAATGTATTAGGAAACTAAGATGATGATAGATATTGACACTTTCTACTCTAGATTTGATGCAAGGCATTCCAGTGACAGAAGATCTTTATTCCATATTTAACAAAGAGAAAGAGCATGAAGCTTTGCATAAGGAAAACCAGAGAAGTCACCAGGAACTGATTAGCCAGCTTTTACAAAGTTACATGAAGTTACTGCTGCCTGATAATGAAAAGTTCCACGGGGGCTGGGCCCTCATTGACTGTGATCCCAGGTAATGAGTGATGTCCTGCTAACTAATGTGCTTACATTTCTGAGAAGTTTTCTGTAATTAATGCTAGGACTTATCCATAAAGCTGTGGGCATGGATGCATGGCACTTTTCAAGTACAGAGCTGACACTAAAAACTCAGTAATGAGAACTATTTTAATGCAATAATTGATATAAAAAACAATTGTAAAACTATGGTTCGCTAGTGGCTGTGTGGGTTTTCCCCCTCAGAATCTAGGTTTATTGTATTAATGCACATAACTCAGTGGATAGAGCATTGGCCTGCAAAATGAAGGGTCCTGGGTTCGATTCTGGTCAAGAGCACGTACCTCGGTTGCAGGCTCCATCCCCAGCCCGGGGCACATGCAAGAGGCAATCAATCAATCCCTCTCACCTGGATATTTCTGTGTCCCTCCCTCTCTCTTCTAAGAATTAATGGAAAAATATATTCTGGTGAAGGTTAACAAAATATATATATTGTACTGAAAATGTTTTTTTTTAATTGTTTTAAGTTTACATATGTACCACCCCAGTCTCTGGATATATTTTTTTTTCTTTCTTTATTGATTAAGGTATTATATATGTGTCCTTAACCACCCATTGACCCACTCATGCCCTCACCCTCCCCTAACTTCCCTCTGAGGTTTGAGCATCTGATCGATACTTCTCTGTCTCTGGATCTGTTTTTGTTCATCAGTTTACGTTGTACATTATATTTCACAAGTGAGTGAGATCATGTGATATTTTTCTGACAGACTTATTTCGCTTAGCATAATGCTTTCCAGGACCATAATGCTGTTGCAAATGGTTAAAAAAAATTTTTTTTAAATATATTTTTATTGATTTCAGAGGAAGAGAAACATCAAAGATGAGAGGGAATCATTGGCTGCCTCCTGCCCGCCCCCTACTGGGGACAGCCTGCAACCCGGGCATGTGCCCTTGACCAGAATTGAACCCAGGACCCTTGAGTCCGCAGGCCAAGGCTGTATACACTGAGCCAAACCGGCTAAGGTGGTTAAGAATTATCTTGATGGCTATTGGCAACCCCTTAAGTATCGCACTGGAACCAGCAGCAGGTCTAACGGGCTTGCGCATGCGCACTGGACGCTGCGCAGCGGAAGTGGCCCGCCTTGACGTGTTCCGGGGCGGGACGTGGCGTGGTCGGTGCACGCAGCGCAGTTAGCTGCAGACGATTCACGCGTGGGTTTGGGTGCAGCGGTTCTGACCGTTTTGGCTCCTCGAGAGACAGACAAACGGACGCCCCGACCAGATGCCGCGGTCCTACAAGCCTTCGCCTGCCGCCCCGCGGCCCGCCCGCGCCGCAGACCTGGTTGCTGAAAATGATCGCTTGGCGACATTGCTAAAGATGGTTCTTCTTTTAGCAGGGCTTATGCTGAAAGCTCCGGTGGCGTTATATTTTTATTCTAAAATAGTCCTTTTTCAAAGCCTCCTGTTAATGTCCCCTGAGGACAGCGGCTTTTACGCCCTCGTTGTGGCGGTGATCGGCCTCCACGTACTGCTTTGCGGTTTTGTTTGGCTCCTGTGGCCGGTGGACGGCCGGCCCGTGTGGCGAGGGTGGAAGCGCTAGGACGGAGCTGCCTTTCCTCCGCGTCCAGCGCAGTCAGTGGTGAGGCTCGCCTGACTGATGTAAATATTGTCACCAGTAGTAAAATATTTCCGTATTAAAGTGTCTTGTGACGTAACTTTCGTGGCTTGGCTGGAGCAACGCTTTTCGGAGTGCCCGTAAGTACAGGCCAGAGCCGACCCTGGTTCTTGTCTGGGACTGATGACGCCCCGGCATCTTATGTCACTCATTGCATTTTCGGCGAAAATTGAGAATTTGTTATTTTATTTATTTTTAATATATTTTATTGATTTTTTCACAGATAGGAAGGGAGAGAGATAGTTAGAAACATCGATGCGAGAGAAACATCGATCAGCCGCCTCCTGCACGGGGATGTGCCCACAACCCAGGTACATGCCCTTGACCGGAATTGAACCCGGGACCTCTCAGTCCGCAGGCCGAAGCTCTATCCGCTGAGCCAAACCGGTTTCAGCGAGAATTTGTTATTTTAGATTAAGACTGTTAGCTACACTACAAGGTGCTGCACTTTGGTAAAGTTTTCTCCGCAGGCAGCACGGGTTCTGCGACTCCAGTTCCATCTGCAAAGGGTGTTTTGCAATATTTTGATAAACAGGCAAACAGGTGTGTAATTCTAAGGCAGAATATGCATTCGTATAGAGCAGTGATGGGAACCTTTTGAGCTCGGCCTGTCAGCATTTTGAAAAACCCTAACTTAACTCTGGTGCTGTGTCACATATAGAAATTTTTTGATATTTGCAACCATAGTAAAACAAAAATTTATATTTTTGATATTTATTTTATATATTTAAATGCCATTTAACAAAGAAAAATCAACCAAAAAAATGAGTTCGTGTGTCACCTGACACACGTGTCACAGGTTCACCATCACTGGTATAGAGACTTCTGGGACTAATCTAAGAAGCCAGATTAATTTCCACCTTTTGTTTGGAAAGGCTGATATTAGGCAAATATCATGTAAAATCCTTTCAAAGGATGCATTCTGCAGAGTAAAATACTCTACTGTGCAGTGTCATTTTGAAGATTAGGTTATGAGAGTAAGTCATTTAGACTATTTCTTCCTTCTGAACCTCACATTTCTTTCTTTCCAATTCCCCTTTCCCCCCCATTTTCCATTTCCCCCTCCTCCTTGGCTGTGAGAAGGCATCTCTCTTCAACTCATCCTTTCTTCCACCCTCCCAAACTAGATTCTTTTTTAAATATCCAAATGGATAGATTGTGTCCTACCTTCTGAAATTAAATGTATGCATTGATTATTCCCCCTCCCTCCCGTCTTTTATCACAAGTGGTTCTCCTTTAAAAATAAGCTTGGCAAAAATTTAGATGAAAGTAAAAATATGTAATTGCCTGTGTCATGTTTGTTTAGCCTCATTGATGCTACTCACAGAGATGTGGATGTGCTGTTACTGCTTTCTAACTCTGCCTACTACGTTGCCTAGTAAGTTGCTTATTGATTTAAAGCTTTGAATTGTTTTAAAATCTGAGTAAATTTCCATTTTAGGAAATTAAGAATTGGGTGTGTTTTTTTTTTGAAGAAATGTCATGGAACCCCTTTACCTTACATAACTGTGACATCAGACTTCTTTTTTAATTTGAAAATGATTTTGAGAGTTATATCCCAGGTTTTGGTGTATTTCACATATTTTTATTGTTAGTGACCATATAGCATTGTTTTATTATTATGCCATAAATGATTTCCCATTGTTGGGCATTAAAAGGATTCCCTTTTTTGTAGTTTCGTTTTGCTGTTGTGAATGATACAGCTGACTTTGTGCAGATAATTGTGTGTGCAAGGTTATCATTTGGTTATAGTGATGAATTTCAAGTGCTTCTTCATAGCCTTGCCAGAACTGAGGGTGGTTCCCCCCACCTTGTGTGAACTGTTTTTTCTTGTCATTGGCCTGGGTGCCTATTGGCATTGATCACGTTGATTTTCCCTCCTTGATTTGGATATAATTTATCTGCTGTATTATTCCTAAATACATAGCTTCAGAATACAGGTCTCTGTATTTTTAAATTTCCTTTTAGGTTAAGGTTTAAGTTTGTCTTTTTTTTTCCTTTTTCAAAATGTTTAAGTTTTGCTGTGAATTTTAGTGTAAGATCTATAAACTGATTTTCTTTTAACTATTGAACTATGTATGTTATCTCATTACATCTAACTTTGAAAAATATTTAACTGTGTATTGTGCTACAGATTTTAACTGCACAGTAGTTGCTACTATTATACTTCAGCTATAAGATAAATATGCTTTTGATTTGAATAATTTTTTAATCCCTTTTCCTTTATCTAGTTATGATGATGAAGTTGATAAAGTAAACCAGTATCAACGACTAAGTCTAGAAGACCTGGAAAAAATAGAAATAGGTAAATTTAAAGATACTAATCAAGTCATAGAAAGCAAATACTGTTTCTTCCAAGAGTAGGTCAAGTTGTTTATGCAACTGGCATAGCATCTTACTAGAACCAGAGAGGGGTATTCCCAGTCGTATTTTGTAGGTCTCCCTTCTATTCTTTAGAGCAGGGGTCCTCAAACTACGGCCCGTGGGCCACATGCAAATACAAATATTGTATTTGTTCCCGTTTTGTTTTTTTACTTCAAAATAAGATATGTGCAGTGTGCATAGGAATTTGTTCATAGTTTTTTTTTAAACTATAGTCCGGCCCTCCCAACGGTCTGAGGGACAGTGAACTGGCCCCCTGTTTAAAAAGTTTGAGGACCCCTGCTTTAGAGATTAGTGATGAATATAATCCAATAGTAAGTTTTTATTTTATTATCTTGTGAAGATTAAACCAGAGATCAAGAAAGTTTACATATTTGAGGCTGAAGTGCTAGTATTTATTTTATCAAACCAAACTCACACTAAGCTTGTGTGCTTGTTTAGATTGTGAGGGAAATGTGCTAAATAGCCTAATGGATGGATGTGTTGGTCTTTTGAAGACAGAGGAAAGTAAAGGTTATGTGAAAGATTTACACACGAACTCCTCTGGTCTTTAGGTCCTGAACCCACTCTTTTTGGTAAGCCAAAGTTCTCCTGTATGCGGCTGCACTACAGATACAAAGAAACAAGTGGCTATTTCCACACATTGAGAGCTGTAATGCGCAATCCAGAAGAGGATGGAAAAGGTAAGGATATGAAATTACTGAGTGTAAACTTTTGATCTGCTCTTCTAAGCACAAATGGAATTGGGGGCAGTACATACCATCACCAACTAAATGATCCAGGGAAATAGCAACTTTGTTCTCAGCAGCACAGGGAGATAGATGATCTGAACTGATGATGGTTTGGGGCAAGGGAAGCTATAATGGGAATCCTGTGTGGCCGTATTGATGCGGGGCTTTCCCACCATATATGCTTCGTGTGGGTAGTAGGGACCGTGTCTGTCTGGTTCACAGCTATTACCCTCGGCATCTAGCACTTTAATTCCAATTGATTTGGTTCCTTTGCTCTTTACTTACTCTTTTGTTAAAATTGGTTTTACAACACTGAATTAGTGGGGGAAGTAATGAATAAGGAGCAGTTTTCTGTAAATTGAAGCAAATAAGTTTGATTTTAACTGAAAGACCACAAATTTCATTTAGGGTTCTGAGTTAGAACTGCTACTTTTTAGTATGTTTCTGGAGAAAGTGGCAGCAGTTCTATTTGGGTTTCAGATACCCTTCAGTGCATTGCAGAGATGCTGCAGATCACCAAGCAAGCCATGGGACTGGATGTGCCTATAATCGAGAAAAAACTTGAGAGGTGAGTACACTATTTTGATTTTCTCTCACGAATAAAGACATTATTATCCAGAGTCATCTTTAAAAATATTTGCACAGGTGGGGGGGAGGGGTCGCATTAGAGTAATAAGTTGGTATTTAGAGAGAGAAGTTTCAAATTTCTGGATTAAAGGTAAAACTTTTTGTTAAAATTATGGCCACAAGTAATATATTTTTAAACTCTTAAAATATACTTAAGAGGGGAGCATTTCAATTTAAATAACTTTGTAGAGAAACTAGTCACTATGCTTTAAACACGAGGTTACTTAATTTGGGAAACAATGCCTGTAAACAGATTATTTTACATTTAAATTTGTGAGTTTTCCATCTAATAAGCAGGTTCATGGTCCATATTCCACTAGAGAAGAGAGTCCTTTGGTCATCTAGAAAAAAAATTGTTCAGTCTTTTGTTAGTAGAGAATATTGTTTCCGTTGTCTTTGATGTTACAATTTTTATAAAAGTCTCATGACCAGTAATCCCACATGACCACCAAGTCAAACATTCAAGATATGTGTGATGAATAGCACAACTTATTTTTTCTCATTTGTACCTGTCGTGAGAGATGCCAAGGGAGAAACCACTAAGTTACGTTCAATGTCCCAAATTTTTAAAAATATGTTCCCAGTGGGTTATCTGAATTTAAGGAAACAAAATCCCCCCGCCCCCCTTCCTGAATTCAGCCAAATTGGAATGTGTGTAGACAGCTCTAGTTACGGTGCAGTAGATTCCCACTTACAACCAGTGATTTTGCCATCCTTTAGATTGTGGATGTGGAGCCTCTGAAAGGTGATTAGTCTGCGTTTCGGGTGTGGGTTTTTGGTTGGTTGTTTTTGCACAAAAACATGGGCTGAGGCAACTGTTGGGAGGCTTCCCTCCCTCCCTCCGCTGCCTGCTCCTCTCTGCATGCCTAGGAGAACCCAGCTGAAGGAAACATGCAGCAGCAGTGGTAACTCCAAAGACAAATGGTTTGGTCCAAAAGAACTCAACACGATTAATCCAATTACCAGGAAGAATGTCACCAAGCAGAATTAAAATGCTGATGTGGTGGTTTCCACAGGGTGGCTCTGGGTTGCTCCTGGTGGCCTGCTTGAGGAAGGTGAGGACAGAGCGCCTGTGGGAGATGTCTCTGGCCTGTGTGTGGGACTGGGGTTGAAGTCACACAGCCGGACCCCCGTTTCCACTCAGCGCCTGGAATAACGTGCCATTGTCATTAAGGGCCTCTGCTGCTCTCCTGTAAAACCTACCCCCTGGCTGTTTCAGAGACTCAGCACAAAAAATACACCTCATTCACTCTTTTTCCATAGTGACTCTAAGAAATGACAATGTTTTGTATATATTGGGTTTAAATAAAATACTATTAAAATTCATTTCACATTTTTAATGTGGCTATTTTCAATGACATCTACAGCTTGTCTATTTCTATTGGACATTCTCTTCTAGTGTCAACTCCAAGGGATTATCTTAGTTTATCAATTAGCAATGTGCAGTTTTCAAGAAATGGGGTCCAATTTAAATAGAATTTTCACTTTAATAATTGGAAATGGTATGCTGAATTACATGGGAAATTAACTTTTCTCTCTTCTACTTTGTAGGAAGAGCAGTAAACCTCATGAAGACATAATTGGCATCAGATCTCAAAACCAAGGGTCGCTGGCCCAGGGAAAAAAGTTTTTAATGAGCAAATTTTCATCTCTAAATCAAAAAGTGAAACAGACCAAATCCAATGTAAATATTGGCAATTTACGAAGGCTGGGAAACTTTGCAAAACCTGAAATGAAAGTTAATTTTCTGAAACCAAACTTAAAAGTAAATCTTTGGAAATCAGATAGTAGTCTTGAAACCATGGAAAACACAGGTGTGATGGATAATACAGTCCAGGCAGAGTCTGATGGGGAAATGTCTTCAGATGACTCCTACCACTCTGATGAATTCCTTACAAATTCCAAGTCTGATGAGGACAGGCAGCTAACTAATTCTCTAGAGAACGTGGGGCCAATAGACTATGTTCTTCCTAGTTGTGGCATTATTGCTTCAGCACCTCGATTAGGCAGATCCCAATCTATTAGCAATACTGATGTTAGCATTCATGCTCCTTCAGATATTACTATTGCTGCTCATGGAAGTGAGTTTGGAAAAGGCTGTGAGTCTCCTTTAAAAAAAAGTCCTTCTGCTGATAATATACACATATTGCCTGGCTTTGCCAAGCCTATGGATATTTACTGCCACCGATTTGTACAAGATGCACACAACAAAATGGCCCAACTGTCCGAAACCAGATGTGTTTCTCAGCAGGCTAGTGAGGAAGGAAATCAAACAACCAATCAAGTTTCCAATGAAGAAACCCAATCTGAATCAACGGAACACATACCTTCTCGACCATCTCAATTAGATGTGTGTTTTTCTGCAACAGGCCCACAGTTTTTGTCTGTCGAACCAGTGCATTCAGTTGTATCTCAGAAGACCCCCGGCTCTGGATCCAGCATGCTTGAACTTGAGACAGGGCTTCATGTAACTCCTTCTCCTTCAGAGAGCAGCAGCAGAGCCGTCTCTCCCTTTGCAAAGATTCGGAGCTCCATGGTCCAGGTTGCTAATATTACCCAAGCTGGGTTAACCCAGGGGATAAGCTTTGCAGTGGCAAAGGTTCAAAAGAGCCCTGCAGAACCTGAAGTGGTTAATGAAGTCCAGCAAAATGAACTTAAAAATATGTTTACACAATGCCAGACGCGAATAATTCAGATTTAGTTTTTAGCCACAATCCTATGGCTTTTAATAAAAAAAAGTTTCACATATGAGGCTATTTTAACCTGCACTGACTCTGAATTTAGGGATCATAAATTCTGTTTACTGGGAAAGGTTTTAAAAGGAATATGAACTTGAGCAGATTTCCAAATTTGAGAGTCAGGACAACAGAGGTGCATCATCCTAGAATGTGTAGACCTAAGTAGCTAAACACTACAGAGCTGTTTGTCTCTTTGAATGTAATTCAGGAATAGATTACTTTGGGGTATAATAACCTGTACCTGAACCTTTTTTTTTTTTTTTTGAGTGGGCGGGGGGAGCTGTTGAGTATATGAAGTAGACACATAAAGGATGGTCATGCCTACATTGAGGGGGTTAGCATTTTTTATAACATTTTTCTCAGTATATTTCTGTGTATTACCTCTACAACAGTGGTTCCCAAACTTATTTGGCCTACCGCCCCCTTTCCAGAAAAAATATTACTCAGCCCCTGGAAATTAATTTTTTTTTTAATTTTAATAGCAGTTACTCATCGCCCCCAAATGCACCTGTGGCCATCACCGCCCCCCTGGATCGCTGCAGCGCCCACCGGGGGGCGGTAGCCCCCACTTTGGGAATCACTGCTCTACATTTAGTTTTTAGTGACTTTAAAAGTGTTACTAATATGGAAAAGCATTTGAATATAAAAAACTTGGTTTTGTTTTGATGGCTTAACCATTCCCTATGAAGAATTGAGGGTTACTGGCATAGTTAAGAAATGTATGCCCATTGGATCTTACTTTTCCCTGTATTTTAAACAATTTTAAATTTTATGCCACTCTGTATACCCCAAAGTCTAGGAGCATTAAGATATGTCAGTCATAAAACCTGAGACATCAGATCTGAATACCAGCACCTATTAATTTTGGTATTTTCAGGTAAGAATGTACTTTACCGGATATTGGTAATTCTTTTGTAGGGGGCATTCCTTAACATCTTGTGTAGACTATTGAAACTTATTATGAAGCACAGTTGTGTTAAAATTGGTTTTATGACCATAACCCTGACCACATGGAAACTCTTCTATACCCATACAATAAGAAAGCTACTTTATTCCAAACAAATACTGGTTTGTCTGGTATCTTTAGAGCCTTACTCTGTTGACGTGATTCTCAGCTAAACATTAAGTCTGTTGTAACTTTGCTAAGTATTTCCACTTGTTATTTATTAGTGGTATATTTTTGTGTGTGTGTGTGAAGTGTCAAATCTTGTGGCTATTTAAAAAATAAAATACCATTGTAATTTAAAGTGACAATGTATGAGAATTCCTTGAATAACATTTTAAGGATAAGGGTTTGATTTTTGAATGGGATTAAAGAATTTGTAAGCAAGGTAAGTTTTCTATAATATTCATTTAGTTTTCTGGTGATTCAAAAATAGGGTTAAAATCACGTTAGATTGACAACTTTAATGTCCACGTGTATATAGCAAGGGAGGAAAGGGTTTCTGAAGCCCAAGGTTCTCTCTCCTACCTGCTCACTGGAGTCTGAGGGCACAGCATCTCCTCCACACAGGGCACATGGGAAGAGCTTCAGTTCTCTGGAAGGGTTTTCCTTTCAAGGGAACTTCTCTGCCAGACCAAGCTACTTAGTACTTCTCTTTGGTAAACTACAATTCACATTGGCACAATAAACACACGGTAACTAATCTCTTGAATTTTATTCCCACAAATCCAGGTGAGGTTTCATTTCCTAAAAGTTCAAGGATGGTCTAGTCTACCAGTTATAAAAATGAAAACCAGTTAGAATACTAAATATAAACTGATTATATTAGTTTATAAAAAATAGATTTGAGTTTAGGAAAAGTTAAACTAATAATCCCATTTGCTAGGCATAATAAATTCCTTGATTTTCAAGGCTCACCCTGTTTCCTTGGTTAACAATGTCAATTTAGACCTGGGGGTGGAATTTAAGGAATCATTTAAACCATTAATGTTTCCAACTAGGTAAGTCACTGACTAAAAATAATTATGTATAACCACAGCTTAAGTGATGTTCTAACCTCTCCAAATATTCTGGGAGCCACAATTATACTATGAACAATGATGTTTTTGTTCATTTGAAAACTTGCTGTATGTGAGAACTGTAACTGGTCTGGGGAAAGCCTACTTCGTTTTATCATGGTGTTCTGGACGAGCAGATAATGTTAGTTAATCTAATAAAGTTCAAAATCTAATACAATCATCAAAGCAAGTAAATGACATTAGGAAAAGATAAAAACCTTTTTCCTAAAGAAGACATTTCTTAAAATTAAAAATTAACTATTTTACTCTCCTCATATTTAGGAAAAACAAGTTAGTAGGGTAGAATTTCCTTAAGTGAGTGCCATAAAACAGTGGTTCCCAAATGTACTGGGGTGAAATGAGAAAAATAAGGACAATGGAGTATTTTTTTAAAAAGCTACATTTATTCCACTTAAAGGACTATCTTGTTTTAAGATTGTCCTCATGAAAAAAAAAAGTAATAATACAGTGATTTCTTTCAGATAACTTGGCATCCTTGTCCATCCCAAAATTTGGGGAAATATTACTGGTCCATGAACTCAAAGTATGGGAACCACTGCCACGTTAAAGACTAGTGTTGCAGATTAACAACTGTTAAATAGAAAAAAAGCTTCTGTGGTCAAACGTTTGGGAAATCATGTGAAATTCTATAGTATCATTTCCCAAACGTGATCACAAAACACATTCAGATCCACTGTTAATTGGAAAGACGTAAAAAATCTTAAGTGAACAATTCCTGAATGGAATTGCAACTATTTTCATATGAACAAAGTCTGGCCTATAACTTAGCTTCAGCTAAGGAAATGGTATAAGCAGCAATGTTATCAATATTAAACTTTTAATATCAAATACAGTTTTGTACATTACTAATTTATATAATTATAAAACAAACTCGAAAAGCTCCATAAAATCAGTAAGGTAAAAGTCCTTACTGAATATTATATAAACTTCAGATGTTACCAGGCTTGATTTCAGGAAAAGTCCTTGGTTTTTAATACAAAGTATCTACAAAACAATGGTATAAATGATACTTGCATTTTACAAGAATGTGGCTGTAATTTGCCCATTACTCTTCGATAGGTATCAGATGTTTAAAGTTCATTTCCATTCACACACTTCTGCTGTTGAAGCCTAGTTCTTCTCAAAGACTCAAGCTGCTTTGCTCTTAGCCATCGTTCTCTTGACAGTGTTGTCTGACCAGCACTGAGAGACAGAAACCTGGTTTGAGATAAGAAACAAATTTAAGTCTAGACCTAGGAATACTAGTTTAGGAACAAGACCTGTGGCAGGGCCACAAAGAGGTCAAGAACCAAGTTCGATGTCTACAAAGGAATCCTTTAAGTCAAATTTGGGAGATGACTCACTTTGAGAAGCATGCCTGGTTCCACTGAAGTGATCACCGGCCAAATGCAATTTCACTTCAATGAGCCACTTCACAAGGGTTTTTAAAAGGAAAAAGTTCATTTCTATAAACTAGGGGCTTTATTCATAGCTTACGTTAAGCAATTATGGACATGTCCTACTCACCGAGCGACAATGAGCAGCTGGTGGAGATCGTCAGCAGTGATGCTCTGAGGGTCATTCTTGCGCATTTCCACAAAGTCATCTTCAACTGCCTTTATCAAAAGAGGAAATGACATTTGCATTTAATAGGGAAAAGAAAACTAACATGGTCCCTTGACTGATGTAAAAATGAAGTCAGCCCTGCTTTTTAGAAAAATTAGATAACATGGATGAAATGATTGAGAACCAAACAATACATATAAATAATGTTACCGATGAAAGTATTCCAAACAAAATAAGATCAGGCAAACATGCCTGTAAACAGGGAAGATGATGTCAGTAAAAATGGCAGAACAAGGACCTCAGAAAATTCCATTAAAGGGAATAAGAACTCTAGTAAAAATGGTCAAAATCAGCTTCATCAAAGCTCTGGAAATTAACCAGAGGCTTGCAGCAATCTGAGGAGCATTACTCAAGAAAGGCAGTAAGAACACTGAGCTTTGAGAAATTTTAACGTGCTCTGTTCCCCACCCTCACCCCACCTAGGCAGCCCTGAGAATGTCCCGCCTGGCAACCACTGAAGAGGTAGTGGGGCTTGAGGTCTCCCAAAGCACCATTCAGGAATTATCATTTGGTGGTTCCCTGGAAGAACCCATCTGTAAGGTTGTCTTTAACCTGACATGGGGCTTGCCCAGTGTGAACAGCCTCTTCTCCCAAGGCATTTTAAAAAAATCAGAAGCAATTATTGAACATCTTGGCTGCCTCGGGCACTGGCTAGCCAAATTCCTTAAAAGGAAAAACAGGGAATGAGATGTCCATATGTGTGTGCGCGTGCGCGATAGCTATATAAATCAATTCCTAAGGATTTAGAAGGTCACATGCTTGCACAGGTCTGTGTGCATGCTCAGATCTGAGCAGGCCCTAAGCTCTCACCTCGGAATAACCTTGAGTCTCTATGCAAGCAGAAAATGAAGGAAGGATAGAGCAGTTGTAATCTGCATGGCTGAGTGTTGAAGGCTTGCCCCAACATGGATACAGGACTTAGATTGGGAGACATATTGCTAATAGGCATCTAGGGAAATTAAATTTCTACCCATTCATTGAGTGACCACTGAGTTAAGAGGGCAGACTTCAGTGCCCACATACAACCAAACTATAGGATTCAGAAAGTCATTATAGAACAACAAACCCTAGAGAGGGAGGGAATCTGTCAGCAGAGTTGTCACATTATATTATTTAAAACTAGAGGCTCAGTGCACCAATTTGTGCATGGGTGGGGTCGGGCCGGCTGGGGGGAGGGGCCGCAGGAGGTTGGCTGGCAGGCCACAGTGTCATAGCAACCGGTCATTCTGGTCACTTGGCTTTTATACATACAGATATCTGGTTTTCAACACAAAAATTAGGAGACATACAAAGAAATAAGAATGTACAACCTCATTCATTGGACAAAAAGTTAATAGAAATTGTCCTTGAAGAAACTCAAATACTGGACTTACTAGACAAAAACTTGAAACCAGCCATTTTAAATATATTCAAAGAACTACAGGAAACCACATATAAATAAGGGAAAACATGAGAATGATGTCTTGCTAAATAGAAAATATCAATAGAAATTACTTTGAAAACAGAGCCAGCCCTAGCCAGTTTGGCTCAGTGGATAGAGCACTGACGACCTGTGGACCAAAGAGTCCCGGATTCGAATCTAGTCAAGGGCACATACTTTGGTTGCAGGCTCCTCCCCAGCCTGGGCCCTGGTCAGGTGCGTGCAGGAGGCAACTAATCGACGTGTTTCTCTCACATTGATATTTCTCTGTCTTTCCCTCTCTCTAAAAATCAATGGAAAACAGCCTCAGGTGAGGAACAAATAGAGCCCAGCCAGTGTTGCTCAGTGGTTGTGCATTGACCTATGAATCAGGACATCATGGTTTGATTCCTGGTCAGGTCACATGCCCGGATTGTGGGCACAATCTCCAGTGAGGGGGCGTGCAGGAGGCAGCCATTCAATGATTCTCTCTCATCACTGATGTTTCTGTTTTTCCCTTCCCCTCCCTCTCTGAAATCAATAAAAAATATTTTTTAAAAAAGCAAATAGAAATTCTGAAGTTGAAAAATATTAACAAATCAAAAATTAGCTAGAAAGGCAACAGCAAATTTGAGCAGGCAGAAAAAGACTCAGCAAACTTGAAGTTAGGACAACTGAGATTGTCCAGTCTGTGGAACGGCAAGCAAAAAGAATGAGGAAATATGAACAGAGCCTGAGGCTTGTAGGCCACCGTTAAGGGTGCCAACACTTACACAGGGGAGTGCCAGAGGGAAGGGGGAAGAAAGTAACTTAAAGAAACAATGGTCTCATAACTTACCAAATTTCTTGAAAACTTTCCCAAAATGTGCATTAATCTGCACATCCAAGATGCTCAACTCCAAGTGAGAAAACTCAGAGATTCCCACCTAGACACACCACAGTTAAAATGTCAAAAGCCAGAGAGAGAAACTTGAAAGAACAAGAGAAAAATGACTCGTGTACAGCGGGTCCTCTCATCAGAAATGATGAAGGCCACAAGACAGTGGGAGGACATATTGCTTTTTATCTGATTTTATTTTTTAAAAAATATTTTGTTATTGATTTCAGAGAGGAAGGGAAAGGAAGAGAGAGATAGAAACAGCAGTGATGAGAGGGAATCATTGATTGGCTGCCTCCTGCATGTTGGACTGAGCCCACAACCCAGGCATATGCCCTTGACCAGAATCGAACCTGGGAACCTTTGGTCAGCAGGCCGACGCTCTGTCCACTGAGCCAAACCAGCTAAGGCGACATATTGCTTTTTAAATAACCCAAAAGGGTTGAGAGAAAGTCTACAAATCAAGAATTCTACATCCAGCAAAAACTAGTCTTCAAAAATGGAAGAGAAATAAAGACATTTCCAGATAAGCAAAAAAACGTAGAGAGAATTTGTCATGAGCTGATCTGCCCTACAAGGAATATTGAGAGATTCTTCAAGCTGAAATAAAACAACATTGCAAAGTAACTCGAAGGCACATAAAGATCACTGGTAAAGGGAACTATACAAATAAATATAGAAGGCGGTATAACTGACTTTTCTTTTGTAACTTTTCCCTCTGATTAAAAGACAACTGTATAGACCAATAATTATGAACGTCGATGGGCATAGAGTGTATACAGATGTAATCTGTATGATAATAAAGCACAAAGGGAGAAAATGAAATTGTAAGGGAACAAAGTTTCTGTGTACTACTGTGATTAAATTGGCATTAATCCCCAAATGATGGTTACAGTTAAGAGTTAAGATGTTAATTGTAGCCCCCAAGACAACTAAGAAAAAAAATTATAAAAGACATAGAAATTAAAATTGTATACAAGAAATATCTAGCCCTAACCGGTTTGGCTCAGTGGATAGAGCGTCAGCCTGCGGACTCAAGGGTCCCAGGTTCGATTCCAGTCAAGGGCATGTACCTTGGTTGCGAGCACATCCCCAGTAGGCAGTGTGCAGGAGGCAGCTGATCGATGTTTCTAACTCTCTATCCCTCTCCCTTCCTGTCTGTAAAATATCAATAAAAAATATTTTTTTAAAAAAAGAAATATCTATTTCAAACACAAGACAATAACAGAGAAAGAGACAAACAAAAAAGACATAAGACATAGAAAACAAATGGCAAAATTACCTTATCAGTAAATACAATAAATGTAAATTGATTAAATACTTTCATTCAACACAGGGAAATCCTTTATCTTATCCCAAACATACCTTGGTTATTTCATCAGATATGCTATAATCCAGGAACCTCAAAAGGGTCAGGTAAATGCGAAACTTGTTTAGCACAGAAGGCAGCACGGCTGAGAGAAGGCTGTTCATGTACTCCTCCATGTTTGGGGGAATTAGCTGTGGCTGTAGGTGGATCTGGCAATCTGCCTAAAAAGAGAAATAGTACACAGTATTTTCCAAGTTCTTAAATTAATCTAAAATTTCAGAAGAATAGATGCATCATCTCTACCAGGCCCTAAGAGAATTAAAACTACTATTTATTATTGGGGGGAGGTCACTTTACACATTAATTTACATACACAATCTCTACCTCAACAGTAATTACAAAAGTTGGCCTTTTCTTGGTTACTTATGTTTCCTCACCAGTATCAGCAAACACGTAAGGTAGCACCAGTGTGTGAAAAGCAGCTAATTAAAATGTTTTAGATGTTTTCTTAACCAGAGAATATGTAATCTGTATCTTAATCACACTTTCCCACGGAAAACTTACCAAGGGCCATTTCATCCTCATTCACAGGTAGTTGTCTCATACATCACAAGTGAACATATGTGATTTATGATACACAGAAACTTTGATGCCTTTTGAATAGCATATTTCCCATCAGTAAGAGCTGTCAGTCACACTGATGATTTACCAGAGAATTTCACCATCAAGCAAAAAATAATCATCATCAGATGGATTAGGAACACTTTAAAAGGAACTCTAAAATACTTCGCACATAAGATTGGCAGAAATCAATGGGACAGAGGCAGCAAGAACAAAGGTGTGGATATTAATCAGGCAAGTTACTGACAGCTTCTACTTTCTATACCTAGATGTGGGAGTTACTACCCCAACAGCTTTTTTTGCTTATCTTGTGATTTGCTGATAACTGATTCTTCGTAGATCTAAGAGTTTCATTCCAAGGCAGAAACAAAATAATCAATTCCCTTATTAATAATCAGCAGCTACAATTCTGAAGTAATATGCAGTAACCAAGAGACAAAGAATATATGAATATCTTTCCAATATAACCTCCCTCCATTTAAGAATAACTCATCGTACAGGTAGGAGTGATCTCCCCTCCGAAGTAATCAAAACATTAATATTGCAGGGGAATTCCATTTGGTGGTAACTGAAATCATAATCCACCTTCTGCCAAGTTATTAGGTTGCTCAGGGCCGTCACATTATGAACACCTAGAAAAGCAGGAAAATAATTTTTCAGTCATTTGATTTTAATCACCTAAACAAATTAGTTTTGCTGACACTGATTATAAGACACGAGGTTTCTTCTACTGCTTTAAAAGAGTATATAAAGCACTGTCCAATTTACTAAGCTAAGTGTTCATTAGGTAATACTTCCCACATGGTATCTGATACCTAACATCTGGTATGCAATTAGGCAAAAAATAGGTTCCCAAATAAGTATGATTACTTTCTAGGTGGTGTGTTCAAGAAGGCTAAAATAATACGGTAGAACTAAAATTATATTTATCCACAGGGATAAGGTTACAGAATTTTACTGATTTGCTACCATCCACTTTTGCCATATGTGTACCCAGTCAACATTGTTTTTAATTCTCTTTTCCTCTTGAACTTATCACCAGCATCATGTCATTTGAGCACAGGTAAAGCTATCTGCTTCCTTATAATTTTATTTTTAAAAAGATATTTCTTGCCCTAACCGGTTTGGCTCAGTGGATGGAGCATCAGCCTGCGGACTCAAGGGTCCCAGGTTTGATTCCGGTCAAGGGCATGTACCTTGGTTGCGGGCTCATCCCCAGTAGGGAGTGTGCAGGAGGCAGCTGATAGATGTTTCTCTCTCATTGATGTTTCTAACTCTCTATCCCTCTCCCTTCCTCTCTGTAAAAAATCAATAAAATATTTATTTTTTTAAAAAGACATTATTTTATGTTGATTTTTAGAGAGAGAGGAAGGGAGAGGGGTAAATAGAAACATCGATGAGAGAGGGACATCATTAATTGGCTGCCTCCTGTCCGCCTGCTACTGGAGATCGAGCCCACAACCTGGGCATGTGCCCTGGCGGGGGATCAAACCAGTGACCTCTTGGTTCCTGGGTTGAAGCTCAACCACTGCAAAGACATTATTTTATGTTGATTTTTAGAGAGAGAGGAAGGGAGAGGGGTAAATAGAAACATCGATGAGAGAGGGACATCATTAATTGGCTGCCTCCTGTCCGCCTGCTACTGGAGATCGAGCCCACAACCTGGGCATGTGCCCTGGCGGGGGATCAAACCAATGACCTCTTGGTTCCTGGGTCGAAGCTCAACCACTGCCCCACACCAGCCGGGCCCTTGTAATTTTATAATGCTCCATAACTGGGCTCAGTGCAAACCATATGATCTACTAAGCTTTTTATTTTTTCAGAGATGCTTTGAAATAAACATTTTAAACTTCATATTGGGCAGTAAAAATGTTTTATTACATCTTTTCTACACTTTTTTTAAAGATAATATATGACTAAAGGCAAAACCTCTTTTTATCTTTAAAGCTATTCACTTAATGTTCTATCATTGTTAATTTGGTCTAAACTGTAAATTTTCATATAACAACATATAGTGGATGTACACAATTTATACTTATACTATATGCTTTAAATTCATATGGCAAGCCTTTACTTTAAATATTTCTGAGATGTCAATTTGTTTAGTTATTCTTTTAAGAAGTCATTACCAGATCTGGCTTTGACAGGAGGTTACAAATGGAAGGGAAACACCCACGTACGTACCTGGGGTGTCAAGCTGGCCTTGCTCCAGGAGAGTTTCATCGATTACAAGGGAAGTGTTGCTGGGTAGCTGGAGGAGCCCACTGACCAAGCGATTGGCTGTATAGTCTTTGTGGGGAATGAATTTCAAATGGTTCATGTTCTCTATAGTCATCTGCAGACGAAAAGACTGCAAAGAGAAATTTTTTAATGAGCAAGGAACTAAGTTTCCTGTTTTAAGAAAACATATATTTGGAGTTAAACACCGTGTTTATATGGAAAGAACCTATCAACTCCCAAGAGGAATCTCATGTTTTCTTGAGCCCTTTTAAGCAAAAACGATTATCTACATCCTAAAAAATAATTTCACTGACTCTGAGCTGCTTTACTCTCAACTGTCTTGCTCAGTATTCTTAAAGATTCTTATTTTACCAGAGAACTAAAAACAAATATCCAGCAGCTTAAGTGCACAGGGCAACAAAATAGAAAATAAAATGTTTATTTACTCATCAAGATAGGGAGAGAAAAGCCTAGTTTCCCTCTATGCTCCCTGAATTTAAACCACATTCATTCATATCCTACAGATTCTTGAATAAACTGTTTCAAGAAAAACCAAGGAGCAGAGCACACTGAGCTGTGCTGGGCGCTGGGTCTCATTACTCGCTCCACCCGGCTGCACCCGCCTCCTCACCCATCTCCCAGAGCCCACCGCCCTCTGCACCCGCCTCCTCACCCATCTCCCAGAGCCCAGCGCCCCAGCGCCCTCTGCACCTGCCTCCTCACCCATCTCCCAGAGCCCACCGCCCCAGCGCCCTCTGCACCCGCTCTTCACTCCTATCTGCTCTCTGTCTCCCTCCCTAAACGGCAGTGTTGGGGGGGGGGTGCGGGAGAAGGATGTCGAGGAAGAGATAAGGTATATTTTCAAAATGGAGAGACTTTTGTACTTTGGCTTCGTTGACGTCAAAGAAAATGAGGGAGGGAGGCCACATTATAGACACAAGCAAACCACCGCTAAGAGCAGCATCTTGTCCAAACAAAAGATGGCTGTGAGCCCAAAGATGGCCCTGCGCCACATGAGCAGGTTACTCACTCGGCCTGTTGTGAACAAGATATTAAAGAGGCAGGTGTTCAGAGGCACACAAAGGATACCAAATTCCACAAGCACGTGGCCTCAACTGAGAGTACAATTCTGAGCGAGTAACTGCAATTGGGCTCATTGTTACATTTACAGAAATTGCTGCTAAGGCAACAAAAGTGAATGTTTAGAGGCGAGTACATTTTAAGTTATAGAGTCCGGCAGGCCTTGCTTCCTTGTAAAGACACCTACTAAAACCTCAAAGATAAATATTTGGGCTGAATGAAAGACATTTAGATGGATTTTTCAAGTGTGCTCAGATCTGTAATATGTATTTATAATGATCTTACTGCTGGAACAAGATGTTGAATAATTCGATACAAGTGTTCTGTGAAGGTACTATTCCGTGGGCAACCACTCAAGTTAACCGTAAATTTTCCTAGTGGAAGAACGTCTCTTCTTGTATATCTAGAAAAAAAAAAGATATTAACCAATAAGATACTCAGGTGATTTCCATCAAAAAGCAAACATGGGAAAATTAGCTTAATAGTATCACGAAAGATAGATTACTCTGAAATTATTTTATTTATCAGAATAACAGCAGTAAAAATAACAGCCAATACTTACATGAGTGCTGATTATGTGCCAGGGACTGTTCTGAGTGCTTAAATGCTTTCTCATTTAATCCTCTCATTTAAACACTCTGAAGTAGGTACTATTACCTTTGTTTTACAGATGAGAAAGTTTAGGTAATATGACCGAGTTTACATAGCCAGGAAGTAGAAGAGCTAGGATTTGAACACAGGTGTTTGGTTCCAGAGTCTGTGCTTGCAACCATTACATATCACTGTGTCAAATTCTATTCGAGCAAAGACTTACAGCACAGAGATGTTTACTGTGGTATAGTTCAAAATAGAGAAAAAATAGGAAAACCTAGCATTTAGGGAAACAGTACAACTGTCTACAATGAAATATTGTACAGCCATTAAAAAGTTCATCAAGAATAAATGGCCCTGGCTGATTTTGCTCAAGTGGTTAAGAGCATTGTCAGCACATAGACTGAAGGATCAAGGGTTTGATTCCCAGTCCAGGGCACATGCCTGAGTTGCAGGTTCAATCCCCAGCCCAAGTCGGGATGGGTGCAGGAGGCAACCAATCGATGTGTCTCTCTCACATCAACATTTCTCTCCCTCCCTTCTTCCCTCCCTCCCTGCCTTCCACTCTCTCTAAAAAAATCAATGAAAAAAAAATCCTCAAAAAAAAGTATTATGACGGGATAATGTTTAATAGATATTAAATGATAAGAGCAAGGTATGGATCTGTGTTTAGATTACAACTGAGTTCTATGCAGAAATGTATATAAATGTAAACAAAAATAATGACAAGAACGTGTACCAAAATGTGTTAATAACTGAGATGATCTCTAAATGGTGAGATTATAGATTATTTCTATTTTCCTCTTTATGCTCTTGGAACTGGTTGAAGGCACACATACTACTTTTTTTCCCCCACACATATTACTTTTGAAACCAGAAAACAAAGAACTATAGTGACGTGAAAGCAAGGGGTGCTCACATCCACAACTAAGTTAGATGTGCACACAACAGACCTCGTTGACTGTTAGAGAATAACGAATACAAAAAGGATAAAACAGTTCATTTTACTCATCAGCCATGTCCTTTATCTGATACTAAAGTCCCAATGCATGAAATTCGTGCAAGGAGCTCAGCCCTCGCAGCCTCGTCTGGAAGGTTGTCCAGACGGTCATTCTACTGTTCAGTCTAATTAGCATATTAGCTCTTTATTACATAGGATCGGCTCTTAAATGGAAAGAGAACATCAAAATGCTCAATGTGAAACTGAGAAGAGGTGGAAAAAGGACTTTGTCGTTAATTTGGTGTAACACTCATTACCCTGAACAAATAAAAATGACTTGATGATGAAATCCTCAGAAACCTCCCTGCTCTTCCCCCCTTTTAACAAAGCACCAACTCTCGCAATCCCCACCAGGAATATAGCACTTACACCGTAGAGATGAGATGTAGTATAAGGTATTCAGCAGCCAAACTATCTCCCAAAAGGGCATGTGTGAGAAACCCAAGCAATTCTGCTCTGACTGGAGACAATTCGGACATGAAGCTTGAAACAACTGGAGAAGGAAAGGAGACCAGATTCAGAATAAACATACCAGTTCCTCTCGAGTGTTTTAGGTTAAAAGGTAACTGCGGAACAAACCCACTACAAGTCAGTATACGTGTCAAGACTTTAACGAAGAGAATTAATTAACCTAAAGGACAACGGGGCAAAGAAACAGTGGCCATTCGAGGAACAAGACCCTGCTGACTCAGTTCCCCACGAGCACACGTCACACGTAGCTCCCGACACACGGGGACATCTCGGGGTCACTTACACTTACAGGTTTTGCTCTCCTCTTTGTTAAGGGAGGCCGGCAACAGTGGGTTGATGTGTTGCAACTTCTGGGCTAAAACCACATGAATTCTTGGCACTAGTGAAGCAGGAGGACTGTGCACTCTCTGTTCTTCGGCTGTGTCTGTGCATTCCATCGGATCCAGGAGTGACGCGGCGTCCCTGCGGAGAGGGACAGCACTTCAACTCACAGATACGCCCGTTACAGAGATGTAACAATAATGTACATCTCTGAAAAAAATGAGAATTCAAGCCAAGAACAAGTTCTACCTGTGGATCTTAAAAAACCAGAACATGGCTCCCCTTTGTCACCTCCCGGATCTCAGGCGGGATGGATCATGTGATGATACACGTACTCATTCCTTTCTTCAAGCCGAGCAATGTTTGTGCTCTGTGTGCTGTCACCTGACTCAACGGGATACAGTCTGGCTACTCACTAGGTCATTTCAAAACAGACTCTTTCTGGAGCTACCAGCTGGAACGTCAAATGTCACAGAGGGTCTCAAAAACCTGGGTCTTTTTCTCAAAAGCCATCAGGTATCTATTATTCAGTGTGCGGAAAATTTATTCTTCTCTATCCTGCTAATTATTAGTTATCCGCCCCCCACAAAAAAAGAACAAAAGACTCACCTTTCATCATTGTTCAGTATACTTAGCACAGGATCCACAGAGAGGATGCCATACAACTCAAGAACATCATTTACTTTGAAACAATCCCCATCTTCATAGACCTAATAAGAGGCCACATGACATTGTGTTGTTAGGACTAAATAACACCAACGAAGTGTAAGATATCAGTCTTGATATAAAGTAATAATATCATAGAACTTTAGAGAGAGTGGAACAACTCTTTTGTTTCATAAATTGAGACCAAGGGAGGTCAAGTGCTTGCCTGAAGTCATTCTTCTAGTTAGCAAATAAGTGAAGTAAAAGGGGGAACCCTGATCCCCGACCAACGTATCTTCAATATAGCACACTACAAAGGAGAGGCTTCCCCGCAAGGATGATCTCTATATATAAAAGCCTAATATGCTAATTGTCCCTCCAACCGTCCGATCATTCAAACAGTCGCTATGATGTGCACTGACCACCAGGGGGCAGATGCTCTGACCAGTAGGTTAGCTTGCTGCTGGGGTCCTGCTGATCAGGACTGAGCGAGACAGGTCGGACACGCCCTGGAGCCCTTCTGTGGTCCCTCCCCGGCTGGCCAACCTCCCGCATCCCTTCCCGGCCCCGATCGTGCACGGGTGGGGTCCCTTGGCCTGGCCTGTGCCCTCTCGCAATTCGAGACCCTTGGGGGATGTTGGAGAGCCAGTTGTGGCCCGATCCCTGCAGGCCAGGCCGAGGGACACCACTGGTGCACGAATTCATGCACTGGGCCTCTAGTTTCCAACTAAAACCAGAAACATGCACAATCTTAAAATCTACCGCCCGTACCCAAAGAAGGGGAAACAAAACACAGGATTAAGAGGTTAACAAAAAACTTAGATTGGCCATGAGGTCTTTCACTATAAAAAAACCAACTTTCAAAGTTGTACGCCATGATGGTCTTTAATAACTATCAAAGCCCCCTTGGTGACACTCGATATAAGTATGGCAGGAAAAATACTGGGATTCTGGTCCTCGTGTTACATACGTGTCATTAAAGTTAAAACCACAACAAATAAAAATGGATTCTCATCGATCAATTCTGAAACATATATCACTTGTTCACTTATCAGGATTAAAAAGGGGATAAGCAAGATACGGGAGCTATTAAAATTTTTTTCATCTATTTTAAATGCAAATGAGAAATGGATTTTGGTAAGAGAAGAATGGTGAAAATAGTATTAGAAAGTTAAAAACAATATAGGAAGGGAATAGACATGAATTAAAATATTGTTCCACTTCTGACAAATACTTTTTAAAAAAAATATTCTTATTGATTTTAGAGAGACGGAAAAGGAGATAGAGATAGAAACATAGATGAGAGAGAAACATCAATCAGCTGCCTCCTGCACACCCCCTATTGGGAATTGAGCCCGCAACCTGGGCATGTGCCCACCTCTTGGTTCACGGGTCAATACTCAACCGAGCCACCTTGGCCAAAATGAAATATTCTTTAAGAATGCTATGGTAGACAGAAAAATGGACCTCCCAAAGATGTCCCCCCGAATCCCTAAAGTCTGTGAATATGTTATTTTTAAAAGCAGAAGTGACTTGCATAAATTAAGGAACTGGAGATGGGGAAATTACCCTGGATTATCTGGGTGGACCTAATTTGATAACACTGTGCCTTAAAGTTGGAGAATCTTTCCTACCTACGGTCAGATGTGACTATGAAAAAATGGTCAGCCCTAGCTGGTTTGGCTCAGTGGATAGAACTTTGGCCTGCAGTCCGAAGTGTCCCGAGTTCGATTTTGATAAAGGGCACAGACCTTGGTTGCAGGGTCCTCCCCGGCCTGGGCTCTGGTCGGGACTTGTGCAGGAGGCACCAATCGATGTGTTTCTCTCACATCGATAGATATTTCTCTCTTCCACTCTCTCGAAAAATCAATGGAAAAATATCCTCAGGTATTATAAAAAAGGAAAATGGTCAGAGAGATGCACTGTTGCTGGCTATGAAGATGGAGGAGGGGACCACAAACCCAGAAGGTGGGCATCTGTAGAAACAGTAACAGGAAAAATACAAACAAACAAACGAACAAACAAAAACAGATCCTCCGGAAAGAAACGCAGCCCCACTGACACGGGATTTCCCCCAGGAAGGTCCATGTCGGACTTCTCATCTAAAAGCCTGGGTACATTTGTATTCTTTTAAGCCACCAAGTTTGCAATAGGAAACTAACACAAACACTAAGAATTTTCCATTTTAATTTCCGAGACACAGAACACGTCTATGTCAATGTCCGGTCTGTGAAAGGTTTACCTTCACAAGGCACGCAGGGCCCTTCTCTCCTGGCAGTGGGAAGTTCAGGTCAAAAGGAGAAGAGAGGTTCAAGGAGCTCAGCTGTGGTCTAGTAGAAGCTTCAGTTTCTAGACGTTTTGGCTCGCCACACCCCTGAAGACCGCCAACACTCCCTAGGACAAAGGGAAGCGAGCATTGCACTCACGTCATTTCTAGGGCCTTCTGCAGATAAAGAACCTTCCCTCAGGAGCATTTCAAGTTTGATATAAAGGATGCTTCTGAGCTCACAAACTTGTTACTGTTCTTAAGGAAATAACACATACTAGCAAAGCCCTTTCTCTGACTTATAAAGAAAACACAGATTATGATGATCTGGAAAATTGAGTCATTGTTTCTCCTACAATAAAATGGCAACAAACTCCCCCCATCAAATTTCAGTATAAGTATTTTTAAAAGTTAATATTTAATATGGTTTCTTTGACATCTCTGACCTAAGGCATATATGGCCTACTGACAACAGAACCACCCTGGTAGAACAGTTTCCTACTTCTAAGCAGAATAAAACCATATAGCAATAAATTCACTTACCAAGCATTTATTAACATCCACTATGTACCAGGAATCATACTAGTGATTGGGGATACAAAGATGATTAAAAGAGAGCCTCTAGCCCTGAAATAATCAGTTTAGGGCTGATAACTAATTAGAATCAATATATAGCCTGCCATACCACAGGATACTGCTCGGCAATAAAAAGAAATAAACTGCTGACACACACAACTTGGATGGATCTCAAGGGAATGTTGCTGAATGAAAACTGTTGATCACAGAGTTTACATACTGTAAGATTCTATTTATATAACACTAGAGGCCTGATGCATGAAATTCATGCAAGGGTAGGCCCTCACAGCCCCGGCTTTGTCCAGAAGGTCGTCCAGACGGTTGTTCTGCTGTTTGGTCTAATTAGCATATTAGCTTTTTATTATATGGGATTCTTGAAATGACAAAATTACAGAGATGAAGAATAGATTAGTGGTTGCCAGGGGCTAAGGACTTGGGGAGGGAGAGCAGAGGCAGGAGAGAGATGGGCATGCTTATAAAAGGGCAATATGAGAAGTCAAGTAACGACTTGCTCCATATCTTAACTATAGTAGTGGGCACACGAATCTACACGTGTGATAAATTGCAAAGAACTAAATACGCACACACAGATGCCTGTAAAGAATGTGAATTCTGAACAAGGTCAATGGATTGTTTCAATGCCCACTTTCTGGTCATGATATTCTACAGTAATTACACAAGGTGTCACCACTGGGGAAAATTGGGTCAAGGGTATACAAGATCTCTGTGTTATTTCTTACAACTGCTTGTGAATCCACTCTTACCTCAGAAAAAGTTTAAAACTATTTATAACCTGAAAGACTGCCTAGAAACCAACAAGTTAAACTTTACATAAATAATGTACTCAAATAAAAAATTAAAAGCCCAGCAGTATGGCATTCAAACAATCAGACAAGAAATAGGAGAATCAATTGCTTAAATGATAAGAATTACCAAAGATCTGGATTTTATCATTTATTGTTATGATACACCACTAATTTCAATAAACATTTGGGGTAGGTGGAGAAAAAGAGCACTACATTTATATATATTTACTGTAAAACATTCCAATTTTAAAGATATTAAAATATTCCTTAGCATTAAGGAAAGACAGTAACATGAACTTATCCTATATAATAAAAAGGTAATATGCAAACTGACCGAAGGGCAGAACAACCAGTCGCTATGATGTGCACTGACCACCAGGGGGCAGACACTCAATGCAGGAGTTGCTCACTGGAGATCAGTGCGTTTCCATAGGTGGAGCACTGCTCAGCCAGAAGCCGGGCTCACAGCTGGCAAGTGCAGCAGCAGTGGCGGGAGCCTCTCCTGCTTCTGAGGCAGTGCTAAGGATGTCTGACTGCTCCTATGGGGAGCGGGCCTAAGCTGTCAGTCTGACATCCCCCGTGGGCTCCCAGACTGTGAGAGGGTGCAGGCCAGGCTGAGGGACACCCCGCCCCCCGAAGTGCAATTTCGTGCACTGGGCCTCTAGTAAAATAGAATAATATATGGTTAAATGAAATTCTTTAGTGATTTTTTGTTTACCACTGATTCATATTTGCCCTCTCGACCCAATCTGACAGAGATCAATTAACTAAATTTGTTTTACCTCCTCTCTAACATGTCCTCTAATTAAAGGTGAAGAAAAATAACTGAATATAAAAAGAGAAAAAAAGACAAACTTATCTACCTGGCATAATAAAGAAATTCACCATGCATAAAAACTGTTATTGGTGAAATCAATAATGATATACCAATTCCGAAATTCTCTCTTGCTTTGAGAAAATTTTCAACTTTTTGTCTCCTTGTTCTAATCAGAATAAGTTGTGTTTTAAGAAGCCACTACAAACATATGTAAACAGATCAGAACTGTGACCATTCTAAGGGCTATCTTCTTTAGAGTTTAGGAATGTATCACAATTTCCTGACATTTTCAGTCTTACTAAATTAAAAGCACCACTATTCTGAAAGAAAAGAAGAATGTTTTCAGATATAAATAAATCATTTTTAGGATAAACCACTCTGTTTCCGTAGTAGTTGAGCTGAGATAAAAATGAAATAAAGAGAAAAGACCCCTTTCAGCTAACCACTTGAGACCCTTAAAAACTGACAGCAGAGCAGCCACTTCTCCCTACGGGATGCCTAACTGCAGCCTGACCAGGGTACTGTAAAAACGCACAGAACCATCTACAAGTCTGATAACCATTAAAGCTAGGTTGTCAAATCATTGCCAGCTCCTACACCTAGAACTGTATTATACAACAGCTCATTCTGAAAACAACCTAATGAAAGAGAAGTCTGCAGAAAACCTGTGAGCATACACTACCTGTTTGTTTGGCACTCGCATGCTGCTCTTTCTGTTTATTAGGCTGTAGGTCCATGTCTTCATCATCTTCATAACTCCTCTTGTGACGACTGGGAGTGTAAGATGTTGAAGGACTGACTCGAGCTTGGTTTGCATTAATATAGGCGTTAAATAAAAAGTTAAGAAAAAGACCACTATGTACTGAGGAATGTCCTAAGTTATGTTAATTACATGACTAATAAAAGATTGCTAATTTGGCAATTTGCTCAAAACAAAAATGTATTTTTTTTAAAAAGGCTGGACTTCCAGAATTGGCCATGAGAGGCTAATGGATTAACTTATGCCCCCTACCTACCGTTGCTGTAAAGAACTGTAACACTGGACAAAAGACATGAAGCAGCTATTTCTCTCTTTTTTTTGTTTTGTTAATCCTCACCCAGCCGAGGACATTTTCCAATGATTTTTTTAGAGAGAGTGGAAGGGAGAGGAAAAGACAGAGAGAGAGAGAGAGAGATGTGAGAGGGACACAGCAATTGGTTGTCCCCCACACATGCCCGGACATCGAGTCTATAACCAAGGTACATGCCCTTGACTGGAATCAAAGCTGGGACCCTTCAGACTGTGGGCCCACACTCTATCCACTGAGACAAACTGGTTAGGGTCTGTTGTCAATCATTAGACAACAGGGAGCATAATGTTATGATCCTTGAATGAGTAATATACTGGGTAAACTCCACTTTATCCCCAACTCCCTCTAGGGGGCATTTTCTAAATCGCAACAAAAAAGAAGTGGAGACGCATCTCTTGCTGGGTAGAGACAACCCAGACTGGTACTATGGGGGGGAAGGAGTTTCCCTGTAGAAGACAGAAGAGGACCCAGAAATCGGTGCAGGTTCCATTTGGGTCTTTGGCTGAATATAAAACAGCGGATGCACAAGGCCAGATTCCTTGAAGTCTAGCAAAGAACAGTTGCTGGCTGGCTAGGAGCTAAGTGGAGGTTCTGGAAGTTGCACAACACTTAGAACTGGACCCTGCTGAACATTCCGGGCACTTAGGTGAGACCCAGAAATAGCACACGGCATGAGTAAGAACTATGTCCCATACAGCAAGTTACTCCAAACCCACCTTAATGAATCCCAAAACTAAGCTACGACATTCCAGAACAGGCATGAGGAAGCTATGGTGAAAAATCAGGACAGTGGTTGCAATCCTAGAAAAGGCAGAAAGAAACTTCCTGGCACTAGTTCTTCACTTTGGGGTATAAATCACTGACGTGTACTCTTAAACTCTATGCATTTCAGTGTATATCAACTGTGCCTAAAAAATATTACTAACTAGAAATTTAAATAAAAAAATAAAAATGAGATGAATAGTTTCCACAATCTCCTCTCAAAAGAACTAACATATTGTTTTCCCTTAAGAAAATTAGAATTAGTTGTAATTTAAAACTTTTTAACTTAATTATCATGGTACTCTTTTTTTCAATATATTTAAATCTACTTTAACCTTTTAACAGTATTTCACTATAGGAATGTACCAATTTTATCACTTCTCAGGGATGAATACTTAGATTGCTTTATAGGGTTTTTTCCAGTTAGCTTCACTGGGATAAAAAGACTAAGTTTTTAAAAACTCAATCTAAATTATGGTCTTTTCAATTAAAATAATCAAGGACCATAATAAGAAAGTTCAGATAAAGGATATTTCTTTTACCCACACAGATTCCCCAGGCACTGGAACACAATAGAAATTCTGTCTTTCCAAAGTGGTAGTTCGTGGAGAGTTTAAATCAACTTCTTGTTGAGGCTGTGATGTACACAAAAGTATTTTTAAAAATTAAGAAAAACAAAACAATTAACTTAGCAACCACATTTTTATGCTATTTACCATAAAACCATAATTATTTCACATTGAGTTAACTGAATTAACAAGCAGCTAACTAAATCCAAACCATCACTTTTTAAAAGAAAACTGACATAAAAATAATTTTGTGAGCAATAATCAATACATTACCTTCCCTCAATTCAAAATACACAGCACCCTATGTTACAAAATTAAATCCTTTTAATAAACAGGGTGCTTTATTTTTTTTAAAGACAAAGCATATGGTAACCCCACTATCTCTTTCATAGAAAACATATCAGAATCAGCCTATATAAAAGGAATTTAATGAAATACTCATTTCGAGGTAGCTCTGAGAGGCAATCCAAGACTCAGCTATTATTCCCTAAAAAAAGCATATTCTCTATTTCATATATGCTTAGAAAGTGTTAAAGGACCCAATATGTAACATTTAAAAACTACTTTAATAAACACATAACTTTATAGTACAAAAAATCCTCTTAAAAATAAACTAAGATGTATATTTCATTTTGTAGAGGGGAAAAAAGAGGATCCAAAAGACATCAGGTTTGAGCCTGAGATCATATGTATAAGCAGGGTTTTCTGTTTCTCTTTCCAGGCCTGACGTCCCCTTTTCCTGGGATGGTGCTTTTACGTATGAATCTTAAGCCACACGGTATGAACTATCTTTGCCTTTGGTAGTGTCACAGATGGACAGTCACATCTATTTTATTTTCCTATTCCCAGGTACTACGATGACTGAGCTATAGTAAGACTGCATTACTGTGTACCAGGAAAAGTTGTGTATTAAAATATTAGCCTCGCCCTAACCGGTTTGGCTCAGTGGATAGAGCATTGGCCTGCGGACTCAAGGGTCCCAGGTTCGATTCCAGTCAAGGGCATGTACCTTGGTTGCGGGCACATCCCCAGTAGGGGGTGTGCTGGAGGCAGCTGATTGATGTTTCTCTCTCATCGATGTTTCTAACTCTCTATTCCTCTCCCTTCCTCCTGTAAAAATCAGTAAAATATCTTTAAAAAAAAAAAAATTAGCCTCATATGAGGGGGGTTAGGGCTCCTAAATCAAAAGATGCAGTAAGCATTTAAAAGTTGATTCGTCCGACTTGGCAAACATTTTACTTATGGAAACACTCTGAAAGAAAAACGACATTGGGAGACCTGAAGGTCATCATGTGTAAGATTAAACAAATTCATCTTTCATGAGTCCATTTCTCTAAATAATTGTAGGAAGTTACATTTTTGTTTAATAAAATCTTTTCAGCAACCTTCCAAATTGGGGTTGTTGTTCTGTCCAGACTGGACCAATGAACCAGAACACTTTAATTCAATGAGGAAGAACTTGTATGAATGAATGGGCTGGGATTAGGCTTTATAAACCAATCTCTTGAGGTTTGAGTAAGCAAGAGCCAGACTCCCAGAGTGAAAAAAAGCCCTAGAAAACCTGATTTAAAAGGATGGTCTGCAAGGCAGAGAATTAGACCCAGTGGCTCCACCGAGGGCCCACCTTTCTCCTGAGGCCCTGCCCAAGCTCCTGCCTCCTCCATCCCCACCTGGGACACTTGGTTTCTTTCCCAACATTTACAATTGCTGTTTCAATGGGACCACATGAAAAACACAGGGAGAGCAAACGATGGGAGACGTTGGGGGCGGACATATCTATTTTGAAATGCTGATAATCTTTTTCTACTATTAAACTAGAAATAAATTTTAAACTGTTGCGTTATAATGCCAGGTATGTTGAACAGGTTTCTTTGTGAAATTAAATTTAATTATGCATGTTGTTCATGATCAGAAAAGCAGTTGTTTAAAATGGAGATATACTGTGTTCCATTGTAACTGCTTAATATTAAGTTTCTACCTTAAGACTGTCCCATTCACAACTATAACTGCACCAGGATTCTGCCTTCTTACCCTTCCTATCATTGATATGTAAGAGAGCACCCAGTGCTTCCTTTCATCAAAGAAGGATTAAGTCTATTAAAAACTATTTTCTTTCCAGGGAAAGAGAGCAGAACTTGATCCAACTTAATTAAGCAAGTGTTAAGCCCTCAGTTAATCTTCCACTTTCATTTTTTAAAGAAGTTATCACAACCTGTAATTTTTTTAACCAAATACATAGATACTGAGAAAAGAAACAAATTAGTTTTGTCATTTATAACATTCCACATTCTAAAAGATTTTTAGAAGACCAAAAATATAACAGAGAAAATAAGAGCAAAAGCATTCCACATGACTTCTTAGAATTTATTTATACAAAGATAAATTTAAGATAAACCAAAAGAAATAAATTCTCCTCTTAGAAAAAAATTCTTAAGAATGTTTTATAGATCTTAAAAATACATACCCCACATTCTGCTATATCTCTATATTTTCCAAAATGAAGGACCTATGACCCAAAACAAAGGATAAGAGTATTATAACAATACATCTAATTCAAAAATACCATAAAAAACACTAATTATAAACAGAAAGTTCCACGATAAAAAGCCATACATACACGTGCTTTTGTGTTTCGGTTCACCGTTTCATAAACTCCCATGTAAAACTCAGGGTCAAACATGTCCTGAATCATGCAGCGAAACTTCACAAAACTGTTAGGTTTCAAATAATGAAGAGGAACCTCATTCAATGATGGTACCTTAAAGGAAAATGAACACGGCAGTCTGTCTATAAAACAGTAAGCTCAAATACACACATAGACTTTATATCCACACCCAAACCGCAACTCAGGCACAAAACTCAGCCCCATTAGGAAGCCAATGTTCTCAATAGTCAACATAACTGCTGACAAGAGTACCTCCGAGTTCTTCCAACTTTGTGTAATGGCATTTGACTACAGTGTAAAAATAAATGCTTTTCCTTCTGAACACTGAGTAGCAGAAAGGCATTTGTTTTATTGAGTTCTTCTTTTAAGACTAGTACATGCTGCCCTGTCCGGTGAGGCTCAGTTAGTTGGAGCGTCATCGTCTGTACACCAAAGGGCTGCAGGTTCAATCCCGTCAGGGCGGCACATGACTGATGTTTCTCTCTCGCACTGATGTTTTATTCTCTCTCTCTCTTTTTTAAATATTTTTATCGGTTTCAGAAAGAAAGGGAGAGGGAGAGAGGGAGAGAGGGGGAGAGAGAGAGAGAGAGAGAGATAGAAACATCAAGGATGAGAGAAAATAATTGATCGGCTGCCTCCTGCATGCCCCCTACTGGGGATTGACCCTGCAACCCAGGCATGTGTCCTTGACTGGAATTGAACCCAGGACCCTTCAGTCAGCAGGCTGACGTTCTATCCACTGAGCCAAACCAGCCAGGGTGATGTTTTATTCTCTCTCTTTCCCCCTTCCTCTCTTTAAAAAGCAATAAAAAAAATTTTTTTTAAAGACTAGTACATGCCAATTTTTTTAAATAAATAATAATCAAAGCTCACAACTACCAATTTTTTTGTCTTAGAAAGTAACACTGTCAGTTACTGCCATCTAGAGGCCCCAATACAGAAACATTTAATTGCTTGATTTTAAATTTAAGTTGTAAAAGAGACCAAAATCTTTTAATATATATGTACTTACGGCACTTAAGGCAGAAGGCAGTACACATTAATTTATATATTTTAAAATTATATATAGATTACAACTCTACTGAGAGAAACTGGAAGTCAGCCCAACCATCTTCCCCCACAAAGAGCAACAAACTTACCCATTTAGGAGCATTATTTTCTTTCAGCTTTTCCTTAAAATATTCAATTACTTTCTTCTCCCAGTCAGGATTAACTCCATTTTGGGCTGAAAGACAAATATACTTTTCAAAGGTCAAGCTACACTACACAATAATAGGCTGTCCAGGTAAGTGGCACATTCAAGACAAGAAGCTGCCCACCGCAGGCTGGCTCTACACACCAGGGCGTGCCGCCCTCCTGCGGGTTCTCAGGGGCCAAGGACTGGCTGTGACGCCCACAGAAAGAGGGGGCACCCAGGCAAAGCAGCACCTCCAGCAGCCTTTGCACAGCGCACGGCTCTCTGAAAACACTTCTCTACAGACTGAAATGAAGAGCTGGGGTTGTTCCTGTTGTTCTGAATTTTCTATTTTGGAATAAATGTTCCAAAAGAACGCATGACTAGCACAAAGAACACCTGTATCTTTGCTTCATTTGCTTTATCATTTGCTCTCTCGCATGTACACTTTTCTGACCCATTTGAGATTAAGTTTGCACACATCACAGATTTTTACCTTTAAGTAGTTCAATGTGTTTCCTAACAATAGATCACAGTACTGTCCATCGACCTCAAGAAGTTAAAAACTGATATACTTTTTAATCAACCATCCATATTCCAATTTGTCATCTGACCCAAAATATCCTTTATTGCATTTTACCCCTTCAGTACAGGACCCTGCCTAGCATCACATATTGTTTTCAGCTACCATGTATCTTTAATCTAGAACAGTTCCTATCTTTATGGCATTCATATTTAAGAATATAGGCCTTTAAAAAATAGAATGCCCATCATTTTGGTTTTGTCTGATGTTTTCTTAGATTAACTGAAGGTATGTGTTATCAGTCAGATTTCTACATAAGTGATGCTGATGCTGTGTTTGCAACGCTATTACCTAGAGACTGATGATGTTCCTCTCTCATCGCTGTTTCCATCTCTCCCTCTCCCTTCCTCTCTATAAAAATCAATGAAAACATATTTTTTTAAAAATACATCTTCCAAGCTATGAACTCTCCCAAGGGAGAAAGCATAAAGAAGCCTACATATGGATTCTTCCAGACTCTATCTGTGTCTTTTTCCAGTTCGTATCCTCACTGTGCTGCTGTAATAAATCTTAGCCATGTGTACATCTATACACTGATTCACGAGTCCTAGTGAATCTCTAAGGCCAGGCGTGTATCAATAGTTCATTTATTTTTACTGTTAAATAGTATTCCACTATATAGCTGAACCATTAATTTTTTTGTCCAATTAGCTATTGAAGGACAGATTTTCCCCAGGTTTTGATAACTAAGAACAAAACAACTATAAACATGTGCATATAGGTTTCTGTGTAAACATAAGCCTTCATTTCTCTGGACAAAAACCTAGGAATAGGACAGTTGGGTATATTGGAAATGTGTGATTAACTTTATGATTGACTTTTCCAGAGTGGCTGTTTCATTTTGCTTTCTCACTGGCAATGTATAAGAATCTAGCTGTTTGTATTCTTGCCAGTACTTGCTATTGTCACTGTTTTTTCCCAATTGTAGTTGTTCTAATAGGTGCATAATAGCTCATCATGGTTTAAATCTGCATTTCCCTAGTGGCTAACAATACTGAACTGGTAAAGTGTCTATTTAAATCTTTTGCTCCTTTTTAAAATTGGGTTATCATTGTATTTTCTTTATATAATCTGGATACAAGTTCTTTTATGAGGTGTATGATTTTCAAAAAACATTCTCCCAGTTCATAATTTGTCTTTTCAGTCTCCTAATAAATATCTTTGGCATAACAAAAGGTTTTAATTTATTTAATCCTCACCCAATGAGAATATTTTTTCCATTGATTTTTAGAAAAGGAAAAGGATGGGAGAGGGGGGAGAGAAAGAAACATCGATGTGTGAGACACATTAATTGGTTGCCTCCTAGTGGTGCCCCAATCAGGGGTGGAGGATTAGACCTGCAACCAACATATGTGCCCTTGACCGGGGAATTGAACCGGTCCACGGGCTGATGCTCTAACCACTGAGAAAACTGGTCAAAGAAAAAAGTGTTTAATTTTGATGATGCCCAATTTATAAAGTTTTGTTTTATGTACTGTGTATGTATAAGAATTCCCTGTGAAATCCTGGGTCTTATGATATGGGGTTTCTTTTTGGGGTGATCTAAATGATAGTGATTGCACACCACTGTAATATATTAAAAACCAATGAACTTACATTTTAAAGTGGTGAATATTATGAGTTACACCTCAATGAAAATTTTTGCAAAGAAAAAAGAACTAAAAGTAAAAACAGAAGTGGTTACCTCGGTACAGGAAGGGCATACTTTTACTCTTCATTTAATACTGCTATGTTTTTTGTAACCATGTGCCAGCTATTATGTAATGAGTTAAAAAATGCATATATCCATATTTATGCCTTTTGCCATAGCTGCCCAATCCATTCTTCTCTGAGAACTTTGCCACCCGCCCCCGCCCCCCCCCCAACAGTCATGACCGCCTACATGACATAGCTGTGCTCTGGCCATAGCTGCCCAGTGTAGGAGTGAACTCCTGACTCCATACTAGGCCAGGCCAATCAGTTTCTCTAACCCTGGAATTTGGGATTAAACGGGAGGTGCTAACTAGTGTGGGTTGAAACTAAGAACAAGTGAATGTGGGAGCTATGTGGAGAAGAGATAGACCGGATTCTTGCTAGTTTCCCAGTTCCTGATCCACTCAGTAGTCTCTTTGGATACCAAGCCACTCTCCTGTGTTTTGGGGTTCCACAGCCTCATTGTGGGGCGCGGCTACTGTGTTTTGGCCAGGTTCAAGCCTCGGACTAATGAAAGGACAGGGTCCTCTCATTGACACGTGCAAGTCCCAGCTGGAGGGCAAGGCCCTCCCAGCACAATTATAGCCAACAGCCATAGTTGTAAGCTTGAACCTATGGTCCGAACACTTGGCCCCACGTGCCTGTGCGATAGAGTTCAGGTGCATGTAGTTGAGTGAGGTTGGAACTCACGAGAATGCTGTAAACAACCTATCGCGCCCCTACTTTGCCACGTGACATTTGCTATAAAGACATGGCTTGTGGGTGCTGGCGCTGTCTCCTCATCAGGGAGCAGCGTCCCACCGAGACCCAGCTTTCATTCTCTTGTCTGTCTTTTCTCAATCCTTTCACCACCCGCCCCCCGCCCCCTCAGGATCACCTTTGGCCGTAACACTCATAACAGATTCCTTCTTATCAGTGGCCTACTAAGGGTGTGATGGCAGGAGAAATCCAAGGTGGGTACAAACAAAAGGGTATTAATTGCCTGTTTAGAATCATGGTGACAATAAAAAGGCATACCAACTTTCAATTTTCTTACTGCTTTAAATTCTCTAAAATACTAGAAAATACTCCTTCCTCCCCTCCTTCACACACCACTGCTCTTTTGTACGAGATACGCTAGTTCTAATTCTATCAGATACAACCAAAGTTCCTTGAATATAACTAAAAATAATGATCTTGACTCAACCAACAATTTAAAAACAATAAAAGAAGTCAGAGTTGACAAGCATTCCTACTTCTGAAATTAACTGCGGTTATTAATTCAAGTTAATCAATTTAAATAAAGAAAATTTCTTTTAAATAAAAAATGATTAAAAGAGAAAAGAAGTGTACAAAACTTTCTTTTTTGAAGATTCCTGCCTTTGCTTAAGGAAAGCTATCTGCTATGGATCACGAAATGAGCAATAACGGGGGGACTGACTCTAGCATTATGCCCATGACAGAGCCCAACTGAAATCTGCAGAACTAAAGCATTCCTAAATCTTAATTTAAGCCTTGGACCTCAATGTCCTGCAAATAAAATCTTTTGGAAACTGGAACGGAAACATTAAATGCATTTTACGAAGGCTTGCAGAAAAACCTTTACATATGAACAACTGTATTATGGCAAATACAAATGCAAGGTACAGATTGGTTCACAAAGATTAATTAAGACTCATATAGTTATGAGTAGCCACTCACAGAATTTCAAAGTTTCTTATCTGAGCCAAGAAGAAAGAATTAGGATTTGTATGTAAAAGTAATTCATACGGGGCATACCCACAAATTCTCTGAATCAATATAAGGTCTGCCAGGACTGCCCTAAGTTTGAGATGTGTGGTCCAGAAACCATCCACTGCCTCTGTTCAACTGTCACCAAGCACTTTCGTTGCACAAAACATATTCCAGGCAATTAGGATATTGCCCGTGAATAAGGCAGCTACAGGCCAAGACTGCTCAGAGTCAAAATCCAGCAAAGGAACCCAAAACAAGTAATTTCAACAGCGTGCTGCTTTACATGCTCATTTCCAGGACACACAGGGTCCTGGAGTAACTGGGAGCAGAAGGACTTAAGTTCCCAAAGGAAGAGGAAGATTCAGCCAGGAGAGTGAAGTGGGATGGGAGGAGGGACCAGGCAAAAGGAAACAGCTGATTCCAAAGGCAAGGCTCAAAGTCAATGTGAAAGAGTTCAACATGATGGGTAAGGTAGCGATGAGGTCTGAGAGTTAGGCAGGGGTGGAACCAAAACTACAACAGATGTGCTGCATTATTCTTCTATCTGGGGGAGTGGGGGTGGGGGGAATGGATTTAAACAATTTCCTACTAAAGCAAAAAGAGTTTAGAAGTTAGCCCTAGCTGGTTTGGCTCAGTGGATAGAGCGTTGGCCTGGGGACTGAAGGGTCCCAGGTTCGATTCCAGTCAAGGGCACATGCCTGGGTTGCGGGCTTGGTCCCCAGTAGGGGGCGTGCAGGAGGCAGCCGATAGATGATTCTCTCTCATCATTGATGTTTCTATCTCTTTCTCCCTCTCTCCCTTCCTCTCTGAAATCAATAAAGATATTTTTTTAAAAAAGAGTTTAGAAGTTAACACCTGACATACTTCTCACACAAACATACCCATAGTGCTGTTTTATAAAGGTATTCAATACATTCCCAGTGACAGGAAAACACAGCAAAAATATATATATACTATACTTCAGAACAGCTTCTACAAAAATATCACGACAACCCAATATTAGTTTTTTCTCTGTAAGACACAACCTATATAGGAACAAATTATTCTTGCGGGGGGGGGGGGTATCAAGGTCCAGGTCCCCACAATTCACAAAATGTTCCAACTACTGTAAAGCCAGTATTTTATACCCAAATTATATCATTTCTGTACCATGATGAGATGTGCCCCTTAGGATTATACACTTAGGAGACAAAATCTGATACAAACACATTCAAATCTCTATCAAATATAAAATAATCTCATTGGTTTAGCATAACTAGGATATGGGGTGTTTCTCATAAGTAAATTTTCTAAAGATCAGTAACTGGAACTGCACCCATTAAGCACGGAAAGTTTATACTTTTGAAGGATTTCTCAGATAAAGTATCTATGAGTCTGTACCCTGATAAACCGACTATGCAATTTAACCTTCACTCCACATTTTGGGACCATTATTTGGGGTATCAATTACGGGTTCCAGTATCATGAACATCAATTACTAGGATCTGGTGGAGGGATATTTGCCCCTTCCTCAAAGCGCCCTTGATGGATATATGATTTGGGGGGGGGGGGGGTGTCTAGTCTGGTTTTTAAAATACAGGTACACAGTTTCCACTTCATCAGGTTGTCAGCGTTCACTGGTTACCAGGGGGATGCCTGCCTACCCGGGATGTCGTCTCATTTGCTGCCTCTAGTTTCAGGCTGCGAAACCAGGTAACTAAACGAGTTCCAATTATAGGGACCATGATCGAGGGCTGAAACGCATCCACTTCACACCATCAGCTTTGGCCCCGGGGGAGCATTCAGCTTCTGACTGGTCGTTCTCACCGATACCCCACGAGGCACGAGGCTTTCCAGGAGCTGAGACCACTCTCCCGTCTAAGTGACTTGCGGGCGGCCGGGTGCCAGGGCTCCCTCCCAAACCGGGGTTTCCCACGCGTTTGCCTCCGCTCCTCGCCGCGGCCGAGTTAACCGTCAACAACCTTCCCTGATCCCCCGCGCCCCGAGCAGAAGAGCAGCCTTCACAGCACCTGCGACTGCGATTCCCCGCGTGTGCGCGTCTCCAGCGGGGGCTCGGGGAGCGGCCAGCCCTTCAG
>NW_005370286.1:1960493-1963484 GCF_000412655.1 Myotis brandtii | reverse complement strand
GAGTCTTGAAAGCGGGAAAAGAAGGGAACTCGGGGCTCCAGCCCTCCTTACGCCCTATGGGGGTCCCTGGCTTTTCTCACTGTGACCTGATCAATTGGCACATTGCGTTACACACCCGGCTCTTGTGAGTCTGCGTGAGTTGACAAAATCGAGTTGCAAATCCAGAGCATTACCACCACGTTCTCACGCACTCATTTGTTTAGCGGAGAGGGTGGCCAAGTCCCTGGTAGTAAATGGAGACGTCTCATATTTTAGCTTCATGGCAAATCACAGTCGACCTTTGAACAATACGGGTTTGAACTACTTGGGTCTTCTTACACTGGGATTTTTTTTTTCAATGAATATACAGTCGGCCCTTCATATCCCCAGGTTTTGCGTCCTCAGGTTCAACCACCTGCCGACCGAACTGATATAGTAGGCATTTAGATAGACGTGAGAAGAGCAGGAACAATAGGCCAGGTACAGAAGTCACCAGGGCAGAAAGCCCCAGGTACCTAGCAACCGGACAAACTAGGCTGGGACCTCGCCCCAGGGTGACCTTGCCTCCCCTCGCATATCCTGGTCATGTGATAGCCCCCCTTAAAGGAGGAACAGGGGGACTGAAGAATAGCCTCACGGAACTCCCATACAAGTCCTTGCAGGACCACTCCCTTAAGCATCAAGTCCTTAGGACGTGAGGTTCTGACCCACATCAAGTCATCTTTTTTTTTTTCCTTTTTTTCTTTCTTTCTTTTTTTTTTTTTTTTTTTTTTTTTTTTTTTGCACATCAAGTAATCTTAAGAACAAAGCCTCGGGTCTGCTGAGTTTTTGGTCAAACTAGAGATGACACTTAGGCCACAGATGTGTTTCAGCTCGGGACCCAGAAAAGCAGCAAAACCAGATGAAGGGACACCTTAGCTGACATCAGGTTTAGAAGCAATGACTAATAACCCTCCCTTAGAACTGACCAATCAGTAGAGACCACACCCTGAAAAGACAGACCTGGAAAAGCTGACGGATATTCTATTGAGATCCTCCCCTGGGATCTCCCCTAAGACCCTGCCATTAAATTAAAGAGGGGATAAAAACACTTAGGACCAAGGACCCAGTGTGTGTTCCCTCTCTCTCTCTCTCTCTCTCTCTCTCTACCTCCTCTTTCCCCTTTTCCTTCTCCAAGGCACATCTTTCTGCCCTTCTTTTTCCTGAGCAACAAGGGCCCTTCTTTTGCTTTTGTAACTCAGTTCCTGAGCCCATGCAGCCCAGCTGGCTCACCTTTTTTTTTTTTTTTTACCGCTGTGACTTTCTAAATAAACTTTCTCTTATAATTTGAGTTCCTTGGCTCTGAATTCTTTTTTTACTGAACTCAAGTACTGAGGTTGCTGAATTGAGGTCTGATAACAATCTGGTGCCATTTCATCGCTAACAGGACAGTATTTTCAATCTGGTTGGAAATCTGTAATGCAGACAGCCAACTGTATGCATTGTTCTACACCATCTCATCTATATATATAAAAGGCTAAGTGACCGACGGTACATCCATCCGACCATCTGATTGACCAACCGGCCGGTACATATGATGTGCACTGGCAATATATATATTAAAAAATGCCTAATATGCTAAGTGTCTGACCAGTTCGACCAGTTGCTATGATGTGCACTGACCACCAGGGGCAGACACTCCAACCGGTAGGTTAGCTTGCTGCTGGGGTCTGGCCTATTGGGACTGGGGGAGACAGGCCGGACATGCCCAGGAGCCAACCTCCCTCGGTCCCTCTCCGGCTGGCCAATCTCCTTCTGTCCCTCCTCAGCCTCTAAAATATTTCTTCTAATTAATTTCCTTTCAATGTGCATGAATCTGTGCACCGGGCCTATAGTTTAAAAATAAACATTGACTTGTGCATGTGCAATACATATCACATGCGTGTTTTAATTTTATAATACTATATCATATATACTATTTTGACGTAATTTTTTGCAGTAATGTAATTACTGCACAAATCTTTCTTCAAATTAATTTCCTTTAAATGTACATGAATCCATGCACCAGGCCACTAGTTTTATATAAGGCACCTGAGCATCTGTAGATTTTGGTATGGGGTGGGCAAGGTCCTGGAATCAATTCCCCACAGATACCCTGGATGGCTCTGAAGTTTTAAGGGGATCAAAAGTTACATGCAGCCTGAGCAGTGTGGCTCAATTGGTTGGAACATTGTCCTGTATACTGAAAGGTTGTGGGTTTGATTCCCAGTCAGGGCACATACCTAAGTTATGGGTTCAATCCCCAGTCGGGGTACCTACCTAAGGCAACCAATGCTCACTCTCACATCAGTGTTTCTCTGTCTCACTCTCTCTCCTCCTTCTCTTCTCTCTAAAATCAATAAGCATATACTTGAGTGAGGGTTTAAAAAAAATGATGCACAGATTTTCAACTCTGTGGGGGTAGGCATCCCTAATCCCCTTGATATTCAAAGGGCAACTGTAAATGTATGACATGAAAATCCTGCTTTTAAATCATAATTTCAGATTTACTTTGTATGAAACTACAGCTGGATACCAACTCAGCAGTGGCCAGGGAACACTTCAACTTTGGATTTCTCCCTCTGTAGAATATTTAGTGATTAATAAATAATTGCTTATAGAGTTGTACACTTGAAATCTGTATGGTTTTATTAACCAATGACACTCCAATAAATTCAATTAAAAAAAAGAATTCCTCAGATTTTACTTAAAGAGACACTGTGATCCTTATGAAATATAATTATTTTACAATGTGAATAATTTCACCCTCTAATTTTTCTGGGGCAAGATGTTTTTATATTACTAATAAGTAGTTATGAAAATTTAAAAGGCCAGGGGAAGGTCCATGAGGGTACATCTCAATGGCAAGATTTTTTTCTCACTACCAGTAAACACACTTCTGCTTCCACCCCAAGTCTGCATTTTTTAAATTCTTTTTTTTAAATATATTCTATTGACTTTTTTACAGAGAGGAAGGGAGAGGGATAGAGAGTT
>NW_005370286.1:1952961-1960396 GCF_000412655.1 Myotis brandtii | reverse complement strand
GGACCCCCCAGTCCGCAGGCCGATGCTCTATCCACTAAGCCAAACCGGTTAGGGCTTAAAATTCTTTTAAATATATTTTTATTGATTTCAGAGAGTAAGGAAGAAGGAGAGAAATAGAAACATCAATGATGAGGGAGAATCATTGATCGACTGCCTCCTGCACAACCCCCCCTCCACAAGTGGGGGTCCAGCCTGCAACCTGGGTATGTGCTCTTGACAGGAATCGAACCAGGGACCCTTCGGTCTGCAGGCTGACGCTTTATCTACTGAGCCAAACCAGCTAGGGCCCATGTCAGCATTTTTGAAAGAGGGCATTAAGTAATCTTATCTACATATAATTACTGAGGGTTTTGGAAATACTGGAGTGAAAAAAAGAAGACACCATCCTTGCCCACATGGAATGTACAGTCCAGTGAGAGCTTATTACTAAATAATTATTCATTTACAACTATAATAGGTGCTAAGCAAGAAAAAGTGAAGTTCTGCCCGGCCAGCGTGGCTCAGTGGTTGAGCATCGACCTATGAACCAGGAAGTCAAGGTTTCGATACCCGGTCAGGGCACATGCCTGAGTTGCAGGCTCGATCCCTAGTGTGGGCTGTGCAGGAGGCAGCTGATTGATGATTCTCTCTCATCGTTGATGTTTCTATCTCTCTCTCCCTCTCCCTTCCTCTCTGAAATCTATAAACAGTATTTTTTAAAAAAATAAGAAAAAGGAAAAAGTGAAGTTCTGTCTGAGGGATAAACAGCTCCATCTTCTCTCGTGAGGGAGGAGGAGGAAGATGCCTCAGGGTTTTCTGGAAATTTGACATGTACACTAGCAGTTAAAAGACAAATGAAAGTGCACTAGGTGAAAAGTGTTCCAAGCCTTAAGACGAGGAAAACAACATACTAGTATAGATTGTGGCCTAGAACTGAGAAAACTGATTCTAAACAACTGGAGAACCAAAGACCAGGGACTTGTGTTCTGGATGGAACTGTCTGCCAGCTCAAGGTGATCTGACAAGCCCAGAGCTGAAAAGCCAATTAGACTGGGAGCTTGACACACACACAAAAGGGAAGCTCAGAACTTTGAGGAACGTATCCTGGTCCTCCAAGATGATGAGAAAGACCTTGAACTCGAAGGGTTTGCGGGGTCCCATGCCTGTGTTTCTTGTTGTCCCCGAATACCTGCAGAAATTCACTTCAAATCCCATTGCTGCCACCAAATCTTTTAAGAACAAAAAATAAAATAAAAAAAGAACAAAAATTCAACTGAGTAAATGTGAAGATATAATTGGCTTTATTGAATAATTCATGAACTGGACGGTATCCTATTTAATAAATAGAGTAGCTGTACAAAATGTAAGGCTTTTATAGGCGGGAAGACAGGACAAGGGAGTTATTAGCAAAAGAATAAGGACTGTTTCAGGCGAAGTCACCTACCTTTTGGGAATGGCTGAAGGATCTTATCAAGCAGATTACCTCACTAGAGTTGATCAGGAAATTCCAGACTGATTGGTTTAAGGCCACATCCCTGGGAGGAGCTGAAACTGCAAGTAAGTCTTGATTTGCTGTTCTAGGGGCTCCACCGTGGGCCAGTTTCTTTTTCTTCAACAGTCTCATGTTTTCTGTATCCCACAGAGGAAGAACTCTGTTAGCTTATTCCTTCATTTGGCTGGATCATCTCCTCCATTGCTTTCTTAGACAGTATGTTTGGGAGGTAAATAGTTTCGGAGCTGAATTCCTTTCCCTTTGACCTGTTTTTCTCCTTTTGGAACCTTTAGGGATCTTGTCTCCATGCTTTGTGAAATATTAAAATCGGGGTGTGTGGGCAAGCTGAATAGCCATCTCTGACTGCGATGAAAGAAAATTGAATTTATTTAAGGAAAGGGGATGGGGGGTGGGGTATCCGAAGGGAAGGGCTGCACAGGAGACATTTGGTAGATGATGGATAGCAGTACCCAGGAGCTGGAGTTTTGTCTGTATATGTAGTCACTGGCGGGAAGCTCTTGTCATCAGTGGGTCTGGGGGCTGAGTTGGTGGGCTTGGAATGCAGATGGAATACGGGTGTGCGATCAGGTGTCTTTAGGACAATTTTTATCTGGTCTGATTCCTGGTGTTCTGCAAGTTTTTCTGGTCTTTGTCCTCCTGTGGTGGGAAGCTTACAAAAGGCCATTAAGGTTATATTGCCCTATAGTCCTAACACTCTGGTGTGCGTCTGTTTTCACCAATTGTACTGGGTACTCAACTCCAATCTGAAAACTTGTATCCTTCATTTCTGGGAATAAATTTTTTCCCCCTTGATGATTCCCTCCCCTGCATTTTCTCTGTGCCTATTCTTAGCAGAACTCTTAATATTCAGATATAGGAGTTCCTTGCCTAGAAATTTCTAATTCTCTTAGGTTTGTCTCTTAGCTTCCATGTTTGTCTTTTTTGCTTTACTTTTTGGGAATTTTCTTACATTTATTTTTCTTCTATTGACTTTCACTTTTCTTTACTTTTTCTTTTTAAAAAATCTTATCCTCTTAATTCTCTTCAAATAATCAACATGACCTCCGATAACACAACACTGTTGTTGACACATAACACTCAAAAGTGGGGCCTTTCTTCACTCCAGGGGTTATTGACTTTCTTCTTTGTTTCTTGAATTTCTTTTCTTTTTAAATGCACCTGATGCTATTCTGGGTTGTTGATCCTTTTATCCCTCTGAAGATATTATTCATAGATATTTTTAAAATATATTTTTATTGATTTCAGAGAGGAAGGGAGAGAGAGAGAGAGAGAGAGAGAGAAACAGAAACATCAATGATGAGAGAGAATCATTGATCGGTTGCCTCCTGCATGCCCCACACTGGGATCGAGCCCACAACCCAGGCATATACCTTGACTGGGAATCAAACCGTGACCTCCTGGTTCATAGGTCCACATTCAACCACTGAGCCACACCGGCCGGACCGTAGGTATTTTATTGTTTTGCCTTCCCGAGTGGGCTACTTCTTCTAAGTTGCTACTTCCTATTCCTTTGTGTGTGTCTTGTTTTGCTCTCTTTCATGTTAAAAGATCTTTTTTAAAGTGTGGGGACTAAAAAGGTGATTGGGAGCTCAGAGCATATAAATAGGCCTTGGTGGGGTTTTGTTGTTGTTACTGTTTTAGTCTATATGAGTTTATTGTCAGAAAGATTTCATAGAAACAGGAATGTACCAACCAAAGTCAGGGTAATAGGAAACAATTTAAAAATACAGGTTTTTCCACGTGGGAACTGGCTTTTCCAACATCAGGCTCAGTGTCTGCACTTGTCTGATGCCCTTTTGCAGACTTGGTACAAGCCCTGGGCGCACGTGGTACAACACGTGGATCAGCAGGAGCAGCGGCTCTTCTCGCAGGAGATGCATTTGTACTCTTTGCATTTGCAGGAGCAGTGCAAGTGCAAGGGCAGGGGCCACCCGGCAGGAACAGTCGGGGTTCATTTCGAGCTGAGGTAAGACCAGAAGATCCAAAGCAAGTGCTGAAGAAGTACTTGGGCAAGTGGAAGGTGTGTTCTGGGGCTTGTTGTGGGTGGATCTGGCTGCGTCATCTCATTGGGAAACCCTGATTTCAGTATCTCTACTTCTTTCGTTCCCATGACCCAAAGAAGATTCTCCTCATATCCTCCTGCCTAGAGGCTGAAGTCTCGGCAGCTAGAGTTCTTGGAGCTGAGTAGAGAAATTGGGCTGGGGTTGTGAGATAAATTGCTTTATTATTCAGTATGTACAGTTTTTGCATAATCTTCCTTTTGTTTTACAGTCTCTTTCCCAAGAAGGGGGATGGGTAGTATTCCAGTAACTCAAGTCAGGGAGGGGACTTAACTGCTTCTTAAACAGTTTTAACCAATCCTAATTATAGGACTTCTCTGTCCCCTTCACTGCCACTTCCAGAGGTGCCTGAGGTAATCAGGTCCTAAACCTCTTGGTGAGTCTGTGGTGCCAATAAAATTGCCTTTGAGTTATCCTCCTTACTGGTTTTCTCAATCATCTAGTACTTGTCCATTTCTTTGGTGCCTTCCAAAATGTTTTTGAAACAAACAATCCCATTTGCGTTTTTAAAGTTTCGGGAGGAAGAAAATGGAGATATATCTGTTCAGTCTGACATCTTTCCTGAGAATTCCTCCTGTTTCTGTTCATCCCTACTGCAGTCACTCTAATTTTAGCCACCCTCACTGTTCAGCGGGTTCACTGCCGCAGCCTGCCAGCTGCTCGCCTGCTCCCAGGCTTGCCCCGTCCTTATCTGTTTTATAACACTGAAGTCAGAGTGAACTTTCTACAAAGCAATATTATTTCTCCACCCTCCTTTACACCCTTCTGATTTCCTTTTCCTCTTAACTTATAAGGCCCTGTAGCATCTAGCCTTGATCTCCTAGAGGTGAATTGGCACCAGATTCCATGATTGAACCTTGATTCAGCAACCTCAGTGCCTGAGTTCTGAGGCTAAGAAAGTTTAGAATCCGAGTCACGGTGCTCGCGCGCACACCCACACCCACCCACACACACACAGAAAGAAAGTTTAGAGTCAAGACAAAGAAAAGCACACACACACACACACACACACACACACAGAAAGTTTAGAGTCAAGACAAAGAAAAATTTATTTAGAAAGTCCTGAAAGGACACACCTGGAAAGCTGGGATTATATCTAGGGCTGTGCAAAATTCAGAAGGATCAGTTCCCTTTAAAAGAGTCCAGAGTCCATGAAATGAAAAATGACCCATTGGGAAGCCCCAGTGTGCCAAAGATTGCCTTCCGGGAATATTCCATTGAGATCCTCCCAGAGACCTCCCCTAATTTCCCCACCTTTAGAGAGCAGATAAAAACCCTTAGGACAGAGGACCCAGCCTCCATCTCTCTCTCTCCCTCACCCTTTCTCTCTTATGCCTTTCACCCTCTCCTTCCCCCAGGCACCTATATCCTTGTTTTCTTTCTCCTAAGTTCCAAGGGCCCTTTGACTCTCTAACTTGTTTCCTGAGCCCACACAGCCTGGTTGTCTCACTTTTTTTTTTTTTTTTATCTCTGTGACTTTCTAAATAAACTTTTGTTTGTCTTGACTCTAAACTTTCTTTCTTTCTGTGTGTGTGTGTGTGTGTGTGTGTGTGTGCCGTGACTCGGATTCTAAACTTTCTTAGCCCCAGAACTCAAGCCCAGATTGCACTGGCAATCTAGCCAGTGCCCACAAACAATACCTCTTTCCAGCACGACCAAGGGAGCCAGCCTCAGTGAGTGAGAGTGACTTGCACAGCCACCTCTCCCTCTAGAATCAGGAGCCCTTTCAACCTCTGGCTCCAGGGCCAAGTGTGCTCAATAAGGGTCCTTTCCCGGAAGGCAATCTTTGGCACACTGGGCCTTCCCAATGGGTCAGTTTTCATTTCATGGACTCTGGACTCTTTCAAAGGGATCTGATCGTTTTGAATTTTGCACAGCCCTAGATATAATCCCTTTTTATAAAAAGGTCTTTGCCTTAGCTGATTTGGCTCAGTGGATAGAGTGTTGGCCCTCGGACTGAAGGGTCTGGGTTCGATTCCAGCAAAGAGTACATACCTTGGTTGCAGGCTTGATCCCACGTGTGAAAGGCAACCAATCGATGTGTCTCTCTCACATTGGTGTTTCTCTCTCTGTGTCACTCTACCTCCCTTCCACTCTCTAAAAATCAATGGAAAAAATATCCTCGGTTGAGGATTAATAAAAATAAAATAAAAATAAAAAGGTCTTTGCTCCTGACTATAGGATCACTGTGGAATGTCTGTAAATATGTTTTTGTAATTCTGTTTTAAGTTGCTGTACACTCAAATGAAACCAGTCATCGGCAGCTACTGCTCTCTGGACAGGTCAATGATAGGATTCAGAAGGAATGGAGACGGGGGTTTGGAATGAGTGTCTGTTCCCTGCAGGCCAATGTGGTGCTCAGACCTTTAGACTCACTGTAAGCTGCCACTGCCAACACAAGACCAAAGCCTGTGACTTGTCAGTGTGCAGTGTGACACATTAAAGACTGATGCTAGCCTCGGAGCCTTGAAGCCTAGCCTCGGGGCCTCAGGTCCTAGCCCGGCCTCTGAACCAGCTTTTTCTGGTAATCTCCTCTAAGGTGTTGTTCTCAACATGCACAGGAGACAGCAGAGAACTTTTGCTGACCTCTACTCAGGTGCTGTTTCCAAGATGCACAGGAGATGGCAGCAGAGAATAGCATTTCTGGTTATTTTCAAGCCGGAAATAGCTGGCAGCAGAGAAAAACTCTTCCTGGTGACCTTCACTCAGGTGTTCCTCCCAAGGTGCCCTCAAGCTGGAAGAAAAGAGCATTTTCCTGCCTTGAGGGCTCTGCCCACTCTGCATTAAAATGAGGATGCAGACTCATGGTAATAAGCTCACTTTGATATAATTCCTGTTTTAAGATCCTCACATACTCATCTGACCTATTGCCCCCATTTGGTAGATGAGGCAGGGGATGTGTTATCTCCATTTTGCAGGTATTTAAGCTGAAGACTGATTCTAACATAACTGAGGCCTTAAATGGGCCAAGATGGGCCAGAATTGCGAGCACACACAGTATCCTGGATGAATGGAGGAATCTCACAGTTCTTGCAGCTTTGGGTTGAATCTTGGTCATTCTATTTGAAGAAAATCTGCACATTACCGAATGGCCCACCTTGTCATACACTCACCCCAGCTGGTGTCTGGGGTAGGACTTGGGCAGGCAGCTGGGGAAGGGGACAGGGAGGGAGGGAGGAGGTGCCCTGGCCCTTTACAGGAGCACAACCAGCACCAGAGGCCTATCACAGGGGCTTCCCCACTTCTACACCCTGCCTGCCCTCCAGCCGTGTAAAATCTGTTCTTCAGTCCAGAGCACAGGTCTGCTTCTGCCCACGTGACCTTCCTCTGAGGCCTCACCTGACAAGAGCTTCCTAGGGGCTCAGAATGGAGTCCAGGGTGACAGGTGCAGAACTGACTTCTGGCCCCATCACTTACTGGCTGTGCGACTTCAGGCAAATAAATGTAAACTCAGTCTCCTCACCTCTCAGGGTGGCTATAAGGATTCAGCAAAGTGTGTCAGCTCCTGCCCAACATGTGATCCGCACCCACTCTCCCGTCCTCCTCCCTTCTTAGTCTTTCCTACCCTCTGTGCGGGATAAACCAAGAGTATAGCAACTAGCCCCCCTTTAGCAGAACGAGTTCTTCTATTCATGTCCAAAGAGCCAAAGTCCCCTAGGTACCAGCTCCTACACCTGTGCTGGCTTTACCTTCAGGACATTGTTAACCACGGCCTCTCTCTGGTCTTCACACCCTGTCCTCTCCAAACCCATGGTCCCTGCCTCTGCTCAGGCCAGCACCACCTCTCACCAGTGTACTCACTGCGCCTCTCTCGTCCAGTCCTACTGCCACACTGTGACCAGTTTGACCTTTTAAAATTAGGGACCCAATCCTTTGTTTCCCA
>NW_005370286.1:1944419-1952861 GCF_000412655.1 Myotis brandtii | reverse complement strand
ACCAACCGGGTCCCCCCGCCCCGCCCCCAGCCCCCAGCCTAGAGAAGAAAGGTTCTATGATCCCCACAGTGCTGAGGCTCTATCAGGCTCATTGGCGCTCCTGGCCTCATTTCCTATCATGCCACCCAAGTTCAGTCACTGGGAACCCCCACTGTCAGCATTCACCTCTCTGGTTGGAAGATGGGTGAGGGCTTTAACACAGAGGTGCCAGCGCTGAGACTGCTCCTTCTGGTTGGCCTGTCCCGGAACAGACTTTGTATACAGTGAACAGGCTGGAAACTATCCCGTACTGACTGCACCCAGGCCCACCGCCCGGGGATGGCCCCGCAGCCATGCCTCTCCCCAGAAACGAGAATTCCGCGCCTCCACCTGCATCTACACCTGCACCACCCAGGTGACCACCTGCCGCAGCGTGGGGTAGGACACCTCGTCCCCTATGGGCCGGGTATTCCCGCACCTCCTGCCCTCCCGGCAGACGGTTCACCCCCTGGGCCCCACCTTCGGCCGCTCTCTGTCCACAGGTAGCAGGGCCAGCCGTGGGATCAAGCTAGGAGGAAGGAGGGTCATGCTCCACCCTCGCACTCTCCCCTGCATCCTACCTAGACGTGCAGCCAAGGCTAGTCCCGTGGAGCTGACACCGTCTGCCTCGCTCCAGATGCCTGAGCGAGGAGTCTGTGGTGACACGGTAAAGCTCTGGTGTGTGCAGCCAGGAGCATCGCAGAGATGGGGCTCTAGCTCCGTTCCCCGATGGACTGCACAGGAGCACGTGCTGCAGCGCCAGCGATGTCCAGCGGGGCGCACGCCCGGAGGCCTCTGCACATGCGCAGATCAGATTCCTCAGACCGGCCAATCGGCAGCCCCGAAGTCTGCACGCCGGCCCTCCCCTCTTCTACCCTAAGGACTTTCACTGGCGTTTGCCCAGAGCCGTTATCCTGCTGTCGCTCTCCCGGAAGGTGGTGTGAAGCGCATTGCGCAGGCGTGCTACGGAAGCCCCGCCCCCTCGCGGGTGCCGTCCAATCCCAGCGGAGGTGCCAACCAGACGCCCACGAGCTGAGAGGAAATGGCTGGGCTGCCGGGGCCTTCGAGGTCTGAGTCCTCGGGGACCGGGACGACGGACCAGGCTGGGAAGGCCGAAGGTAGTGCGGGGGGTGCGGGCCTCCGCCGGGACGGGCGGGAGCGCAGGTGGCTTTCCCTCCGTATCCGCAGGCCGGGCCGCCGCGGCCTAGCATCTGCGGGAAAAGCTTATTATCTGCGCGGGGTGCACAGAGGGCGTCTGGCCGGTGGCTGCGGGGAAGGGGTTTGGATTCTGAAGGGAACACACAAGTGAGGCACATTTTTAATCTTATTGTTTGATTTTCTGCGGGGACGGTGTAGGTACTCCTTGGGCACATTTCTTAACCGTCGTTCGAGGGTCCGATGTTAATGTCGGGCACGAGGGGTCCCTGCAGGGCGAGTGCCCTTGACCTCCGACGACCCCGCAAGGTGTGCTGGGTAACGAAGCGGGGTGTCTGCAGCTCAGCCGCACACCTGGGGCGCCCGGGAAAGGGCGTGCAGGGGCTGTGGCTTCTGTTTCTACCACTTTTAAGTAAATGTGGAATTGTTTTAAAATAGAAGGTCAAAAATAGGGGACTCATACTACACAGGCTGTTTTGTGAGATAGTCGTTGGCTCATTGGACAGCGATTTGCTCCTGCCCCATTCCGCCCTTCCTAGGACCAGCGCCGGAGAATAGAAACAGTACGGACAAGGCCCGAAAGAACGATGGCTCGGCCTGCGGACTCAAGGTCCCGGTTCGATTCTGGTCAGGGCACATGCTTGGGTTGCGGCCCGACCCCCAGTAGGGGGCGTGCAGGAGGCAGCTGATCCATGATTCTCTCCCATCGTTGATGTTTCTATCTCTCTCTCCCTCTCCCTTCCTCTCTGAAATCAATAAAAATATATATTTTTTAAAAAGTCATTTTGGGGTTACGGGGAAATTTATTAACTTAATATAACTATACGCAGAAATTCATTAACTTAATATAACTATACGCAGAAGTGTATGTGAACAGTAAACACTCTTTCCCGTCCTTCCAGCCAGAGGTTATGTGGGCGCGGTGGACGCAGTAGACGCGTATTTGGGGACTGACGGCTGCGCAGAGCCCTGTCGTGGGGATGAAGCCTAAGTTCTCCATGGGTTTCCCGCTTTGACATCAACAGACACTGCTTCAGTGTCATCTCGCGTGCCCTTTTGAATAGTTATCTGAGTATGTCTGATGGGTAAATTCCTATAAGTGGGATTGTCTTCAACATGTTGCTGCAGCCACACGGTTGCCAGAGGTCGCGTTGGTCTCCAGTCTGTCCGTGGGTGTAAGGGCCCCTGGCCCACATCAGCCCAAACGCACGCGCTGTCACACTTCCTCATCTTCACCCACCTCCAGGGCACAAGGCGTGGTTTTCATCTCTTTCGTTATGATTTGAGGGTGTGCCTCTTTCCAAATATTTCTTGGCCATTTGTGTAATTTTTGGTTAACCATTCTTTTCGCCACTCTCATGCAGAAATGGTTGTTTAGCTTCTCTATATTGATTGATTAGTTGGTTGGTTGACTTTCAAAATTTTTATTATGAAAAAACTTAAACATATACAGAGGTTGAGAACAAAGTATAATTACCCTACGAGCCCGTTTTTCAGCTTTAACGATGATCAGCTCTGGGCAGTCTGGTTTGCTCTTTTCTCCTCACCCCTCCACTGTTTCATTTCACAGCATTCCAGGCATCAAAGCACGTAACCCATAGATACGGCCTCGTACATCTCTAAACATTCTCTAAAGGATAAGTACTTTTTTCAGAAAGCTCACCACAATGCCATTGTGATCTCTGAAATTGTAAGAGATACAATAATTCTTTTGTTTCATCAACTTATCTGGTCAATTTTCAAATTTCCCTGATTGTGTCATCAATATTTTTTTAAAGTGCATTTGTTTGAATCAAGATCTAAATGCAGTTTGTTTACTGAAATTGGTTAACATGTCTCTTTAATCCCTTTTAGTCTGTAAGGGTCTTCCTTTCTCCCTTTTCCCCAAAATTTATTTGTTAAAGAAGCTGGGTTGCTTTTCCTGTGGAGCTACCCAATCAGAATGTTGCTCATTTCATACTCATGAGCCATTTAACATGTTCCCCTGTCCCTGTGTTTCCTCTGACTTGATATTTAAATTGAGAGGCTTAGTAAGTATGTGTCATTTTTGGTCAAGAATCCTACCTTGTATTTTTACCTAAGTGTCTCATGATGTCCGGTTATCTTTATTGTATGTTAATGCCATTAGTAATAATTACCTAGATCTACTACTTTATTAGGGAGTGAAAAACACAAGTGCCTATATTGGTTATAACAAGTCAACATGAAATACTTTACTGGGAGGTTCAGAATAACAATTGATTGTATACAGGGAAGCTCTTTATATTTACATTTGCTTAAATGAGACATCTTATTAAGTGTTCTTCCTATCCCTTGTGGGGTTTTAAAAATGAGATCTCTAGCACTTTCTAGTTGATTATGGTGTCTGCCAGTTGCAGGGATTTCTGACCCCTTGTTTCAGTTTCTTATATCCCTCCTTTCTTTCCTTTCACTATTACATCACGAGCGTGGACCCAGCCTTGAACAGGAGCAGCAGTGAGAGTGCATCCCTTCCTGCACCCTGAGTTTTAGTAAAGGGAGATCTGCGGTGTCATTTACCTGTTAGTGAAAGCTGCTCACGAAGGGGCTCAATTTATCTCTCGTGCAGTGTCCGCCTCAAGACAAGGAGCCGGGGCACCTCTCTGACTGGAGGTCTGCCCTCAGCCCATCTCAGTCCCAGCCAAGGTTGTCGGATCCTTCCTCAAGCCTCTCCTACAGGATCTGAAATGTTCTGTTTTGTCTCCACAGGGCAGGCCAAGTCCTCACAGAAAATTGAAAACTTGATGGAGATGGTGAAGAAGTTGCAGAAAGGTCATATGTCTCCGTTATAACTGAGGCTCAAACAGAAATGGATTCAACTACAGGCCCCACAGTTCACAACCTTTGGAAATCAATTCATTCACTCTTACTTCTAAAACTTAATTCTTGAAAATAAAAGTATAGCCCTATGATCCAAAATTAAAGTATAAGGGAATAGCAGGCAAAACATTTTCCCAAAACCCAGTTGCAACCCCCTCGCTGACTACCCACCCACTTGACTCACTGCATGAAAGGGATTAAAGTTAGACCCAGGTTTTCACCTTCACCTCCCTTCCCTCCACCTCACCTCTGCTCCTCTCTGCTTGCTCACCAGGCTCCTCCCAGCCATGTTGCCATCTCAGGGCAGACCTCTGCACTGACGGCCTCCCATTCCCACCCCAGGAGTGCAGGGCCTGCCCCCTCACTTGATTTGGGGCCTTGAAGAGGCCTTCCCATATCTGAAGAAGCATGTCCCACTCTTTCAGTCTTTGATCCCTAGCCCCTCTATTTCTCTTGACTGCAGTTACCACAGCCTGAGTCAGTATCTTGGTTTATCTCTTCCTCGTCTCCCCTACCTTGAATGTGAGCCCCTGGAGGGTCCCCATGTGCCTCTGCCTGCCCTGTCATCTTTACTCAAACTCCTTTCCTCCCTGCAGCGGGAAGCCTAGAGCCCAGGGTTGAGGTCCTGATTAACCGGATTAATGAGGTCCAACAAGGTGAGCTCAGGAATTTTAGCTTGTCAGCCAGGAGGGCCCGGTGCAAAATGAAAACGCAGGACCCCTTGTTCAGAAATTACTAAGTATTTCACAACAGCAACTGCAGAGCATTAAACCAAGCACGAGTCCATCCAAATGCAGCTGTTCTAGTCCTGGGTCCATTATCCTGGCCCTGCTGCAGACAGAGCCCAACAAAAAGGTCTCTGGAAGCCTCATTTTTCTGCTCAATAAAATCTGGGCCCCTCTGGGTTTGCTTGAAGACAAATGTGAAATGTCACTGTTTGCAAGGAATGGTGTAGCTGGAGGCTGCCCTGACAATGTCTGTCCTGCTCTTTGGCACAGCGAAAAAGAAAGCCAGTGAGGAGCTGGGAGAGGCCCGGACTGTCTGGGAGACCCTGCAGAAGGAACTGGACTCACGTAAGTGTGCCAGGGTTCAGTCAGAGGTCCCCAATGTCATGCCTCCCTGAACCCAGTATTCCAGGCACTGAGCATGTGTACTGTGGCCAAGGGCCCCTGCCCGCTCTCCAGCCTCAGGTCCTAGCCTACCAAACTCCCCCTTGCCTACTGTGGGTAGGAGTATCCCTCAAACACCCTCCAAGCAGACTTCCACCTCACGGCCTTTGCTAGGCTGTTCCCCCCAGATAATATCGGTTCCCATTGCTTCACATCATCATTCAGCTCTAGCTCAGATTTCCATTCTCAAAGAGACCCTCCCCAATCATCCCGTCCAAAGACGGCACCACCTGATTACATGCCCTTCCTGCTTGACGTGTTTCCTCACAGTCTTGGCCCATTTCAGATGATGTGTTTTCTCTTCCCTCCATATAAACACACCTGCATTCCACAGGGTCCTCCAGTCAGTCACCCTGTGTCACATCAGAGCATTTGGTGCTCACAGGGAGAGTGGGCACAAGAGGGGAGGGGGTTTGCCTTGAGGGGTCCACATTTGCTTTTCGGAGGAGTGCTGTACCAAACTGCCTGTGTCCCTGAGGGTACAGGGGGTGGTCCTTGATACCGGAATGTGCCCTGATACCTGAACCTGTTACTGTGTTTTCCAGTGAGTGGAGAGAAAGTGCGCCTGAAAGAGATCTTGAGTAAAAAACAAGGTAACGACAGCTACACTGCCCCAGGCTTCTGCCTTTGCGCCCTGCGGAAGCTCGCTCCCTGCGGGGCACCTGAGCCTTTGAATGAGCTGGCATCCCTCCTGTGGCTTCCACCCAATTTGTAGCAAATGACAGAGTCCCACCACGTGTCCACGAGACTCCACATGATGTAACGCTGTTACCTCTCCACAAACCTGATGCCTTGATGGTTCCTTTCCCTGCAGAGACCCTGAGGATCCTCCGGCTCCATTGCCAGGAAAAGGAAAGTGAGGCACAGAGGTAAGCGCTCTACCTGGACCTCACTCTGTCCTGCCCTTCATTCTGGTAAAGAAAGTGAGGGGAATGTCACGGATCACAGCTCTCCTGTCAAATGGAAAGGCCCAGCGCTCGCAATAGGCAGGCATGTGTGGGTGTTCTCACTCATTGGGGATAATCATTTTTTTTTGCTAGAATACCAATTCATTTCTTCTGGCTGGTTTTTCTTCTAAGCCTTTTACTCTTTCCACTGGCTCCATGGCTGTCTGTTCACTCACCTGCCTATCTGTCCCTTCAACCGTCTGTCCACTCAGCCTCTCATCAATCATCCATTATTCTTCATCCACCTGACTATTTGTGTATCCGTCTCTCCACCTCCTGAACACTTACTCAGCTCATTTTGTGACCAGAGGCACCAAGTCCTGGCATCCTCAGATTGGGAAATTCAGATGAGATGAATGTGTGTGTGCTTCTGCACTTGGCCATGTCCCTGTTGATCTCCCTAATCCTCACTAAGATATTTCCAGGGGGCATGTGCTCCTGCCCCCCCCCCCCCCCCCCCCCCACACACACACACAAGTTATAAAGAAGGACTCCACCTAGAGGCCTAGGACAGACCGCAGGAAAAGGAAGCAGAAGCCCCGCTTCAGCCCTTTCCTGGGGAGACATTCGGAGAACATGATGGAGGGCTGTCTTGCCTCTTTCCAGGAAGCAAGCCCTGCTAGAGGAGTGCAAGGAGCGAATCTGTGCCCTCAACTTCCAGATTGAGGAAGAGAAGAGCAAACAGAGGCAGTTGAGGTAAAGCCCAGTGCCTGAGGCCTTCGGGGGCTGGAATGGGTTATAGATGGGGGTGATATCAGGGATGGGGGTTAAAAGAGGAACTGGCCAAGCTAAGGCCCAGAGGGTCAAGGTGGTGAAGTTTCCCCAGAAGAGCAAAGAGTATGGGCAAGCCCCCCTCCCCAGGACTGTACATGGAGACCCTTGGCCTGGGCCAGGATGTGGGGCGTCTCAACCCAGGACCCCTCATCCAATTGTGGTTGGCCCCCAGATTGGATTTCGAGGAACAGTTGGAGGAACTGATGAGCCAGCACAAGGACCTCTGGGAATTCCACGTGAGTCACTCAAAGCCATTCCTCCCATTTCCCCCATCTTCCTTGGCAGAACCAGGCCCCAAATTCAGTCACCCTCCGGGCTTCATTCCTCTCACCCGCCACACCCAGTGCCTGAGCAAGCTGTGACGGCCATACCTCAAAATCCCCTCCCGTCAGACCCTCATCACCACCCTCACTGCTACCCAGTTTCATCCTCTTCGCTGGTCCTGCCCACCCATCCCTGCTGCCTTCTCAGGGCCCTTCAGTGGTCAGGAGGAATCCTGATGAACTAAGGAGGGGTCATCCATCAAGGAGACCCATAGATATATTTGGGGACATCACAAGTAGGGGGTGGGGGTCAGTGTTTGCTACCAAGGGATCCCAACCTCCAAACCAGAAACTAGGCAGAGAGAATGAATGTCAGGATGGAAGGGCTCAATGAGGGGGCCACGCAGAGGAATGAGGAAGAGCAACAGGGCTGGCTGGTCCCTGATTCTCCAGAGGACAACCTCCTGAGCCTCTCAGCACAGCATCGTTCCAGGCAGAGGCAGTAGCCAGTGCAGAGGCCCTGGGGCTGGACCGTGCCTGGCATGTCTGCAGGGCCAGGGTGGTAGGAAGTGAGTCATGCTGAGTGAAGACTAGATGCAAGTCGGCTTCTCGGAGGCGAATGGGGGGAAGTGGGAGATAAGCATGGGCCTTTCTACCCCCTCAGAGTCCAGAGCAGCTGGCCCAGGAGATTGGCGCCCTGGACAGCAGCAATGAGCAATTGCTCAAGGAAGGTGAGAATGGGGGGGCCCTGCTCTGCCCTGCCCTGCTCTGCCCTGGCCTGCCCATCTGTCCCTCCTGCTGCAGAGAAGCTGGTAGAAGCAAAGCTGGAGGATGTGAAGAATCGTCTGTGCTCCCAGTTTGGTACCAAGGGCTGCTCTGCCATCACTGAGGGGCTCTTCCCACAGCACTGATGGCCCCACCCTCAGGCATCTGTTTGAGGAGGAGACCAGAAAGGCCCAGGAGCTCCTGGAGGACACTGCCCAGCGCCACGAGCAGCTGCAGGGGGAGTGCCAGCAGCTGCAGCAGAGGAGGCAGAGGTGGGCATGGAGCCCCTCTCCCTGTCTGTAAGGGGAGGCTGTTCAGGGAGTCTCCTGCCTCTGTCCCCTGCTCTCTCCCGCTCTCTTTTCCCTCTCCTCCCCTCCTCCTCCCCCTCCCCGCCTCTTATCCATCCCTTTATGTCCAGGTTGAAGGAGGAACTGGAAAAGCTCGGAGTGCAAGTCACTGCTCAAGCCCAGAGCAAACAAGAGGATGGGGCCAGCCCAGAAGAAGCTGTGAGCC
>NW_005370286.1:1935108-1944221 GCF_000412655.1 Myotis brandtii | reverse complement strand
AGGGGGGCAGGCCCCAGGGAGGGTGTGGGTACACAGATTTGGGGAGACTTCCATCTCAGACCCTGACCTCCCACAGGCCAATCCAAAGCCCCTTGGAGTCAGCGAAGAGAAAGACCCAGAGCTGCCCACTGAGCAGAGCCTGATACCCTCCTAGGCGAGGAGGTCCCCCCTGCCCTGGAGCTTATGCCTGGGCTTCAGGAAATAAAGGCACTATTTCTGTACACCTGCCTCAGCTGTGTCCACGCTGGGGGGTTGGGGAAGGGGAGGAGAGGCCTCTGGGACTGGGTGAAGCTTTGGCCGCACTCGGCCTCTTGGCCTCAGAGGGCACTCAGTCAATGGTTCCCTCACCTCCCAGTCTCTGGTCTGCTCACCTCCAGGACCCACTGCTCTGGGTCCCCAGGCAGAGGGATGCAGACCTGAGACCTCTCACGATAGGTCTAGGGTCCTGAGAACCCACCCTGTGGTGGTTTCTTCCATTCCGTAGCCAGGTTTGGATGACACAGCATCCCCAAAATCCCAACAATGAGGACCAGGGTGCTGGAGACCTCAGCCAGTCAGTGACATGCCCACACTCACCACTGACTGGCTGAGAAAAAGAAATGCAGTTGGAGGCTGAGTGTAGTTTGTGCTCTCATGGGCACAAAATGTATCACCGAGACCCTGTTATAAGAATATCATGTTAGAAACCCTCAGTGTGCTGGGAGACACTCAGGACTATGTGTGCTTCTGAGGCCTGTTTCAAATCCACCAAAATGCATCAACCCGGTTAAAGGCAGTATTGTCTGTGCTCCAGGTCAAAATACAGCAAATTAAGTACAAAGAGATTCCTTGTCTTGAAAGGCTCCCATGCCCAGGTAGGACAGTGAATGGTGGGGGTGGAGAGAGACCCACACAGGCCCCAGACTGAACAGCACTGTTTCCATGGAAAAGGAAGAACAGGCCTCAGTGGGAATTCTCCCGTCAGCAGGAGAGTTGAGGCATCAAACCTGAAACTGAGACTCGGTTTGAACAACAGGCCCAATGGCATCCTTATCCTAATCCCAGAACTTGTGACCATGTTACCTTACCCAGCAAAGGGGCCTCTGAATATGTGGTGAGGGTCTTGGGATGGGGAGACTGTCCTGGGCCACCTGGGAGGATCCCTACAAGAGGGAGGCAGGACGGTCCGTCAGAGACTGGAAGATGGTACCACTGCTGGCTTTGAAGCATGACCTGTTTATTGAGGACAGTGTGTGCACGGTGTCCGGAGGCCCTGCATCCCTAGTCGCTCCCCCCTCACTCGCACAGCTGAGAGCGGCTTCCTCACGCCCCTTTACCATCTTCAGAGCACACGGGCCTCACGCTTGTGAGCGGGGAAGGAGACAGAGTTTGTAATCGGGCGGGATGCTGGCAAACCCATTCACGATGGGGGTGAGGTCAATATCCTTGGGGTCGACGAGAGACTTCAAGTTAAAGTGCTGAAGAATGGCAGTGAAGAACAAAAACAGCTCCATGCGAGCCAGGCCTTCTCCAACACACACCCGCTTCCCTGCAGTGACAACAGTATACATGAGACAGGCGGGCGGAGGCGGGATGGGCCCCTCTCTGCCCGTTGAAAGGAAGCACAGAATGTATTTCAGGGTAAGAGTATCAGTAACACATATTCAGGGACCAGCCTTCACACACCTCAACCACCAGGACGCAGCCGCCTAAACCCATGGGAGGTTGGAGAATGGTCTCTGCCCACCGCATGCTCACCCACGTCCCACAGGCAAGAAGCCAATGCTATACCATCAGGCGTTACAGTTACCGAGCTGGTTATAGGACCTTCCCTCACACCAACAGCTGAGAGACCCAGGCCCAGAGGTGACAGCCCAAGAAAGGCTGAGGGTCCCATGATGGCCCAGGTAACCAAACGTTACATTCTGTTTAGTAGCAGACAGAGAATTAGGTAATATCATTTTTGAAAGATTTTTTTTTTTACTAAGTTCTATTAAAGAGTTTTAGTCCTGAATAAAGTGAAATATCTACTGTTCGGAAAGATAATCCATCCACAGCACCTCATTCCCAGGACTTCTGGTGAGAAGATGTCATTAACCTCTCTGAACAGGGAGGCACACATTTGGGTCACATTGTGAATAAGGACGTGATGCGGGTCTGAGATGATGGCAGGGTACCCCGGGAATTCGGGACAAATCCTGGGAGGGTGCTACAGCTGAACTCTTCTTACCTGCGGAAAATGCCTTGAAATAGTCACTGTACTTGAACTTTCCTTTTTCATCCAGAAAATGCTCTGGCTTAAACTTGTCTGGGTCAGGGAATTCTTGTTTGTCAAACAAGAGGGAGTCCAGTGTCGGAATTAGGACTGTGCCCTAGAAGAACAAAAGCTTTCTCAGTCAAGTTAGCAACGCATGGGCTTCGATCTGGAGGCCCCCAGTGAAGAAGGGGGTTTTGCATTTTACCTGTGCAAGAGGGAAAGTGTTCAGTGGGGGACTAGATAGGAAGAACTCAGGTGTCAGGTCTAAATAGCAGTGGGAGTGCTAACCTTTTCACTGGAGTAAAGGGCTGGTTGTTGCTGTTTGTTTTCTGGTGTTAGAATATCCCACCAACAGTCCTGGCCAGTTTGTTTGGCTCAGTGGATAGAGCGTGGGCTCACAGACTGAAGTGTCCCAGGTTCAAGTCAGGTCAAAGGCACGTACCTTGGCTGCAGACTCCGGTCACTTGCAGGAGGCAACTAATCGATGTGTCTCTCTCACATTGATGTTTCTCTCTCTCCCTTTCACTCTCTCTAAAATTCAATGGAAAAATATCCTCAGGTGATACCACCAACCCCAGGGACTATCTCAGGAGCCCATTTTCCATATTTCCCCGATCTCTGTGGTCACCAGGTCCACGTGAGGACGGCTAGGGAAGGGGCACCCTGCAGCCAGGGGTGCCCGAGCCACATCTGCCAGAAGGAGTTGTCCTTGGGCCCTCCATCCTCTCCCCGGGCAGGATAGTGGCTGAGCTGGTAGGATAGCACTAGGGGTGTGCAGTCCAGCTCACATCTGACCTTGGGGATGATGTAGCCTCTGAACACTGTGTCCTGGGTTGCTTCGTGATTCAGGTTGGAGGGCAGGAGATTGGTGAACCGCTGAATCTCATGCACCACGGCGTCCATGTAGGGCATCTCTAGCTTGTCCTTGATGGAAGGGATTCGGTTTGGCCCAATCACCCTGTCAATTTCTTCATGGAGTTTCTCTGCCAAGATATGAATGGAAAGGTGTAAAGGACTGACTCTAGGCTGGCTCAACAGCCAGCGAGCCAGCCAGCCAGCCAGCCAGCCATCTAGGGAGCCCTCCAGGCCAAGAGTGCTTCAGGCTGCCAGGAGCCGGGGATTGTTGGACAACCCCTCCACCCATGTCAGCGAGAGCTAGGCTCGTCAGCTTCTGGTCTACAGCATGTTTTGGCATCCACTCTTTTTTTAGTTATTATTGAGGTAACATTGGTTTGTAGCATTATATATACAAGTTTCAGGTGTACAATGTTAAAATTCAACATCTGTATGTACTACATTGTGCTCATCACCACCCATCACCATACAATTAACCCCTAACCCAGGGGATATTAACACCTTATCATGTATGTGACTTGCCAATATCTTTTCCCATTCTGTAGGTTGCCTTTCATTTTGTACTGTGCAGAAGCTTTTTAGTTTGATGTTCTATTTATTTTCACTTTTGTTTCCCTTCCCTTTGGAGTTAAATCCATAAAAACATCCCTAAGACTGATATCAAAGAGCTTAGTACATGCTTTCTTCTTCATTTGTTATGGCTTCAGGTCTTAGGCTCAGATCTTCAATCCATTTTGACTTAATTTTTGTGTATGGTGTAATGTAGTGATCTAGTTTCATTCTTTTGCATGTGGCTATACACTTTTCCTAACACTACTTAACTATACAGATCTCGTCCTTTTCCATCTCCTCTTTTATGTTTTTTGTTGCCACAAACTATCCCATTTTATGCTGTGAGCTTGTTGCCAAATTGAAATAGCTATAGTTATTTTTAATGCGTTTCCCCCTTTAACCGTCATGCTGTAATTTAGTGTTAAACACCCCACTCTGAAATAGCTTTGCAATTTTCTGATTCCATCTGTCTCTTCTCACCTTACTTGAAGTTGTGTGTAGTTTCATCTCAGGGAGAAGAGCTCTTTACATTTCTTATAATGCAGGTCTAGTGGTGGTGAGCTCCTCAGCTTTTGTTGGTCCGGGAAGGCCTTTATCGTACATTTCTTATAATGCAGGTCTAGTGGTGGTGAGCTCAGCTTTTGTTGGTCCGGGAAGGCCTTTATCTCCTTCATATCTGAAGAATACCTGTGCTGGATAGAATCTTCCTGGCTGGCAGTGTTTATTTTTCAGTATTTTGAATATGTAATTTTACTCACTTCTGGCCTGTGGAGTTCTGCTGAGATATCTGCAGATAGCCTAATGGAGGTACCTTTGTAGGTTACTATCTTCCCTCCCTCCCCCAGTTGCCTTTAAAATTCTATGTCATTAACTTTTGGCAGTTTTAATATAATGTTTTGGAGAAGTGCTTTTTGTGTTGAGGTAACTAGTTGTTTAATAGCTTCCTATACTTGTATGCCCAGCTCCTTCATCAGGTTTGGGAAGTTCTCAGCTATTGTTTCTTTAAATAAGTTCTGTGTTCCCTTTTCACTCTCTTCTTACCTGGGATACCAAGTATCCGATATTCCTTTTTTTTTGTTAGTGAGTCAGATAGTTTCTTCATTTTTAAAATCTTAAGTCTCTCTCCTCTTTCACGTGATCATTTCTAGATTTCTGTCTTCTCTCCCCTGTGGTCTGCTCTATTTCCAGGGCTTTCTGATGAGTCTTCACCTCATGTATTGAGTTCTTCAGCTCCAGGATATCTGTTTGGTTCTTTTGTAGAGTTTCAGTCTCTTGGGTAACGTGTGTTTCTGTTCATTAATTTTACTTGGGAGCATATTAAATGGTCCTTCTGAGTTTTCTCAAAGCTTGCTGTTTCTTCATGCCAGCTATTTTGAATTTGCTATCAATTCGGTTACAATCTTCTGTGACTTTAAGTTTGACTTCTGGAGAATTCTCATTCTCATGGTGTCTGATGAGTGGTTCCTCTGCCAGTGCATTTGGAGTAGCAAACAGTTTTCTTATTTAGGTAAAGCGTTGTTTACTTTAATTCCAAGATTCAACAGGTCGGTGATTAGAGACCTTATTCTGTCTTCCAGTAGGTGGCGCTACAGCACGCGTTTTTGGTTTCTCTTATCTGAGTTGCTTCACGTTTGAGAGGTGCCACTACCCCCTCCACTGCCTCTGCCAGAGGTGCTGCCCTTGCTGTTCTTAATGCCGCTAAAGTTGCTGACGCCTTGCTGCTGATGACGTCATTGTGGTAATGGGCATCGATGCCAAGGTCACGAGCCTCTCTGCTACCAGCAGGGTTGTCAGGTTTGAAGGCGCCACCACAGTCACGGGCAGGGGCTGAGGCCCTGGGCTCCGCCTTGGCAAGGGGGCTGGGTTGCAGGCCTGACCTCCACTACCACTTAGTTCCTTGTTAGCGTCCATTCTCTCATCTGATCAGGACGAACTCAGCTCTTGTCTTTATGTCAGAAATAGAGATTAACCAAGTGGACTTGGAAATCTCTATTGGGAGAGGAATCTGTGTGTTAATGACTTCTAAGAAGTCTGACAGTGAATGGCAGAATGAAGACAGACATGCATGTCTACTGCTTGGAGAAGTCCTTGGAAGCAGGGGTCTGAAGTCCCCGTTTTTCTCGGCAGAGGTAGCGGCAACCTTTGGCAAGTTGCTTGGCCTCTCTGGGTCTGAGGTTTCCTGTGGGCCTTCACAATATGTAGCATGAACTGCAAAATTACATCCAGTATGGTACCAGAAGAAACATGTAACACACGTAAACAATACAGATCGTACGCTGATACTTAGTAAATGCTAAACGCACAAAGTCATGCCCGTGTAGGTGCTTCCACACTGTGGGAGCCATGTCTTCTCCTCCAGGCACCCGGAGTCGCACCTACAAGGAGTGAAGGGATTCCAGGGCAGCGGGCAGCCTTGGGAAGCTCCTCCCTAGGGCTTCTTTCTTCTGATCCGCATTCCTCCTCGCCCCTGCCTGGCCCTCCCTCCCTGCTCTGCCCAGAAGGCCAGGTCTTCCTCAGGGGGGGTAGGCGATGCAGACATTATTTTCAGGGTCATAAACAGGTCCTACTGTGGAGCAGAATGCAGACGGCATCGACTTTTCCCAACCTGGTGCTGGCTCTCCTTTCCTGTGATCCGGCTGTCAGTGGGTAAGGAAGGATGGGTGTTCAAGAGTGCCAGGTGGCTGTCATGCACAAGGACATGTCCCCTCAAAGAACGTGTCTGATGTCCTGCAAGGGTTAACAAGCAGCGCCACCTGCAGACTGAAAGCTGACACCTAATGCTGTAGGCTGACTGCCCAAGTCAGACAGCCACACGGCCCTGGGCTCCTTGCCTGCCGTTTACATACCTTCCACCTCTGGGTGTTTCATGAGCACCAGGAGCCCGTATTTCAGAGTGGCGCTTGTGGTCACTGTCCCTGCAAAGAACACGTCGGCCACGGTCGCAGCAATGTTGTCCAAGTTGTACCCTGGCTCTGCTTTGTATTTCTCCTGTGGATGTCAGGGATAGACAGGTAAAGGGACGCCTTCAGGCGAATGAGAAAGAGACCCTTGCGCCCCTGAGCAGCACAGAAGTCACAGTCCTGCCAGCTCCCAGGGAGGAAGGGGCGGGTGTGCACACGGCCAGCCAGAAAGGTGAGGGGCAGGGCTCCTGGCCCAGGCCGTGGGGCTCTGTGCTTTTTATAGCACCGAGGGCTTTCCCGGGGCGAGGACCAGCGATGTAGCTGATCCTGTGTCATGACCTCCTTCCGCCCAGGGCTGAGTTGTGGGGCCTCTGCTACAACCCAGCGCCTTTGGGTCCCAGGAGGCAGGGGAGCCAAACACCTGGAAAGGCAGTGAGAGGGGTCCAATCGATGGAGATTCTCAGATAACCTGGGGCCATTATCCAGGGAAGTCACATGCTGGTCTAGAACCGCAGTGACTTCAAAGGACAGAGGTGAAGTGTGACCTATGTGGGTTGGGGGTCCTAAGAAGCTGTCAGGTAGATAGATGCTGGCCAGGCCTGGAGCCCCCTGAAGTCATGCACAATTGGGAGTTCACATGCTGACCAGGAACGCTGAGGGCCTCTCCCCAGAGGAGACACGGTTATGATAAGAAGCAGGTGTGGCTCCGTTGGTTGGGCATTGTCCTATGCACCGGAAGGTTGCTGGTTCAATTCCCAGTTAGGGCCTGTGCCTAACTTGATTACTTGATTCCCTATGGGGGGCATGCAGGAGGCAGCAGATCGATGTTTCGCTATTACATCCATGTTTCTCTCTCTTTCTCTCTCTCTCTCTCTTTCTCTCTCCCCCTCTCTTTTCCTCCCTCTCTCTCTAAAAATCAATTTTAAAAAAAAAAAAAAGGAAGCATGGTCTGGAGGGAGCTGATGGGAGGAGTCTCAAAGTGTGTTCCACAGCCCCTGACAGCTTCCCCAAATAAGACCACAGGGGACGGCTGTGTGGTGTGGAAGGCAGCCAGGTAGGCTGGCTGTGTGGGAGCAGCGTATGTGGCCACACCGAAGCCAGTGCATTTGTGTAAAACCAAAAGCATCAGAATGTACCCAGTGTGGGCAGTCTGGGCAGCAGCAGTGCAGGTTATAATATAAATCTGACACCCTCCCCCCCCACCCCACCCCCAACCAACCATCTGGGAACACCAAGCACTCAGCTTCCCGGGGCCTGGTGGAGGGTACCTTCTCCATCTCCACGAGCAGGCAGTCAGTGAAGTCCCGGGGGCAGCTGGGGGCCAGCGACTGCTGGTGCTCCTTCAGTCTGGCTAAAGCATAGTCTTTTAGTTCAGACACGTTTTTCATTACTTTTCTATGGCTTCCGGGCAGGTAGTTTAGAAAGCTTGGAAAACTATTATGAAGCTAGAACAATAAAGAGAAAGGAGAGAATTTCTTCATATATATATATATATTCCCCCCCGGATGCAACACCATTTTGTGTACTGGACTAATTTTCTCCAAACCTAAACGTATGGCTGCTACCATTGTGTTGTGTGATATCTGGGCCCACGGTATTATTTGGGCACCCCTCTGTTAGGCAGTGCTCCTTCTGTGGGGGATGTGAACACAGCGCATGTGTCCAGCGGGAACTAATTTGAAAGAGTGAAACGGAGAGTGTCCGCAAAGGCAGCGCTGGGCCCACGGACGCCTCCGGAAGGAATACTCAGGCCGGGAGTCCTGGCTTTCGCAGGCCTGTCCGGCCGTACAACCCGAGCTTCCCCCTCCTTTTCCTAATGGAATCGATGCAACTGAAGATGAGCGCCGACTAAGGAGTGAAAAAGGAAGGCAGGGGCCTCACCAGCAGCCAGGGAGTGCTGATCAGGTACAAGTTCTCGTTAAACAAGGTCTGCAGCCTCAGACTGGTCCTGTCCTCGTAGTCGAAGCGCTTGCGGAAGAGGATGTCGGCAATGACATTGCAGGGCGCGTAGCCCACCACAAAGGTGGGGTCGAAGGGCTGGCCTGGAAAACGGGGACTGTGAGAGGGAGGCCGCCAGGCCATCTCCTGCAAGGAGCCGCCCTAAAAACAGGGCAATTCTCGGAAGATAGGGATGCTAGGACCTATTCCGGTTTCTTTACTTCTCAGTGATTTGGGTGTAACAGTTACACACGTGACCACCACTGCTGCTCCCCCTGCGATGCAGAGGACCCCGCGAGTCAGAGGATGAAGGTGGCCTTGTGCGCCCAGCTGCTGCAGGGCCGTCCCGTGACCCCGTGACCCCGGGGCCCTGGCCAAGGCGGCCATACGCACCGTTGGTCTTCCGGAGCGCGTCCAGCAGGAAGGGGATCTCCCTCTGGATGCGGGCCTCGTTGCCCTCCTTCCCCATCCCGAAGTCCCGCAGGATGGTCAGGGCGGACCGCCGGGTTTCCTTCCAGGTCGGGCCATTATTGAAAGTAATTCCTGCGGAAGAGGGACAGCGAGGAGTTCCTGCCGACGCCCAGACCGGGCGCCAGGGGGCGGCGGAGGAGGCGGGGGCTCCCCTGCCCGCC
>NW_005370286.1:1934481-1934960 GCF_000412655.1 Myotis brandtii | reverse complement strand
AAACACATACATTTTTAAATGATTAATTGATTTCAGAGAGAAGGGAGAGGGAGAGAAAGAAACATCAATGATGAGAATCAGTGATCGGCTGCCTCCTGCACGCCCCCTACCGGGGATCGAGCCCGCAACCCGGCATGTGCCGGGAAGGGGACTAGAACCGGGACCTCCTGGTTCCAGGGTCGATGCTCAACCACTGAGCCGGGCTGGCTGGGTAGGGACTAACTTTAAAGAGTGAAACGTAAGCGTCGGGAGGTTAGCAAGGGCACCCCTGGATCTATGTCTGTGCACCCCCGCAACTCACTGTGCCTTTCCTTTTCCGCGAGGGACATTCCCCGCGCCACCGCCTTCCTGCCCGGGGGCGGAATCCCATTGTCACCCTCACTCCACCAGCACCTCCCCTCGCAACGCTGTGGCTTCACAGTGTCCTCCCTAAGCGCGGGCCACAGAGTCACAGGCTCCGCGCGCACGTGGGGACGACT
>NW_005370286.1:1931104-1934156 GCF_000412655.1 Myotis brandtii | reverse complement strand
ATATAATATAATAATAAATAAAATAATAAAATAAAATAGCTCAGCTGGCGTGGCTCAGTGGTTGAGCGTCAACTTATGAACCAGGAGGTCACCGTTCAGGGCACAGGCCTGGGCTCCACCCCCAGTAGGGGGCGTGCAAAAGGCCGCGGAGATGGATGAGTCTCTCTCATCATTGATGTTTCTCTCTCCCTCTCCCTTCCTCTCTGAAATCAATAAAACATACATGTTAAAGTAAAATAAAATAAAAGTCTGTCCTGCTGTCAGGGAGCTGCAGGCCCTGGTCACAGCCGCTTTCGTGAAGACGCCCGCTGTGTGACGACTGAGTGAACGGACCAACCGTCCCCTGGACGGACTGGCATCTCTTGACCTTTCTGACTTTACTGTTTCTTGTTACTGTGGCTTCAGCCCCCGCCAGGCCCCAAGCACCCGCCCGGGGCATCGTGAGAAGAGCAGCGGGAGGTACCTTGGTTCTTGTGGGCCCGGTACACGTGGTATTCTCCTCGGCCGGAAAACTCGTTCTTGTGCTGGAGCAGGACCTCCTTGACTGCCTGGTAGCCGTGCAGGACCACGACGCGGTTGGAGCCCAGGTACAGAGTGAACACCGGCCCAAAGCGCTCTGCCAGCTGCGAGACCCGCAGGCGGGGAGTGAGGGACGGGGGCGCTGTGCTTCCAACCGACCCCCAAAGTCATGGCTATCGACCATGAGGACCCAGGGGGACCTGGGGAGAGCCTGTCTACGCCCAGCCTGATGTGGGAAGACCCTCCCCACATGGCTTTCTTCGGCGGGAAGTCTGGTTCCTGTACACCTGCCCACTGAGCCATCCCACCTGGCCGTGGCGGATTCCCTTCCCCAGGGGTCTGCTGCTCCTGTCCCTCCCCTGAGGCCACTTTGCCCACAGCTGCCCTGTCACCTTCACAGTTTGCTGTGTCCGGTCAAGGCCACGGGCCCCAGGGCACTGCAGCGGGACCCAGAGCCCGCACCATCTTGACCCCTGGGAGCCCACCCCCCGGTGGAGTGTAAAGCACCAGCAACACCTCTCTTAGTGAAAACATTTTCCAAGCCCGCCCTGTGCCGTGTGGCATTCTTTTACTAACTCATTTAGTAGGTTTATCAACTCGTTTAGTTTTCAGATCTGTTAGCGCATCCACTGTTCACCAAAACCATGGGAGGAGGTCCCAGGCTGGTCGGGCAAGCAATTCACTTTTCGCTCTGTCTTTGGCATCTACAAAGAACTCCAAGTCGACACCAGCCCTTGTGCACCTGGTGTGAATGCATGACACCAGGTATGGTGGTGGCCTCGCCACGCCAGCGATGACGGAGGCAGTGAACACTCGGCGCAGGCAGGGGCCTCCGGGGCACCCACGGCCGATCCCCCTTCGAGTGCTCCGTGCCCAAGTTCTACCACCAGCTAAATATTTTGAATATTGCTCTTGGACACCACTGTTAATTCAGTTAATTCGGAACAATTTGTCTGACAACGAGTTGAATGCACACGTATTACATCTAATTCCCAAATTCTCCTCCCCCCAAGTCAACAATATTCCTCTTACCCTGGTGAAGGATTTGGGTATATTCTTGAGTTCCAACTGAAGAACATTCCCAACAATGGGCAGTGGGAAAGGGCCTGGGGGCAACTTCCTGCTGCTGTACATCTGCTTCCAGAGGAAGGCGCACAGCAGGGCTGTCACCCACACCAGCAGGGCGACCGTGATTCCCAGGGCAGTCATGGCACCTGCCGTGGTCTCTGCTGAGCTCCGGAGCGCTTCTGTGGAAAGGCAAAGCTTTTATACCTCACCCTCGAGAAGGAGGGGGACTGGCCAGCCAATGCCACCTTCCTTCTCCTCTGGCCCAAGATGTTAGTTTATCATTAGCTGCTGTTGGCCAGCCTTTCAGAGGCTGGTTTCTGTAGTGATGGCCTCCGAGAAGCCCCATCCAGGCTCTGTCGACACTGGTTGCTGGCACTTGCACCAATTCCAGTGTTGACTTAAGAACGTCCAAACCGCGCGGCGGTGTGGGTCCGTGGTTGAGCCATGACCAATGAACCAGCAGGTCGTGTTTTGATTCTGGTCAGAGCACGTGCCTGGGTTGTGGGCTTGATCCCCCAGTAGGCGGTGTGTGGGCGGCAGCCAATTAAGGATTCTCATCAATGCTGTTTCTATCCCTTTCCCCCCTCCCCTCCTCTCTCTGAAATCAATAAAATCATTTTTAAAAAAAGAATGTCCAAATTGTCCTAGCCAGTGTTTTTCAGTGGTTAGAGCATCGGCCTGAGGGTTCAATTCCCGGTCAAGGGCATGTACCTGGGTTGCAGGTTCATTCCCAGGCCCCTGGGGGCGTGTGCAGGTGGCAACTAATCTACGGGTCTCTCTTCTCACATCATTGTCTGTCTGTCTGTCTTTTTTCTCTCTCTTCTCTCTCTCTCTCTCTCCCCCCACCCCCTCTCTTCCACTCTCTCTAAAAATCAATGGAAAAAAACCTCACCTGAGGATTCACAAAAACAAAAACACCATCACCACCACAACAAAAAGAACGTCCAAACCTGTAGAGAATTTTTATAAAATGTATTTGAGCCAAACAGAGGATAAGCCCAGAAGCAAGATCTCAACAGACAGAAGAATGCTTTCACGAATGAGTTTGCAGCTTCTTTCCTGCATTTGGAATGAAGGAGGGAACAGAAGGAAGATTAAATTCAGGTGGGGGATCACAAGATCGCTAACAAAATCACGTGCTCCTTTGAGACCCTGAAAGGAGGATCTCTGGCATTTCCAAGGCTTCAGGATGCACAGAAACGGTGGGAAAGTTGCTTAAAGCAAAAGAGTCTCAGAGGGCCCGGCAGCGCAGCTCAGTGGTTGAATGTCGATCTATGAACCAGGTTCGATTACAAGAGGTTACAGTTTGATTCCCCATCAGGACAAATTCCCTGGTCAGGACACATGCCTGGGTTGAGGGCTCAGTTCCCGGGGGGTGGGGGTGGGGAGGAGACGGCATGCAGGAGGCAGCCAATCAATGATCCTCTTTCATCATTGATGTTTCTATCTCCCTCTCCTTCCTCTC
>NW_005370286.1:1918683-1930788 GCF_000412655.1 Myotis brandtii | reverse complement strand
TATATATGTGTTTTCCGATGGTCTTAGGCGACCCCTGTGAAAGGGTCGTTCGACCCCCAAAGGGGTCAAGACCCACAGGTTGAGAACCGCTGGGTTAACCAAAGAACTTACATGCATATATGCATAACCCATGGACACAGACAACACTGTGGTGAAGGCTGGGGGGATGGTTAGGGGGCCCATGGGGGGAAAAGGGGGGACATCTGTAATGCTTTCAAACAATAAAGATAAATCTAAAATTTAAAAAAAAAGCAAAGATAAACCACAACAAAGAAGCTATAGACCCGCGGTCTGACCTACCCACATGACCTACCCAGCTAGGAATTGATGATCAGGTCACCTGTGAGGTTCCTTTCGGTGGATTTATTAGGAGCCCACTTTTCATCCACATCAGTAAACGCAGCATCCAGAGGCCCCAACCCATAGGTCAGAACGTGGGGTTGCTCCTGGCGCCCAGGTTCCTGTGATCTCCCAGGATAGAAATCTAAAGTTCACCAGGAACTGATAGCGAGCCTGGTGCACTGGCCAGGATCGAACCAGGGCTCCATGGCAGGTCTCCACCATTGAACCAGCCCGAGTTCTTGGGATAGAAATCCAGAGAGTTCACCACAAAGTGACGCTCAGGTGAGAGGTTTCTGACAGACAGCTCCAGCGCCGAGGGAGACAACATTAAAGGGAGGAAGACATGTTGCTCCCAAACAAAAGCTGGGGACAGTTTTACAGACGATGAGGCAGGAGAGACATCTAAGTGTAACATACAGTATGTAGAGATGGGGACTCTGGAGCCTGCACAGTGGAACTCCATGCTTCTTCATGCCCTGCATGTCTCCTTAGCATAGTAAGTCTCCACCCAGGACTGTGTGTATTAGCACTGAAATGAGGAAGGGTCCCCGAAAAGACAGCCTTTCTTGCTAGTGCACACGCACGAGTGAAAGGCACAGAACATAAACCAGCCGAAGTAAACCTTGCAGAGAGCAGTGTCCTGCAGTCCAGCTGCTAACTGGCTGTGGGGAGGGAAAGCATTGGGCAAACTGTCCTCCCCTTTGACACTAGCTGGGCAGGGAGGATTGGGATCATGTTTGCCTGTGAGTGTCTGGGGCGGGGTTTACACAACATCGGTTTTGTGCGGTCTCCATGGCAGAGTGCCTGATCTCAGGCTCGATTCTCGTAACATCTGATCACAAGGCTTGTCTGGCAGCCCCAGACAGTACCTCCATCACCAGCAGCCAAACTCATAGGCCAGAGATGGAAATTCACCGCCTGAATTCTATCCCACTTGGTCAGATCGATTGGAAAAATCAGTGGAGGAGTAAAAGGCAGGGGTGGGGTGGGGTGGGGAGAGTTGACCAAATTGGAAAAAGTTTATCTCATTATTTAAAAGGTATATTTTTATGATAAACAATTAGGAGATAATTATTCTTGAAAATCATTCAATCAAATGATTTAAAGGTTACATTAGAATTTTTATTGGATTTGCTGTAAGCCAATGAGTTAACTTGGGTAGACGTGTTGGTGACGTCTTACCTTGGCTTGTCTGGGAACGCTATCCCTCCACGTTCCTTACATCTTCTGTGTCCCTCTGCCTCCTTCCCCAGGCCCAGCGCCACCTTTCTGGGAGAGCTTTGGGTGCGTGTGATTAGAACCGTTCGCCTAAAAAACACAAGGACGGCCCTACCTGGCGTTGTGGCTCAGTGGATAGAGCGTCGGCCTACGAGAGCCCTGGATGGAGACTGAGCCGCCTGACCCCGCTGCTCTCTTCTGTCGGCGAGGCCTGCCTGGGCAGACACCTGTGTGGTCCACGGAGCATGTCTCCTTTTCGCTGGTCCCTCCTGTGGCTGCTGGAGGGAGAACCAGAGGCTGCCTGGCTCAGGCTAGAATTAAGCTCTCACCGGGGGAGTGAGACAGGATGTGTGTGAGGCGCAGCAGAGCCTGTGGCTCCCAATGGCTGAGAAGAGCTGCACCCGCGCAGCTCACCTGAGTGTGCGAGCCACGGGCGGGAGGGCAGGCGCTGGTGAGCATGGAGCTCCCAGGGGCAGCTGTGGGCAGAGGCCGGGCCCCGCGATTCTAGGTCCTCGGGCCATAATGCTGTCGGACGCCCAAACTACATCAAACTCTCAGCACAGGAACACATGTCTTGGGAAGACATTGGCCGACACTGGCGAGCACTTCTTTTAGAAGCAAGGCCTTTTGTCTTGCATCCCATTCGATGGCTATTAGTTTTGGGTGTGCCTTTTTTGGTCTTTTATTGCTCTATTATCTTGTGTGTGTTTGTATGTGTGTGTGCGTTAAATAGATATTTTCAGGTATGCTACTTTAATTTCATAGTGATGTTTTAAAAAAACAAAACAACCCGATGTATCTATGTAGATTATATTGTAATGTAATACTATATAATATTAACATAAGGCATAACTCTCCGTGCAACATACCACTCCACTCTCAGGAATCTTAGTTTTAGAATATTTGTTTTAGAATTGCTTGCAGATATTTTCTCCTGTCTTGTAAATTGGTTTTAGCTATTTATAGCCACCTTACCAATGATCTCCCCTGAAATACTCACTTTACAATGTCTTCCTCTGTTACTTCCACCTGACATCTCATCTTCCTTGGATTCCTGCTCCTAAGCGTGTAAACTCTATGCTCGGCCAGGCGCCATGCAGAGAGCACGGGTTAGACGAGAGGCACATGCGGGAGATACACGGAGCCCTTCCCCGCGGAGCTTGCTTGGCCGTAGGGTCCCGCGGGCTCCGTGGCCTCCTCCCCAGGGCCGAGTTCTCCTCGGGGGTAAAGGTATTTTCTGTCAGGTAGACACAGTGGTTTCCCTTTCTTTATACTCACAAGGAGGCAGTGTAACTATCCCAGAAGTTCTTCAGGAGGCAACTCAATAGCCGTAAGTCCTCAGACCACACAGGAAAGCCTGGGAGAGCATTACTTCCCTAAGCAGCCAAAAGGCTGGGGGTAGCAAGAAGGGCGCAGAGTGGAGATGGAGTTGACAACACGCTCAGGAATGTCATTCCAGGAAATGTCATTCCAGGAAATGTCCTCTTCTTTTGTTTGGTAAAAGGGTTGAGAACCCCAAATAGAATTGGCCCAGACAAGTAAATAAAGTGTAATGCACATCGGGTTAAAAATAATGACCTTGGCTCCTCCTCCTCCTCCCTCCCTCCCTCCTCCCCAGTGGCAGGTTTTTTCAGGTTTCATGCCAATAATTTATTGAACGGAGGTCTGTACACAGGCAAACCTTACTGTGGAAACTAAGACATCGGGATCTCCCCACCATCCCTAACCCAGCCCTCCAGGGTGGGGAGAGGAGGGAGGAGACCTTAGGGCAGAGGACAGGAGGGGAACACAGCTGTAGGAGGGGGAGGAGCCAGGTTGGACGGTGCGAATCGACGTTTTCTTTAAGAAAAAAATTATAACAATCTATTTACACCCGGGGGCCAGGAAAGAGGAGAGGAGATGGGCTGGGCTGGTTCTATTTACAAGGGACACAGGAAGGGAGGGTGGGTTGGAGAAGGGCGGTCTGGGGGGAGGGAAGGGGGCCAAGGGATAGGAGGTCCTCATGCCCCCAACCCCGTCCATCCTTCCTTCTCTTCCCTCCCCACAACCAGTTGAAATCCTCTTAAAAAGCCCACCATAGGGGTGAGGCTGGTGAGGAAGGAACAGGAAGAGGGAACAGGGACTCATTTACCTCTGCCCTCTAATCTAGGGGCCCAGCCAGGGCAGGAGCTATGGCCCCCCTTTCGAAGAGGCGGCGCCTCCTTCCCTCCCTCCTCCAACAGCGGACCTCCTCCCAGAGCCGCAGCCCTCGCGCGCCTCTCTCTCTCTAAAGGAGAGAAAAACAACTCTACTTGGACACAGAGCAGTCCAGGTAAGACCCAGAGGCTTGACATAGTGTACAAGTTCGGAAATTATGATGTGTTCCAAGGATGGAAGTATTGGTTTTGGGTGAAGATCCAAAGTATTGTGATAGGACAAAGTTCACTCTTACACCTTTTTTTTTTTTTCTGGTAGATTCAGCTGAGACCAGTGTTTGAGGTTAAAGCACTCACATTTGTTGATCACTGAGAGAGAAAGAATTCCAGAGGGCCCCTGTAGTTAAATTGTGAAATCCCTACATGAGGAGAGAGAAAAGGAGAATATGTCATTTTTTTCCATGTCTCCAATATTCAGAAATATTCCCCCGACAAAATTGGGGAGAAGAGACAGGGAATAAGGTTATGTGTGCCTAGCTCCTGAGAAGCCTTCTCAAACTCTGAAAGAATAACAGGATAACTCCCTGTGGACTAAAAGGCATCTCTGGTCAGCCTCAGTCTTGAAGAATGTTTTGCCTTAATAGTCCTTTTCCAGAGAGCAGGTTGCCTAACTTAGTGAAGAAGTTGCACCGTGTGTATGTTTTCCATCCCATTCCTCTGACCTCATCTTCTTGGATTTCTTCTCCGCAAAGCCAATTGAACAGTTGTCTCTCAGACTCAGGCTCAAAAACCTCTCGGATGAGTTGTCACACCTGTATACTACTCTCACTTCACCCTAGCATAACCATGTGTACATGTTTATCTAGATTAAAAGATGGTGAGAACATCAAGAGAGAATATTGGGAGAGCTATGGGTATATTGACTACTTATTATCTCATCCTAATCTCTAATTTATTATGGCAGTTCTTCCAGAACACCAGTATTTTGCTGTGTTTTTCTCTGAAGTTTTCCCTGCCCCTTTACTTCACCATGGACTGCACCCACTCTACAGGGACTGTAATGTGTTAAAAGCACAGTGTAACTAATAGAAATAAAGACTGCAATGCCCCCTCCCCTAAGGCACTCCTTCTAGATGGAGTCTCTCACTAAAAAAAAAAAGAAAGAAAGAAAGAAAAAAAATAATGACCTTGACAAAAACCAAAAATCTTTTCCAAGTAAAACAAAAGCAGATAACACACAGTATCGCAGTGTCCAAAGGGCAAGCCAGCTTGGCCCAGGAACAAACGTTCCCGCATCGAAGGGACTGGAGGTGACCCAGGTGTTCTCTGAGCTGAGCTCAGCGCGGCCCCCCTCTCTGAGCTGTTGAGCAAGAACGGGGAGCAAGCAGCACTTCACTGTGTGCAAGGTTAGCCCCTCGGGTTGAAGAAGGAGCCCTCCCGACTTCTGGCTGGCGGCTGCAGCTCACCAAGATGCCAAAGGAGATGCCAGTTGCAAACTGAAACATAGACGGTCCTCCAAAGTGTGTCAAAGAGGTCCTGTTGATTCACAGCCTCTCCAACACTTAATGCTAATAGATTTCTTATTTTTTTCCCATCTGGTGAGTATAAAATGGTGTTTAATTGCAGCCCCAATTTGCATCGCCCTGATTATGAATGAAGCGCAGAATCTCCTTATATGCTTGTAGCCTCTTCTATGACGTGCCTGCTTCTGTTAAGCTCTCCTTGTCCGTGGGGTTTCTGTCGTCCAGTGCTTATGGGAATGCTTCATGGTCCTCTGTCAGTTGTATGTGTTGTAATGATTTTATTCACCTCTTTGGGCCATCTTTTCACAGTATTTGTGCTATGTTTTTTAAAATAAATAGATACTTTAAAATGATCAATCTTTTAGCCCCGGCCAGTGTGGCTCAGTTGGTTGAGCATCATCCATTACACAGAGAGGCACCAGTTCAATTCCAGGTCGGGGCACATGCCTGGGTTGTGGGATCTCCTGTAGGGGGCATGCAAGAGGCAGCTGATTGAGGTTTCTCTCGCACGCGCGCTCTCTCTCCCTCTCCCTCTCCCTTCCTCCAGCTCTTTTGGGAAGGTCATCCTTGGCCACAGCCCATCAGTGGAAACCACAGCTGCCCCTTCCTGCCTGGCCCACTCTAGGCCGTTTCCCCGAGGAGGTAGGACTCCCATGAGGCAGGAGTGTGGAGCATCCTGGCTCCTGGTTCTAACCCCATCTCCTGCTCCCGGGCTAGTGGGAAGCTTGTCCCCAGTGAGGGTCGGGCGGGGCCAGGAGCTGCAGTTCAGGGAAGAAAGAAAGGCACAGACTCAGCTCAGTGCAGCCCCATGTCCCTGATTAACCCCTCCACCCAACTCCCAGGCCTGTACACCACCACCTACTGCCTCGCACACGCCTCCCGGGACCCCCCCAGGCCTCCTGGAGCAGGACTGGGCCTGGCTCAGGTGCAGGCTCCCTGCTGGGCCAGGCTTCTCTTAAAGAACCTGACCTACTTGGAGCCCAGACCACACTGCTGGTTCTCCCTCCTGCTGATCTTGGGCTCAGATAGGCCGCAGATGAGCAGATGTGCGGAGGTCCTGGGGGTTCTGCCATTTCAAACGGAAGTAAAAGGCATAGCAAAGCGATTCTGGTATCACTTTTTTTTTCCACAACAAAATAGGTCAAGGCAAAAACAAATTTGTCTTTTCAGAAACATCTAGAAGAAAATCAGCGACGATTGTCCAAAAGGCAAGATTGGAATGTAATGGCATGCCCCGGATCGTCTCCTGTCTAAATATATAAGACTCACACTTTCAGGAGAAGATGTGGGAAATTCTTACTCTGGTAGAAAATGGGATGCAGTGTGAACCGTCTTCCCAAGGTTGGTGACTCCTTTATTTGCTGCTGATCTTTAAGCACAGTCTGTCCCCTTGGGGAGGCTGAGGTGCTGGGAGCAGGGACTCCCTCCCACAGGTAAACAGGGACCCCTGTGGGCACAGTTCACGGCTGAGCAGAGCCAGCACCCTGAAGGGCACAGAGAAGGGCCAGGGCCCCCGGGGCCGGGGGGCAGTGTGAGCTCACTGACCACTGGCTTGCCAAGGGTCTCTCCCCTGAATGTATCTCAGACAGCCAGTCCCTGCAGGAAAGATGGGATTTTATTTTAAATAGACTATTGCTGAGATCATTTCTAGATTTACATAAAAATTGAGCAGACCACACGAAAAGTACATCTGAGGCTCACACCCAGTTTCCCTTATCATTAGCACCGTATATCAGTATGGTATGTTTGTTGTCATTAATGAATGAATATTGATGTATTATTATCAAATCACATTGTACAGATATTAAAGGATAATAGGGAATATTATGAACTACTTTATACCTATAAACTCAGAAACATACACAAAATAGACAAATTCCTTGAAAGGTACAATCTAATGAAGCTTATACAAAAAGGAATAATCTTTTTTTCATCACCATTTATCCCCTCTATGGCCTCTTCCACCACCTCCCAATCTGCCTCCCCCCTACATCAATAAATTTATATCCACTAAAAATTGAAATTATAGTTAAAAACATTCCTGCAAACAAAACTCCAGGCCTAGATGGCTTCATTGGTAAAATCTACCAAAAACTTAAGAAACAGATAAAACCAATTCGACACAAACTTTTTCGTAAAATTAAACAAGAAAGAATACTGTCCAACTCATTCTGTGAGGTCAGTGTCAACCTTGTTTTAAAACCAGAGAAAGACATACGAGAACACTTAACACCAATATCTCTTATACATTTAGCTGCAAACTTTATTAACAAAATTTTCTAAGGAAACTTTCTAAACACAATAATTATGCCAAGTGAAAGAAAGCCAGCTAGTCCCCTAACACCCAGAAGAGTACCTTCTGTATTAATTCCACTTATAAATTCCCCAAAGTACAAACTACTCTACAGTGACAAAAAGTTGAACAATGATTAGCTGTGGGGGTGGAGAGAGACATACAAAGGACAGGAAAAATCTTTGGGGATCAGTCCACTCCCAAGATTGCTGGGATGGCTTCCTGAATGTACACGTGTGTCAAGACTTATCGCCATTTACATACTGTAAATATATGAAGTTTATTGTATGCTAATGTAACCTCAAAGCTGTTAAAACAAAAATACAGCCTATAACTCTTGGTATGTAACTGAAGCGACATTACAAGGAAAGTTTATAAATTTACACGTACACATTAAAAAGAAGAAATGTGGAAAAGAAGTGGTCTAAATATCACTACCAAAAAGCTACAATAAGTGGAAAGAAAAAGATTCTACAGATCAGAGCAGAAACAAGTGAAACTGAAATCAGATGTTCAATTTAAAGAAATGAAGGAAGTCAAAGGCACATGTTTCCTATGGCCTTGAAGATGCTAGTGAAATGGTTAACCCCTAGCAACACTGATCAAGAATAACAGAGCATTCACAAAGTACCAATATCGGCATTGAAAAAAGGCACATAAGTATAGATATTATAGACATTTAAAAGATAGTACAAAGATATTATCAATAACTTTATGTCAATAAATTTAAAATGTATATAATATTGTCAGTTCATTGATAAAAAGAAATTCACTAAGAAGAAATAGAAAGCACAGATAATTCAATTATCTACAGTTTTTAAAAAATATATATTTTATTGATTTTTCACAGAGCGGAAGGGAGAGGGATAGAGAGTTAGAAACATCAATGAGAGAGAAACATCGATCAGCTGCCTCCTGCACACCTCCTACTGGGGATGTGCCCGCAACCAAGGTACATGCCCTTGGCCGGAATCGAACCTGGGACCTTTCAGTCCGCAGGCCAATGCTCTATCCACTGAGCCAAACCGGTTAGGGCTATCTACAGTTTTAAAAATTAAATCTGAAAAGGAAAATTGCCCAAAATAGGAAATTCTAGGCCCAGATGGCTTCACTGTCAAATTCTTCCAAGCATTTAAGGAAGACATAAAACCAGGGCTACACAAAATTCCACAATTACTTCTTAAAAGAGGGAAATCTCCTAATTTTTATGAGACATAAATAATCCTCATGCCAAAAGAAATGAGACAGAAGCATTTACAGAAAAGGAAAATTACACATCAAGCCCTCTTCTAAATATTGATCCAACATATTGCCAAACTGATTCCTGTAATAGATATAATGAATAAGAAATATGGCATGACAGAGGTTAGTTTGCTTAACCCAAGGTTGGATTAACATTTGAAAATCAATCAATGCAGCTCACCACATTGACCACAAAGGGGAGGAAATCATGTATAATCTTAACAGATGCACAAGCATTAAAGTCAGCACTTCATGATAAAAACCTTGAAAATTGGCAATAGACTGATTTCCCTTCCTCTGATAAATGGCTTTTACCACAAAAACACATCCAACACTGTATTTAATGGTGAAAGGAAATCAGGAGGCGCGTGGTCACTGTGCTGCCACATTCAATATGGGACCGAGGGGCCTGGCCCTTGAAATAAGGCACAAAAAAGAGGTTAAAGGTATAAAGGAAAGGAAAGGGTCCGACATTATTCACAGATGACATGATTACACATGTAGAAAAGCTACAGGGCACTTTGGACCCAATTAAGGAGAGTTTACAAGAAAAAAGAAGCAGCAGCCCCAGCCAGGTGGCTCAGTGGGTTGGAGTGTTGTCCCATACACCACAAAGGTTGCGGGTTCGATTCCCGATTAGGGCACATGCCTAAGTTGCAGGTTCAATACCTGACTGAGCAAGTACCAAAGGTGACGGATCAATGTTTCAATGTTTCTCTCTCTCTCTCCCTTCCTCTCTCGAAAATCAATAAACATATCCTCAGATGGGGATTAAAAAAAAAAAAAAGGAAAGCCGATGCCTGCCCAGTGACACAGAGCCCTCCAGTGAGTGGTACCTGAAGATGTTGCCAAATATGGTTTTTGGTTTTTTTCTGTTAATCCTCACCTGAGGATATTTTCCCATTGATTTTTTTTTTTTAAGACAGAGTGTGAAATGGGGGGCTGGGAGAGAGAGAGAGAGAAATATGGGTGTGAGACGCATTGATTGGTTGCCTCCCGCATACGCTTTTTGGATTTTTTTGTTAATCCTCCCCTGAGGATATTTTCCCCTTGATTTTTTTTTTTAAGAGTGTGTGTGAAATGGGGGGCTGGGAGAGAGAGAGAGAGAAATATGGGTGTGAGACGCATTGATTGGTTGCCTCCCGCATACGCCTCCACCAGGCCCAGGGATCGAGCCTGCAACCCAGGTGCGAGGGTCGATGCTCTAACCACTGAGCGCACCAACCAGGGCTCACCACAGATGTCGTCTCTTCTTCTGCTAGACATTTTCTATAAGCTTTCAGTCCTTTTCCTGAATAATCAGAGTTAAATTACGTCTGGCAATAGGATCTGGGTCTATGACTTTGACCACTTCTAAGACACATGTCTTAAGAGCTTATTAAGAGCTATATTTTCCTCAATACAAATTTCTTTGAGCTAATTCAGGGGTGGGCAAACTTTTTGACTCGAGGGCCACAGTGGGTTCTTAAACTGGACCGGAGGGCCGGAACAAAAGCATGGATGGAGTGTTTGTGTGAACTAATATAAATTCAAAGTAAACATCATTACATAAAAGGGTACGGTCTTTTTTTTTTTTTTAGTTTTATTCATTTCAAACGGGCCGGATCCGGCCCGAGGGCCGTAGTTTGCCCACGGCTGACCTAGAGGCTTGAGGACAGTCCCCAGAATGCTCCTGTGTGTTCTGGATTCAACACCATCATAAAGGGGAACCACGAACGGTGCTTTCCACTCTGTCAGCGGCAGATCTACCTCCAGGTCTTCACAGCGTCATCTCCTCCAGAGGAAACGCAGCCTCGTCGTAACCCTCCTCGGGCCCAGACTGTCCGTCTGTGAGGCTTGCTGCCCCTTCTGAAACAGGCACGCGAGGCACCAGGTCACCGGATCGCCCGGAAGCCACGTCTGATTCATCACCATTGGCCTGGCCTGATGACGTCCCTCTTGTTAGGAAAGCTCAGCAATGTCACCAAAAACACTTGACAGCCCGGCCGGCGTGGCTCAGCAGTTGAGCATTGACCTCTGAACCAGGAGCTCACGGTTCGATTCCTGGCCGGGGCCCATGCCCGGGTTGCGGGCTCTATCCCCCATCCCCAGTGTGGGGTGTGAGGAGGCACAATCAGATCAATTGATGTTTCTATTTCTCTCTCCGACTCCCTTCCTCTCTGAAATCAATAAAAATATAAAAACAAAAAACACCACCTGACAGAGACCTCCAGGCATCTGGATACTGGGGCGCCTCAACCATCCGGTCACAGCGCAGGACTGGTTCTGTCACGCTCATCCTCCAGGTGAGGACACCGAGGCTGCGAGCTTCAGCCACTCAGAAGCACAAGCACACCCCCTCCCCAAGGTTCCCACCTGCTGGACTCCCCCACCTGGCTTCTGGAGCTGGGAGCACAGACACCCTGATCCTCCTCACCCTGGGGCTCCTCCTCGATTTCCTCGTACAGCCCTGCGAGAGGCAGTTCCCCGATGACATCATAGGTGGGCTCTCCAGGAGACGCCTCCGAACTTCCCAGGCCTGAGGAAGAGGGGAGCAGGGTCACACTCAGACCCCCAGGTGTGGACAAGTCCATGGGCTGGGGGCGGGGGCAGGACTTTCAGGGGGGAACCCCACTCGGGCAGCAGAAAGGCAGGATGCTTTGGGCAGGGCCTGGGAGGCTACGGTGATGGGACCAGGCCCTCCGTGCCCTCCCACCCCTGGCCACCAGCCGCTCTCAGCAGGGCCTGAGGCTGCTGCCCAGTGAGCCTCCATGTGGTTTCCCGGTGGGACCTTCTAGGGTCAGCACCGAGTCCCAGGGGCCTGAGGCTGACTAATTTCGAAGTCACTCTGTTTGGCCAAGAAAAGGCCACTCACTCGAAGTGAAACTCCACGTCAGGGACCCCAACACCAGCGTTCAGTTTCCCCTGGTTTCTGCCATGCTGGCCATCGGGACCCGGTGGGGGCACATACCTCTCTGCTTGGCTTGTGTGATTCGCAGCAGGATCAGGAGGCCCAGGAGGCCCAGAAAGAGAAGACCGAGAAGCGCTCCCAGGACTGTGCTGACCGCCCTGAGCATCAGGCAGGGCTCTGGGTTCCGCAGGGGAGCAGGGCCAGGCTCTGTGGAAGGAGAGACCACCAGCGGTTCATGGTGGCTGAGGGGGAGAAGGCAGCCCCCAGGGCCCACACCCTCACCCTCAGGGGCCACCATGTGCTTCTGAATTGCTGAGGGGGCATCTGCTGGGCAAAGCACCCCATGATTGACTGGCATGTGCTGGTGAGGGCTTGAGGTTTCCGCTCTAAAACAGTGACTATCATGGGTCCAAAACAGAGGCTCCTGAGCAGGGCCCCCACCCCCACCCCCCAACCCCGCAT
>NW_005370286.1:1917675-1918645 GCF_000412655.1 Myotis brandtii | reverse complement strand
CTCCTGCTCAGTGAGACACGCACAGTGGGGATCACTGTGGTCATTTTTGTTCTCTGCAAACAGAATGAGGCCACACTGCACTTGACACAAGGTACCCCCATTCCCCTGGAGTAAACATGAATTGGGGGTAAAAAACAAGAGATGTCCCCCAAATGTTAGCAGAAACCACAACAATTCAGCTTATTCCCAAGAGAACGCAGCGAGGAAACTTCCCATCACTCGCGGGCCCACTCACGGGAGCAGCGCACGCCTGCATCCTCCTTGTGCCCGCAGTCTGCATGTCCCCAAGGCTCCGCTGGGCAGCCCGCAGAGGGGCAGGGCAGTACCTGGGCAGCTGCGGGTGGCTGAGCAGTTGAGGGTCTCCCCGGGGCCCGGAGTTCCTCCTGCCTTTTCTGTGTAGGAAAGTAGGACCCATCAGATATTTGCAAGGTTGGCAGTTGCAAATTCTGTGAAATACTTTTCCTTGTTCTCTTCCCAGCACCAGGAATGCCTGCTGCAGAGGAGGAAAGGTCTATACGTTTAGCCGAGGGGTAGGCACGTAGGCACGCAGGGTGAGGATTCCCCACACTGTCCTGGGCTTCTCCACGCAGGACGTTTCCCTACGGGAAGCTGCGCACCCAGGGGTCCTGCTCCCCACTGTGCGGGAGTCAGGAGGTCTCAGAAGACTCCAGATGACCCGCCAGCTCAGGCCCTCAGGGCAAGGACTCTCCCCCTTGCTGGACCAGCACACCCGGAACTATAAGGCAAAGTGACAGTGGTAGCGTCATCGGAGGTCTCAGAAGACTCCAGATGACCCGCCAGCTCAGACCCTCAGGGCAAGGACTCTCCCCCTTGCTGGACCAGCCCACCCGGAACTATAAGGCAAAGTGAGGGTGGTAGCGTCACCCCTTAGAGCAGCGGTTCTCAACCTGTGGGTCGCGACCCCTTTGGGGGTCGAACGACCCTTTCACAGGGGTCGCCTAAGACCATC
>NW_005370286.1:1917157-1917364 GCF_000412655.1 Myotis brandtii | reverse complement strand
CCCCCCCCCCCCCCCCCACACACACACACACACGGCTCCCTCACCTGCACACACCACCCAGGCCTCCTCCTGGCTGGAGCAGGAACGCTGGTCCCAGGGGGCTGACGGGCACTGCCACAGGGACAGGTCGTGCCTGTGCCGGCACTGAATGGAGGCCACCCAGAGCGTCCCAGGGGCCGGGTCCCCACCCACCCCCGCCTGGAGCTG
>NW_005370286.1:1903279-1916589 GCF_000412655.1 Myotis brandtii | reverse complement strand
CCCCCCGCCTCAGCCCCGTCCACTCCCAGCCCCTCTGCCCATCGCTCTTGCTGACCCACCTGAGCAGACCACGGAGGCCGAGTTTCCCGGGGCACAGGCGGGGGCGCCCAGGGGGCTCACTGGGCAATTCCACAAATAGGGCTCTGTCCCCACGCAGTGAAACCTGTCGGGCCAGAGGGGAGCGCTTCCGTGCCCAAAGTGACCTCCTCGGGGCGCGGCCAGGGCACTGCCACAGTTGAGCTGGTGGCAGAGGACGGTGGCGTCTGCCAGGTCCCAGTGGGCGGCACAGAGGGGTGCCCAGGCCCCCTGAACCTGGAGCTCCACGCGCCCCTCACAGCTGCTGCTGCCGTTGACCAGCCGGAACCCTAGGGTGGGGGTCGGGGGGTTGAGGAAAGAGGGTGTCAGCATTGCTCCGGACCCTGCAGACCCTTCCTTAATGCAGGCTTCGTTAAACACAGCCACTCCCACACTGGGGAAGGACAGCTGAGAGCAAGTAAACATCTTTGGGGAGTGACATCGCTGTCAATGGCAGATAGAGAACACCAAGATGGTGCACCCTCCACTGCAGTGATGGTTAACCTGGGGAACAGGCAAAATCAGCTCCTCCAGGAGCCTGACGTGCAAGCAGAAACAGGATCCCAATGAGCAGCGAAGTGGTGGAATGCTGCCTCCGTGCAGGCAGGGAGGGGAGACTGAGGCAGACCCCGCTCTCTGCACAGCTGCTGCTTCTACTGACCCACCAGGACCCCGGAGCAGCAGAGCATCACAGCCTTGCTCTCAGGCCCTGATCACTAGAACCTCAACCTACCCTGTGGAAGGGCGAGGGCTACGCCCTCCATCTTGCCCCGGATCCTCCATTTTTGGGCAGCAGCCATTAACCATGTGCTCAGCAAGGAGCTTCTTCCTGAGCCGGAACCCTAGGGTGGGGGAGGGGGGGTTTGAGGAAAGAGGGTGTCAGCATTGCTCCTGACCCTGCAGACCCTTCCTTAATGGAGGCTTTGTTCAACACAGCCATCCCGCACTGGGGGACAGCTGAGAGCAAGTAAACATCTTTGGGGAGTGACATCGCTGTCAATGGCAGATAGAGAACACCAAGATGGTGCACCCTCCACTGCAGTGATGGTTAACCTGGGGAACAGGCAAAATCAGCTCCTCCAGGAGCCTGACGTGCAAGCAGAAACAGGATCCCAATGAGCAGCGAAGTGGTGGGATGCTGCCTCCGTGCAGGCAGGGAGGGGACACTGAGGCAGACCCCGCTTTCTGCATGCTGCTGCTTCTACTGACCCGCCAGGACCCCGGAGCAGCAGAGCATCATGGCCGTGCTCTCAGGCCCCGATCACTAGAACCTCAACCTACCCTGCACCCTGGAATTGGGAAGGAAAGCCCGAGACATGGCAGAGGAGGGAACCCCCAAACTGCACCTCTCCTCTAAGTAATGTTTAGGCTTATTCGGGGACATGGAAGCATGCCACACACTGATAAATAGATTAGATCAGTTGAGCCTAGGAGAGTTCAGCAGACCTAATCCACAAGTCTGAGAGAAAGAAATAAATACTGGCTCTGCCAGTCACTATCATGTTGGATATATTTCTAATGCAGCAAAAAACATATATGCATAGCCCATGGACATAGACAATAGTGAGATGAAGGCCTGGGGGTTGTGGGGTATATGGGGTTAACAGGAGGAGAAAAGGGGACTCTGTAATACTTTCAACAATAAAGATGAATTTTGAAACACAAATAAATAATGTTTAGACTTGTAAAACTGTCATAACCAACTTTTTTGAAACTCTAGTATCTAATCAAAAACTTACAACAACTAAGAAACACTTAATGAAGCAAAAACTTGGCAAGTCTGGCTCTGGCAGGCAGGAAGGAATGCTAAGGCAGAGTTGAAAAAATGGCCTGCCCCAGCCTTGAAGCTATGCTCCAACAAAGAGCTAATATGCAAAGACTGGACGAATTTTATGTTTTATTTGTTTGTTTTGCATTTAAGAAAATCTCTGTCAAATTGCTATCACCACTAAGATAACAAAAAAATAAAATAAAATGAAAAGAGACCTCATTGGTCACACAGGAGAAAGAGTAGAGTCTTTACACAAAGAGTGTAAAAAGTCACTTAACAAACAACTATGACCCACAGCAATTAGCAGCAACAAACAGTGGGTGGGAGAATCTGATTTTTAAAGTAACCATACTATAGTAATTTAGCAATGTCTCCTTCATGCAAAGTATCAAGAAACTATGACACATTCACTTGGAAAAAAACACACAGAAACTGTCCCTGAAGAAACTAAATCATTACACTTACTAGAGAAAGACCTTACATAAGTGTCTTAAATGTGCTCAAAGAGCTGATGAAAACCAGTTTAATGATATCTCATGACATAGGGAATTTCAATAAAGAGATATCAATTATTTTAAAAGGAACTAAAGAGAATTTATTGACTTTAAAAATAAAATCAATGGAGCCTGGCTGGTGTGGCTCAGCGGTTGAGCATCTACCTATGAACCAGGAGGTTACCACTGATTCCGGGACAGAGCACATACCTGGGTTGTAGGCCTGATCCCCAGTGTGGGGCGTGAAGGAGGCAGCCAATCGACGTTTCTCTCTCATCAATGTTTCTATCTCTCTCTCCCTCTCCCTTCTCTCTAAAAAAATCAATAAAAACATATTTTTTAAAAACTAAACAAAGCATGAGCATCTCAGTTGATGCAGAAAAAGCATCTGACAAAATCCAACAGATTCTCATGATAAAAACACTAATGAACTAGGAAAAGAAGGGAACATTCCTCAGCATGATAAAGGGCGTTTATGAAAAACCCGCAGCTAACATACTCAATGGTGAGAAGCTGAAAACTACCCCCCCGCCTCCCCCTCCCCTCAAATCAGCACTCCCTGCTCCACTCCCTCTCACCACTGCTGTTCCACATGATCTTGAAAGTTCCAGCCAGAACAATTAGGCAAGAAAAGACGTAAAAGGCATTCAGGTTGGAGAGGAGGAATAAACCTATCTGCTGAGGTTCATAGTGATCAGGGCCTGAAAGACATGATCTATACAGAAAATCCTACAGACTCCACATTGAACGATTAAAGCTAATACATTCAGGGAAGTTGAGGGCACAGGATCAACACACAAACTTTAGTTGTATTGGCTATATACTGGCAACAAACAATCCGAAAGGAAAATAAGAGACAATTCCCCTTACAATCACATAAAAACTTACTTTCCCCTGAGCACCTGAGCCCAGCGTCCTGGCCGTGCCCACACTGGTGCCCAGGTGCCCGAGGGCAGTGGAACAGCAGGGACTCGTTGCCTGCACAGCGGAAGGCCTCCGTCCACACGGACCCAGAGCCCTGGCCGAAGTGTGCGCCCGGGAGTGTGGACGCGGCCATGCCACACTGCAGCTCCCGACACACCACGTGGGCTGTGGCCTGGTCCAGGTCCTCGTCGCAGACAGTGCCCCAGGTCAGGCCACGCCTCACCTCCAGGCGCCCAGCACAGGGGTGCTCTCCGCCCACCAGCCGGGCCTCAGTGTGTCCTGGGGGCAGACACTGGGCTGAAACAGCGCCTCAGGGGCAGGGCAGGAGCTTTGCAGGCCTTCCCGCCCTCCAGTCCCATGGGGAGGAAGGACAGGAGGACCAGAACCACCTGGCTGGGCCCAGCCCTGAGGGGCACCGGGGTGCGTGGGTCCTGCAGGCGGGAGGACCCTTCCATCCCTCGGCATCTCACTCCTATTCCGACAGCAAACATTCATTTCCCACCCCCTGGGGCTCCACCAAGCCGGGGTAAGTGAGCACAGCCCCCATGCCCATGCACCCGAAGGGCCCAGGGCTCCCATGTCTGCCCCCCCCCCCCCCACACACACACCCTCCCCTGACTTGGACTCTGTCTGGCCAGCACTTTAGTCACCTGGTCAGTTTAAACCCCAGCACTAGCTGCACCCAGTACCTCCCAGGGCAGGGATGCAGGCTGGTGGCAGGGCGTGGACAATCCCCCACCCCCCACCCCGCCTCTCTAGTCAGTGGATGTCCCCTTCAGTCCCCGGAACACAGCTATGAAAGGATGCCTCCCTCACAGACCGCGCGTCCTTACCTGAACACACGACCGGCACATCTGTCGGCAGGTTGCACTGGTCCTGAACGTTCAGATTGAACCTGCAGTTGAAGATGCTGGACTCTGTTCCCCGGCAGGTCACGACCTTAGGTCCCCAGCCCCCAGAGCCCCCGGTGAGGTGGGGTCTGGACGCCTGGAGCACCGGGCCACACCCCAGACTCCTGCAGAAGACACTCGCCTCCTCCACGTGCAAACCGCACGTCATACCGGAGCTTCCAGGCAATCTGATCTCAAAGGTCCCCGCGCAGGGGCTGCCTCCGCCGCTGAGCCCCACTTTCGCCAGCTTCCCACCTGCAGAGGCACAGGAGCCCGCCTGCTGCTCACCTGAGCCCCACCGGCCTGGGGCGCGCACCCCACTCTGCACACAGTGGCTCCCGGACAGAGGGTTTGGCCTTCGGGGGAGGCAGAGCCTTGGGTTCCTCTGCAGAGGCTCTTCTTTCCCGCCCAGGATCCCTCAGGGGGGCGGCTGCTCCCCCTCCTGCTGCCCGAGGCCTCCAACAGGGACGGCCGGACTGAGCTCCAAGCACTCCAGCTTCTGGGACTTGGGCGCCCTGGGAGCCCCGCCAGAGCAGAGGGGCCAGTGGGAGAGGGAAACAGGCTCCCTTTACTCTCGTGTGGTCCCCCTGGGGCCCAATGCTTGACCATTGGCGGGAGGAGGCAAATGAACCCCGAAAGGGCTGCCCTGGGTGTGCAACCCGCAGCTGGGAAGCACAGTGCTCCCCACCTGGGCCGTCCCGGGCCCTGCTCGTGTGGGGCCAGGACAATGCCATGAGGGCCTGAGGGTCACAGTCCTGGGTCCTGGGCGTCCGACATGCCCCCTCCTCACCAGGGCCTCCTACCTGTGCAGTGTACCGCGCCGATGCACTCACACGCGCAGCCCTCCGGCTTCTCCCACGACCCCGGGGCGCAGTCCCAGAGCGAGGCCTCCGAGCCCTGGCACCTCACGCCCTGCAGCAAGGAGGGCTGCCTCTCCTGGGGCCACATCACGTATGTGGGCGCCACGTGGGCCCTGCCGCAGTCCAGCTGCCTGCAGACGACCGCAGCCTCCTGCAGGCCCCAGCGGTCCCCACACACCGGGCCGCGCAGGCCGCCGAGCTGGACCCGCACCAGGCCCTCACAGCGGTTCCCGCCTCTCAGCAGGGCCACGGAGTCCGCCGCGGGGCCTTGGGACAGAACACAGGGAGGTGGACATCATCGTGCGTGGCCCGCTCGAGAACTTTTTGTCCAGAATTTTCAAAAATTTGAAATCGAATTTTCGCCTTCCCTCCTAATCTGTACCTTTAACTTCAATTTTCGCGTTTGCTCACGCTCTGTGTAGATGACATTTACGAAAGAAAATGGTAACAAAAAGGAATGGCTAAGGACCACTTCCTGTGGCTTTTCCCACGTGCACAGGTCATCATCGCTCACCTGCAAAGGGCTGAGACAGCCCCCCTCCCCCAGGCCCTGGCCGAGCTCCCGGGATGCACACACCATGCAACAGTGTCCCCTCCCTTGACAGACCGTCCTCCGAGCCCCCAGCCCTCAGGACGGCAGCACTCACCCGCAGGGAGGGTCCAGCAGGCCAGGAGGAGGGGCCACAGCCGCAGAGGGGACGATGCCATTCCTGGGCACCTCTGTTGCTGAGCCCCCTCAGGCCCGGGAGGTGTGCTCGGCTCCGGTGCAGGCGGTGGACTCCAGCTCAGCGCTGAGCCGTCTGAGAAGGAAGCCCGTGAGCCCCGCCCGCCTCCCCCGTATCAGTGTCATCATCTGTCACGTGGAGCAGAGGCTCAGCCACCAGGCCTGAGCCCAGGCAGCCCCGCAGCACGTGGCGAGGCCGGGGCTGGACTTCCTGCAGGGCCAGGTGTGAGATGGGGGGCCGAGCGACCACCTTGGAGCCAGGAGCCGGCACCGTGGGAGACGCACCTTTCTCTGCCTCACACAAAAGGCGTGTTGATGAACACGGATCGTTCAACGTGTCATCAGGACCCAGCAATTGGACCAAAGCCAGCAGGAACGTGCGTGACCTGCGACCGGCAGCAGGAAGGGAGGCAGACACCTGTCTGCCAGGAGGGAGTCCTGGAAGAGCAGCCTCGCGTCCAAACGGAGGAACAGCACTCACGGCAGACACGTAGGGAGGAGGCTGGGAAGCCCTTTAACATGCCGGTTGGACGAGTGCATATGTTAGCGCATGTTTCAGGTGGGAAACACACAGGAAGCACGAATGTGCACCCGATGCATCGCTGTAGCTCATGCTTATGTCTGTGCCTCTGTTCAAAGAAAAGTTCTCAAAGGATACAAACCAAGGAGAGTGGATGCATTCATTTCGGAGAGAATCATGGTTTTCATTTTCTTTTTGTTTATTTTATTGTGCATGGTTGTGTGTGTGGGGGGGGAGGGCAGTTCATTTTCTTTCTTGGTTCCATGAGTTTTAAAATTTATAACCATGCCCTGGCCAATTTGGCTCAGTGGATAGAGTGTTGGCCTGCGGACTGAAGGGTCCCAGGTTCCATTCCGGTCAAGGGCACATGCCTGGGTCACAGGTTCGATCCCCACTAAGGGGCATGCAGGAGGCAGCTGATCCTCTCTCATCAATGATTCTCTCTCATCAATGATGTTTCTATCTCTTGCCCTCTCCCTTCCTCTCTGAAATCAATAAAGAGATATTTAAAAAAATTATAATCATGTGTATTATTTTCTAACCAGAATATCATCAGTGAAAGTCACTTTCCAAAAGATTTGCCAGAGAAGCAGTTTAAGAGAGGGCAGCTCGTCCTCCTCCCCTTCCCGAGACGGAGGAGGACCCTGTGGGCAGGACCCTCTGTGCTGAGGCTCCGCCCCTCCCACACCGCAGCCTGGCCATGCACTTAGCCCAGCTCCCAGCTCGGACCTGAGGAACACCCAGCATGCACCGCGAGCCAGGCTGGCCACCTCTTGAGGCCGGAGGGAGGCTCCTGTGTGTGTGCACAGGGGTGCAGGGTGAGCTCAAACATCCAGGACACTCCTTCTTGTCCCCCAAGGCTCTGTCAGGAGCTGTTCCTGCCACATTCCCAGGGCCTGGCAACTAGCCTTCCTCACCCACTTCACCCCAGAGGCCCCGTCCAACCTCTGTGGACATCACCCCATCTCCTTCACCTGGCTTCCTGTCCAGAAGGGACTGACTTTCATCGTCTGCAGCATAGTGGTCCTGGAGACCACAAGCTGTGCCTCTCTCACAGCCCAGGGGGTGGGCACAGGGGGAGGACTGGGGGTGGGTGGCAGTGCTCAGAGAGAACCCCCAGCCGGCTGGCCAGACCCTCAAGGGAACCCTGAGAGGTGGGCGGTAATCGCTGCCATCACTGGGAGACCCTATAGATGAGGGACTCACAGGATGATTAAACCTGGTCCTTCCCAAGACATTCACGTGGGAGAGTGAGTCAGCAGAGGTCAGATATGTGGTCATGTGTGAACCTATCCCAGACCCACACAGGGAAGAGGACACAGAGAAACACTTCCCACAGAGGGTGTGTGAGGTGTGGTCAGAGAGGTGTGGTCACAAAGGGCTTGGTGAGTCATCAGGGCAGGACAGCTCTGGGTGCTGGGGACCCTGGCACAGCACCTGAGCCAGGGGGAGGGCTGTCTGCAGGCGAGAGTAGAGTGGCCAGGAGCTGGTTCACAGGGAGCCCACCCCACACCCTGTAGAACCTTCGGGCAAAAGGCTGTGGGTGAGGAGAGTTGAAAACACTCAGAGCCCATATCAGACCAGAGCGAGGCAGAGGGTTGGGGGGTGGAAAACAGAACCTGGCCACGGTGGATGTCTGGGGAATGCTCTGAGGTGAACGAATGGATGGATGCATGCGTTCAAAGGGAGTTTAATGGCATCTTTTTTAGAAATGAGGAACATGAGAGCCCCCAGGAGTCTTGCTGGTGTCCCCGATGGCCAGCTCCTGGGCATCACATCCTGAAGCCGGGGCCACCGCGGTTTTCCGTCCCAGCCTGCACTCTGGGGCCCGGAGGGTGCAGAGTCCACCTGCACTTAAGGGGAGAGACACGCATGGTGTTCTCAGCGATTCCGCGGAGCCTCCAGGACGTCTGGGCCCTGGTTGGTCATTGCACCTCAAAGCCAGAGGGGCAGACAAGGATGGACAGTGAGTGGGGGTGAGAGTAAAGCGGTGCTCACACGTGTCTCCTCCCACCATCTGCTCCCCCTGAAGCTGGCTGGGAACAGGGTTCTAGAAGGACTCTGTGCACAGCCATGAAAAGAAGCCCAAATAAAAATCTAGGGCCCTCCCTAAACGCCACGTCTGCTCATAAGATTCCAGGGTAACAGCAACTCTGAAGGGACAGCCGCGTATCAAAGCCCAAGCCGGACAGCAGTGAGGGTTACAGACACACACAGAGGGGGCTCCTGGGATCTTTAAATGTAGGCGCTGGCCAGAGCAGAGCCGTGGACATAGGAGCAGTACAGCAGCACAAGCACAGCGGATGCCGCGGAGCACAGGTGCACACCCACGGAGCTCAGGGCCGTCCCCTCCTCCGGCTCCTCCTCCGGCTCCTCCTCCTGCTCCTCCTCCAGTTCCTCAGGGCCTGGCTCCGGCTCCCAGGCATCGTCATAGTCCTCTTCCGGCACCAGGTCCTGGGGCACACTGGACCCTTCAACCTTCTCCCCCATGGGGACAGCTCCGATGTCCTCATAAACAACTTCCGAGGGCCGAGTCCCCAGCATTCCAAAACCTGCAAAGGCCACACCCAAACCTGCAGTCCTGACACTGCTGCTGTCTAAGGCCACAGCTGCCGGCCCCCCGCAGGGTGGGACCCTCGACCCCTCAGCTCCTCCTGCCTCAGGAGCACAAGGAACACACACTTCTGTGGGCACCCAAGACCAGAGAGCTCCCCAGCGATTCAGGTGACACAGGAATGGGGAACCCTTGAGCCTGTCCCACCCCAGGCAGCCCTAGGACTACGAATCTTCTCACCCAGCTCCTCTCAGAAGCAGAGCAGAGCCCAGCTCCCCCTGTCCCCGACAAGTCATGGGTCACTGACAAGTCGTGGGTCACTGACAAGTCATCACAGGGGAGATCGAGTGACACCCAGCGTGCAGGGCAGTGACCAGGACAGAGAGGGCCTGCAATAGGCTGGGATCGCAGAGTGTGCCCCCAGCCCTCCAGCCCCAGGCCCTGCCTACCGCCTACCCCTGCAGGTTCCTCTGCGGTACCACTGCACCCCCAGGATCAGGGAGACGCAGCCCAGGAGGGTGCCCAGAACGAAGCAGAAGATCATGGGCAGGGTCCCAGCCTTGAGGGAAGGCAGTGGGGCCAAGGCAGGGCCTGTAGGGACAGTGAGAGGTGGGTCTTCCCTGAGCGCTTGCACTGCCTGGGGAATTGTGACCTCCGGCCTGGACCACCTGGGGGGGGGAGGGGCATCCAGAGGAGAGATGGGCCTCGCCCGGCTCCTTGGCCCTGAGGGGGTCACACAGCCCAGGGCCAAGGGGGAGGGCGCAGAAGGGCAGCTCCTACGGTCCTGACAGCCACTGCCCTCACCTGTGCTTTGGACATAGCCACGTTTCTAAGAGGCCACAGCCACATTTCTAAGAGGCCACAGCCACGTTTCTAAGAGGCCACAGCCACGAGGGCCAAAACCTCCAGTTGGCAAGGGAAAGACCCCAGAAGTAGCTGGGGCAGGGCCCAGGCCTGCTGTCCCTCCTCACAGCTCTCCACCCGGCTGGCGCAAGGACGGGCAGCCGTGTTCCTCCAACCACAGGGCGTCTCCGGCACTGCGGCCCTGCCCCTGATGACCTCAGCACCCCCAGACTGCAACACAGGTGTCCACAGGAGACTCCAGGGCGCCCCTCCTTGCAACCCCATTGCAAGCTCCTCTGGGTCAGGGTCAGACCGGAGGGTGTGGATTGAGGCCTGAGGAAGAGCACACCTACCTGATGCTGGTGGGAGGACCGTGGTCCCTCTGTCACCTGCAGGAGAAACGGGCCAGACCTTGGGGCGAGTAAGAAGAGGCGGCCACAGCCCTGAGCAGCCCAGGCCCTCTGAGCAGTGCCCCAGCCCCACTCAGCCTGAGCCTGTCATGTCTTTGAACCCCCACAGAGGCAGCCTGTGCCCCACCCCTCAGAGGGACCTAGCACAGGGGCAGCCTCGGGGCCCTGGGAGCACCCACAGTGGGGGGACACGCCAGAGGAGCTCTCCTGATACCCCCTTCCCAGCCCCTAACTACCCGCCCCCCAGCCTCCTGCCCACTCACGGGAGCAGCGCACGCCCGCATCCTCCTTGTGCCCGCAGTCTGCATGTCCCCAAGGCTCCGCTGGGCAGCCCCACAGGGATGCCTCGCTGCCCCGGCACCCCCCCTCGTCCAGCCACACAGGCCCTGAGCCTGGACCAAAGGCGGCCCCGGCCAGGGCGCTGATGGCCCTGCCACAGCCCAGTTGGCGGCACACGACCTCCGCGTCCGCCAGGTCCCAGGAATCGTCGCACACGGTGCCCCAGGAGCCCTCGTGCCAGAGCTCCACGCGGCCGGAACAGCTGTCCTCGCCCCCGCTCACGCGCACCGAGCCTTCCTCTGGAAAAGGGGACTGTGGTCACTGCAGGGCGGGGCTGGGGTGAGGAGGGGCAGGCAGAGGGGCAGGGCAGTACCTGGGCAGCTGCGGGTGGCTGAGCAGTCGAGGGTCTCCCCGGGGTCCTGCGTCGTTTTCGCTGACAATCCTATTGGATTAAACAGGGGCCGTCCCAGAGTAAATGCCCTGAGAAGCTTCGGAATGAAGTCTGTGAAGCCCAAGCGATGCCCGGGCCCGCAGCCATGGGTCAGTGGCAGCCCCTGAGGGTGCCCAGACCCGCCAGAGCCCGCCAGGGGCCCACCTGTACAGGTGATCCAGATCTCCTCTCCATGGGCACAGGAGCGCGGATGCCACGGGGCTGAGGGGCACTGCCACAGCGTAGAGTTTTGCAGCCTGCGGCACTCAATGTTGTCCACCCAGGAGACACCCAGGCCAGTGGGGACGGGCCTGTTCTCCAGCCAGCCCTGCTCCCCACAGCCCAGCTGCTTGCAAATGATGGACAAGGAGTTGTCCTTCAGGGAGTTACCGCACACGGCGCCCCATGTGCCGTTGTAGAACACCTCCAGCCACCCAGCACAGTGCTGGGTGCCCCCGTGCAGCCTCAGGGCCACGGACTCTGCAAGACAAGAACAGTCAGGCCAGGGGAAGCTCTGAAGGAGGGGCCCCAGCACCGAGACCGATGCCGCTCAAGGCCATCGGACCAGAGAGGCCCTGGCATCGACCCCGCACCCCCACAGCCATCTCCCACCTAAGGAAGCAGCCAGCAGTTAAGCACAGGTCACCAGCGTGAAGCCCCAGTTATAATGTCTTAGCAGGTGTGCCAACTGATTGTCTAGAAACCCAACGTTGGAAATTATTTGAAATACAAAATAATATTTTTGCATAAGATGACCAATTTAGCAGTGACTATAAAAATTTTAAAAAAGAAAAAAAAGCCCTAGCCGGCTTGGCTCAGTGGATAGAGCATCGGCCTGTGGACTGAAGGGTTTCAGGTTCGATTCCGACCAAGGGCACATGCCTGGGTTGCGGGCTCAATCCCCAGTGGGGGGTGTGCAGGAGGCAGCTGGTCAATGATTCTCTCTCATCATTGATGTTTCTATCTCTCTCACCCTCTCCCTTCCTCTCTGAAATGAACAAAGAAATATAAAAAATAAAAAATAAAAAGAAAAAGAAAAAAGAAAAAGAAAAAGAAAAAAGGAATTAGCCCGGAGCACTGGGACACAGCACCAGTCCAGGCTGGCCAGGGTCCATGGACCGTCACAATACCATTGGCCAGTGTAATTCCAACAGGGGGACTAAATATTGCCACATATCAGAGTATTAGACAATCCTTTAAAATTGTTATGAGCGCCTATATACCTATATACCAGGATCAATGAAGAAAGTTGGGTATGAATTGCATGTGACAGTCATAACTAATTAAAATAGGCTTAGAGTAAACACGGGAAGGAAATACATCTGTGACACATTACAGAAGTGGTCACAGAGATCTGCCTGTGTCCACGCTCCTTGCAATGAATGAGTCTATTCCCTGCCCACCCAATCCGTCCTCCAGACTCTGGCCAACTGAGTGAGTGGGCAAGAGTGACCGTGCTGTTCCACGCCTGGGCCTCTTGCTGTGGAACCTGCTGCCAGGCTCGGTCCTATCAGAAACAGAGCGTTCCCCACCCCTGCCAAGCTGGTCTCCAGCGGCAGCAGCTGCCTGAGGAGTCCACCAGTCAGAGGAAGAACTGGAAGGACATGAAAAACACAATGACAGCCTGGCCAGCGTGGCTCAGTGGTTGAGCATTGACCTATGAACCAGGAGGTCAATGGTTTTATTCCCAGTCAAGGCACATGCCTGTGTTGCAGGCTTGGTCCCCAGTAGGGGGCGTGCAGAAGGCAGCTGATCGAAGATCTCTCTCATCATTGATGTCTCTATCTCGCTCTCCCTCTCCCTGTCTCTCTCTCTCTGAAATAATAATTTTAAAAAAAGAAACAGAATGATTAAAATAGATGCAATCTTCTAAACATAGTTTAGGAAAACTTTCCTAAAGCAAAATAGGAACCAGAAGCAATAAGAAGAGATCACACTTGGACACCCAACCCCTCCCCAGGCGTCTCCAGGCTCACGCCCCCAGTCAGTGGCAAAATTCTGTCCCTCAACCACCATCACAGCCAGACAAGAACCCCATAGAGAGCCTCAGATGTGTGTGAGCTAAAAACATTAAAGATACTTTAGAAAAAGTCCTGCAGCCCATTAAATACACACCCGAAGACGCTGGCACAGGGGACTCGGACGGAGTGTGAGGTGACCTTCTATGAGGGGGGAAGCCGCAGGCATTGCAGTTCCAGGACCACCGGCACCACAGAAGCAGGCGCCCCTCTCCGCCCCCACCCCAGGCCCCACCCGCCAACAGGGAAAGGTGTTGGTCCCGGAGCCGGAGGACACCGAGCATCCACTGTGGAGTTCTCCTTGCGGGAAGAGCGGAGGCCCTGGACACAGGAGCGAGCCCGCAAAGAGCCAGTGCGCGCTGTTACCACGAAGACGCCACGACCCTCAGATACCCGCTGCCCAGAGAGAACTCAGCTCCCGGGACTGACCTGAGCAGAAGACGCCGGCGTCCTCCTTGTGCCCACAGTCGTGCTGGCCCCAGCCCCCCGACGGGCACTGCCACAGCTCAGACTCTTTG
>NW_005370286.1:1892867-1902658 GCF_000412655.1 Myotis brandtii | reverse complement strand
CTGGCAGGGGGCAGGGGCGGCACCCTCGGCCTGGAGAAGGGAGAGGACCGCCCCCCGCCTCAGCCCCGTCCACTCCCAGCCCCTCTGCCCATCGCTCTTGCTGACCCACCTGAGCAGACCACGGAGGCCGAGTTTCCCGGGGCACAGGCGGGGGCGCCCAGGGTGCTCACTGGGCAATTCCACAAATAGGGCTCTGTCCCCACGCAGTGAAACCTGTCGGGCCAGAGGGGAGCGCTTCCGTGCCCAAAGTGACCTCCTCGGGGCGCGGCCAGGGCACTGCCACAGTTGAGCTGGTGGCAGAGGACGGTGGCGTCTGCCAGGTCCCAGTGGGCGGCACAGAGGGGTGCCCAGGCCCCCTGAACCTGGAGCTCCACGCGCCCCTCACAGCTGCTGCTGCCGTTGACCAGCCGGAACTCTGTGGGGACTGGGTGTCAGGCTCCCCTTTGACCCGGAGACCCAGCAAAGGGCAATTTCTTTCTTTGCACCCCGTGTGGTGGCCACCGAGCTGTCACCTGGCTCTGACCAGCTCCCCCTGTTCCCCAGGCTCAGCACTGGCTCACACATCTGTGCAGAGAAGCCCACAGTTCGTGGCCTGCCCTGGGGGGGCCTGGGTAGAACATTCCTCTAGGACAAGGCTCCAGCCCCCCTCTCCTCCCCTCCCCTCAACCCACAGCAGCCACTTCCTCTAACGGGAACAGGACACCCCCCTGGCTGGAGGCACCTTTGTGCGCTGGGGTGGAGCACCCAGGAGGAATCCCAGAGGAAGGCTGGCCGGAGAGTAGGCAGGGGAGCCTCAGAGCCCACCCTCCCGGCCTCACCTGAGCACCTGAGCCCAGCGTCCTGGCCGTGCCCACACTGGTGCCCAGGTGCCCGAGGGCAGTGGAACAGCAGGGACTCGTTGCCTGCACAGCGGAAGGCCTCCGTCCACACGGACCCAGAGCCCTGGCCGAAGTGTGCGCCCGGGAGTGTGGACGCGGCCATGCCACACTGCAGCTCCCGACACACCACGTGGGCTGTGGCCTGGTCCAGGTCCTCGTCGCAGACAGTGCCCCAGGTCAGGCCACGCCTCACCTCCAGGCGCCCAGCACAAGGGTGCTCGCCGCCCACCAGCCGGGCCTCAATGTGTCCTGGGGGAGGAGACAAATTCTCAGTCAGGAGCAGGTGTTCTCAGGTAAACAGCTCACCTGGAGCCATCTCCCTGGACCACAGGGCGCTCTGGCCAGAGGAGGTCCTCTGTATCCAGGCAGTGCGTCCGCCAAGCACCGGACAGACTGACAGCCAGAGGCCGGTGCGCCCTGCACGCAGAACAAAGCAGGGTCCCTGGGTGCTTCCCCCAGGACAGAGGTTAGAGCCACCTGCTGCAGGCGCCCATGCATGTCACAGCCTGCGCCTGCCCAGGTGGTGGCTTCAAGGCCCTGTTCAATCTTGGAGGCAACTTCAAGGCCCTCAGGCACAGGGCACTGCCTCAGCCTGCCCCAACTCTGGGGTGGATGTGGGCAATGCCCTCTCACCTCTGACTCAGCGCTTTCCTCTTCTCCCCCCGCCCCCCCCCCATTTGTTCCACTTCCTCTGAGCAGCGAGCAGCAAGCAGCACAGGTGTCCTCCACGGGAAGGGGGCGGGCGTGGCGGTGGCCTCACCTGAACAGACCACCTCTGCGTCTTGCTGGAAGTCGCAGCCGCTGCGGAGGTTGTTGTTGAGTCTGCAGTTTCGGATGGTGGGCTCCGTGCCCTGGCAAGTCATGTACTTCCCGCCAGTGCCTGCGTCCTGGCGGGAAGCCTGCAGCGCGGGGCCGCACCCCAGCTCCTGGCAGAACACTGTGGCCTCCGTCTTGTGCAGGCCACAGAGGCGGTCAATGCCGTTCAGGTTCCTGATCTCGGGGAGCCCGGAGCAGGGGCTTCGGCCCTTCACCAGCCGGATCTCCCGGAAAGTACCGTCTGGAAAGCAGGAGCCACACTCAGAAGGGGCAGCCGCTGCTGTCCCCGCCTCACGGGGGGCCTGCGGCCGCCTCCACAGACATTTCCGCTCGGGCAGGGCAGCTCCTAGGCCAGTGATGGTGAACCTTTTGAGCTCGGCATGTCAGCATTTTGAAAAACCCTAACTTAATTCTGGTGCCGTGTCACATATAGAAATGTTTTGATCTTTGCAACCATAGTAAAACAAAGACTTATATTTTTGATATTTATTTTATATATTTAAATGCCATTTAACAAAGAAAAATCAACCAAAAAAATGAGTTTGCGTGTCACCTCTGACACGCGTGTCATAGGTTCGCCATCACTGTCCTAGGCTCTCCACCCGCCCGGGGTCCCAGCCCCAGAGGCGGGCCCTGCTCCTTCCTCCGGTGTCAGTGCTGGGCTGAGGGGGCCCCTCTGACCAGGCAGTCACACAGGGCCCCTCGATCAGAAGGACCCCTCAGAGGGGCCGCGCCTGGTGTGATGCGCTGCTGTCATGCTCCTGACAACCTACTCGTTTTTGAAAAGGGCGCCTGCACCCCACAACCCGAGCAGTGGGGCTGCGTCAGAGGCGGGACACTAAGTGCCCACAGACAGACACCCCTGCCTTTGGGTGAGAAATCCTGATTAGATACCCACGTGGGCCCCTCAGGCCTCCTCAAGTGTCTAGAAGACCGGGCAGTCCCCCCCAGCCCCCCACCCTCTGTCTGACTCCCGCTCCTCATTCCAGCTGCTGCTTTACTGGGTCCTTGGTTTTCTCTGTCTCTCCCCAGGGAGCCCAGGCTCTGCCCCGCAGCAAGGTACCCATTCCAGCTGCTGCTTTACTGGGTCGTTGGTTTTCTCTGTCTCTCCCCGGGGAGCCCAGGCTCTGCCCCGCAGGAAGGTGCGGGTTATCCCCAGCTGCATGCCCAGCACCTAGAACAGGGCCTTGCAAGGACATGGAATGGAGATGAGACTGGGCCTGGCTAGAGGGGCCAGGCGGGCTCCTGTGCCCAAAAGGAGTCCACCCAGAGAGCCACAGACCTGCCTGCCTCCCCTCCCACACCCCGTCCCCTGATTCCTCCCCTCCCGCCCGCTCTCCTCACCCACGGTCCCAGCACTGACTTACTGAAGCACAGCGCCACCACCATCCACTCGTGGGGGCACTGGGTCTGCGTCCACGCCCCGAGGCTGCACTCCCACAGGGAGGACTCGTCCCCCCTGCAGGACACGTTGTGGAGCACAGGCTGCTTCCTCTCTTGGGGCAGCGGGACATACTTGGGAGCCCCCACAGCCTGGCCGCAGCCCAGCTGCCTGCAGACCACCGATGCCTCCGCCAGCGTCCAGTCCTGGTTGCACACGTGTCCCCACACACCCTCATGTTGGACCAGCACCAGTCCGTCACACTCACTGTATCTGTTCGCCAGTTTCAGGTTGCCCGGTCCGCCTGCGGAGGGACAGTCCAGCCTCAGCGGGGCCAGACCACCGGGTGCCAGGGGAGGGGCGGTTGAGGGTGAGCCCAGTGCTGATGGCCTCGGCATTTGCCTGGGGCCAACCCCAAGGCCTTGCTGTCGGTAGAGCCAGATTAGAAAAGTGACCCGGAAGCTTGCCCCCAGCCACACCCTTCCTAGGCCTCCGCACCCTGGTCTTTTCCTCAGCCCCTGGCAACCCCCACCTCATCACAGCCCCGGACCCTCCACCCTCAGCCCCAGTCCTGGGCTGGTGCAGGGAAATAAAACAGCGGCCCCAGGACATCCGAGAGGGGGGCCACCTCGTCCCAGCCTGGGTCACCCCAGACCACCACCAGGGCTGCCCGGGACTCACGTGGGGAAGGAGGCGGAAGGGCAGACCCGCCAGGGCCCGGAGGAAGCAGGCCCTCCCACCTCCTGCTGGGGCCTTCAGCCATCACGGCCTCCCAGCCCGTGAACTGCACCAGTGCCTGCGTCCCTAACACACAACAGGGCCCCTGGTGCCATTCCCCCGCCCCTACCTCACTGCCACCAGATTCCCGCCCCACCACCTGGGTGCCCCCTCTGTCCAGCTGTGTAGTCATCTCCTCGCTGGACCCCAGGTCAGCCTGGGCAGTGACGTTTTCTTCCGTCAGCTTTCAGGGTACCGAATGCTGCTACCCTCTCCTGCCTCCCTGCCCTGACACACACTCACACTCGTACACTCACACGAATGCACTCACATGAATGCACACTCACATGCATATGCACACACGCTCACCTTCTTCTCTCACACGCATACATGCACACGCACCCATGCTACTGTAGGCAGGTCCCGCAGGGGCTCGGCCTCACCTCCGTCCTCTCCATGCTGTTCCCTCAGGACTGCATGCAGGCCCCTCTCTGCAGCTTCCTGCCCAGGACTCTGCCTCTCGGCCTCTGGACCAGCGGCTCCCACACCCCTGTGCCCCCAGCCTGGTGTGGCGTCTCCCTGGGGCTATAGCTGTCCTCCATGTCCCAGCACCATGCCCGATGCTCAGCCTCACCGCCAGGGGTAGCAACGTCCCCCACCCCCGCCTCCCAGCCCTGCTCCAGGGCACAGGGGGTGGAACAGCCCCCTGTTGGACCCATCGCACCTCCTGTCAGTCTAGGTCAGTGGTCGGCAAACTCATTAGTCAGCAGAGCCAAATATCAACAGTACAACGATTGAAATTTCTTTTGAGAGCCAAATTTTTTAAACGTAAACTATATAGGTAGGTACATTGTTATTAACTTATTAGGGTACTCCTAAGGCTTAGGAAGAGCCACACTCAAGGGGCCAAAGAGCCGCATGTGGCTCTCGAGCCGCAGTTTGCCGACCACGGGTCTAGGTCATTGAGACCAGACCCCAGCCATGTTCCCTCATTTCATCCAGGCTCTGACCCAGCCCACACCCCAGGCTCTGAGCAGTGGGGCGGGAAGCCCTGGGTTCACCTGGGATGGGACCAGCTCAGTGTTGGGACAAGAGTCTCCAGGGCTCTGAACTTTGGAGTCCACATACCCTCCTACCTCAGGATATCCCACCCCCTCCGAGCTGAGCGAGACCCAGGCAGCTGGTCAGAGCCGGGGGTCCTCACACTCAGCATCTCAGCATCTACAGAGCCGCTGCCTCCAGAAGGTTCCGTGGATGAAGGAAGAAGAAACTCACCGATGGGGACTGCCCGGAGAGTGAGGAGAAGGGGCCCGACTCCCAAGGCCCAGAGAGCTGCCCTCATGGCCCCTCCGCCCCCGGGGCGTCAGCCAGCTCTGGCCACTCGGCTGGGGCAATGGCAGGGATGGAGCCCAGAGTCAAATGTACAGGCGTGGGGGCTGCCAGTGGCCTCCTGGGACCAGTGGAGACAGCGAGAGCCTTTCCAGGGCTTATCAGTGGCTCCTGCTCTCGGTCTGTGAGCACAGCAGCCAATGGCCTCGCAGCTCTGAGCATCGCCAGGCATGCGCAGAGGGCCCAGCTGTGGGTTTCCTCTCCTGCTGGGAACTGCTGACGGGGCGGCTTCCCCCAGACCCATGATCAGGCAAGTGGTCCGGTCTGCCCGCAGCTACAGCAGCAGGAAAACCACCCCCATAGACAGTGACCGGCGACACCGGGCTCCCTGGGGACCCGCCGGGACTGAGCAGGGGCCCGCAGCACCAGGACAGCGAGACGGGCCCGGGTAGTTCTGCAGGGGCTTTGTAAACTAAACTGTCATTGGAACCAAAGTCCACAAAAGAAGGCCAAAACCTATACCCTAAGCTGAAACAGGTGACCAGCTGCTGAAACAGAACATTTAAAAAGAATCAAGAGTCTCCCCAACACCATAACCAAAACGCCCAGGATACGCGTGAAAATCCCTCACCACGCGAAGCACACAATTTGATGATGAAGGACAATCAGCTGATGGCAGTGCCAAGGTGAACTCGATGTCGGAATCACCTGACAAGGATTTCAGAACAGCATCCAACATAGCCTGACCGGGTGGCTCAGTGGTTGAGCATCTATCTACCTAGGAACCAGGAGGTCACAGTTCGATTCCTGATCAGGGCACATGCCCAGGTTGTGAGCTCAATCCCAGTGTGGGGCAAGCAGGAAGCAGCTAATCAATGAGATTCCCTCATTATTGATGTTTCTATCTCTCCCTTCCTCTCTGAAATCAATAAAAATATATTTTAAAAAATGAAGTAAAAGATTCATTTTGTGGTATATGAATCATATCGTAATAAAGCTGTTATTTTTTAAGTAATGCTAAGACAAAAATTTTATTGACTGAAATTAACATATTTACAGAAAGAGAATGTAAAAGTTATCTGTTTTGAAATTTTAAGGATACACACTTAGTACTCATTATAATTCTTTTAATCCATGATCTGAATCTGACTCCCACACTACAAAGTGAATCATTATTAATCTGCAGTACAAAGAAAAGCATACAAAGCCCTGGACTGTTATTAAATCACTACACTCAGAGAAAAAACAAAAGTGCACAGAGAAACTCACACCAATTATCTGATATATTACTACTAGCTCTATTTTTCACTTCTTTCCTGTATTATTTCCAAAACAAAATATGCCCATTATATTTAAAAGAAAAATACTGTAATGTGTTTGATTGCAGGTGGCTGCTTTCTTATTTTTATTAATGTAATTACTGAAGTTCTGTATTCTAAGGTACACTTTATACCTTGTATCCATGGACCCTCCTTGACACCTGTAGTGTCATCAAATATATAAAAAATAAACTAGTTAGATAACACAGCAAAAATAGGACAGTAAAAAATACTTTTTCTTTTTTAAGCAAAAGTGTTCTTAACAATTGCTTGCTATTGGCTCATGGAACTAGAGAATATACAGGGTGTACCCCCAAAATGTACACACACTTCAATAGCTGATAACTCAACTGATGTTTCTTTCTTTTCAGATTTAACCCACTGGAATTAAAATGGCAGTCGACATGTGCATCCATTTCTTTGTGACACCCTCTCTATTAGAAACCAGTCCTCAGAAAATGATTCCCCTTGGCTATTATTAGTCTAAGAAGTGATAAGCCACTTAATTTACAAGAAGAACACTGCTGGCTCCTTCAGAAAACACAGCCTGGCCGTCTATCTTCAAAGCAAGACAATGAGGTGGCAGGAGTGTGATGAGGAAACCGGTCTTTGAGAACATCAGGGAAGGGAGCCCAGCTGTGCTGGATGGCCTCTCGCCTGTTACAGAAATCCGAGGGCTCTTTGTGACTGGATGCCACAGGAACTCCCTCCAGACCCTCTTCATCCTCCTCGCGCACCCTGGCTGTGCCCCAGCTTGAGGAGGTTTTGGTTCTGCTGGGGCAGAGGGAGCCCTCTGAGGATCGAGCTGCCAGCCTGCAGTCCCTAGCTTGTGGGAAGCGAGACTGCTCTGCCTGAATTTTTTAACTGTTTCTCAGCCCGTGGAAGACCAAGCACTGGCAAGTGCTGAATAGACTCACTAGTAAAATGGAAATGATGAAGGACAGCATCTGTGAACTTGAAGACAAACCAATAGAATTTACTCAATGTAAACAACAGAGAGAAAATAGGAAAAAATAATAGAGCGGCAGAGACCTCTGGGACAGTAGCAAAACTTCTTATATTTCTATTACTGGAGATCTGAAAAGGAGAAGAGAGAGACTAAAAAAAAAATTTTAAATATGGCTGAAAACTTCCCAAATTTGGTGGAAGACATAAACTTACAGATTCAAGAAGCTGAGCAAACTCCAAACAGGATAAAACCCAAAGAAATTCCCATCAAAACACATCAGAACTAATCTTTTGAAAATGAAAGACAAAGAAAGGAATCCTAAAAACAGCCAGAGAAAAAGGACACGTTATCTACAAGGGAAAACCAACGTGCACGACTGCACATTTCTCATCTGCGCGGAGGCAGCAGGCGGAGGAACGACAGGTGGAAGAGCGGAAAGAAAATGCGTCAAGCCCGCACCCTGTGTCTGTGAAACCACCCTACAGACATCAGCAATGAAGGGAAACAAGGACATCCTCAAATGGAGGAAAACTAAGAGGACGTGTTGCTGGTAGGCACACCTGTAAGTAATGGTTCAACAAAGGCCTCCAAGCAGAAAGAAAATGCCAACACTGAGATGGGGCTTCCAAGAAGGGAGGCAGCGATGCAGTGGGTAAGGGCAGAGTGGACCTGCCAGCGGTTCTCAACCTGTGGGTCGAGACCCCTTTGGCGGTCGAATGACCCTTTCACAGGGGTCGCCTAAGACCATCCTGCATATCAGATATTTACATGACGATTCATCACAGTAGCAACATTACAGTTATGAAGTAGCAGCGAAAATAATTTTATGGTTGGGTCACAACATGAGGAACTGTATTGAAAGGGCCAGAAGGTTGAGAGCCACTATAGACTGTCCTTCGCTTTGTGAGTTTCTCCATCGAATGTTGTTTGAGATCTCTGTCTCTCTCTGTCTCTCTCTCTCTCTCTCTCTCTCTCCTGGCAGACTCCACCCCCCTCCCCCTCTCCTGTGCTGAGGAAGGCTGTCTGGTGGACTTTGACATTTCACCTGGGCTCACCGGGTGCCAGCGGTTCCCAGAAGGATTTAGGAATTTCCCCAAAGCTAAGCACGCCCCCTCCGCGTCATTTTCTGTCAAGTGGGTACCTCTGTGGGCAGAAAAACTTGACTGGGTTAACCCATAGGTAGTAATAGAAATGGTCATGGTAATAATTGCAATGGTGATGACAGTATTTTGTTTTTCTGTTTGTTTTTAAGAAAGGTAGAAATTTATAATGTTTGCAAGTGACAAAAACTGGCCAGACTTTGTGGGGCGATCACATTGTAAGCTATGTAAATATCGAATTGCTGTATTATACACCTGAGAGTAATATTCTACTGTGTATTATTTGGAAAAAAATGTTATGTTTGAAGCAAAAGCTATACCACTACCTGAAGTGGTGTTCAATGTACATAGAGGAAGTACTTTGGACAACTGTATTTTTAAAGTGGGAGGGTAAAGAACCTAAATGTACGTAAGGTTTCTATATTCCACTTGAACTAGTAAATTGTAAGTACTATTAGGTTGTGATAAGTTACATATGTATTTAACATCTAGGGCAATCAATAAGAAAATTGCACAAAACTCAAAAACATAAATACATCAAAATGGAACTCTCAAAATGTTCACACAACTCACAGGGAGACGGAAAAAACAACAACAGAGGCAGGAGAAGCAGTGGGAACAAATCTAAAACAAAAAATCAAAAGCTAGACTTAAGCCCCAGCATGTCAATAATACTTTAATGTAAATGGTCTAAACATATAACTCAAAAGACAGATATTGGCAAAGTGCATACAAAAAAATAATAATAAAGCCATGACCCAAATATGTGTTGTTTATAAGAAACTCTTTTCAAACACAACAGAGGTAGGTTGAAAATAAAGTAGAAAAAGATATCTCTTGTAAACATTAATTTACACGCTATATTGATATCAGAAAGAGATCTCAGATAAGAGAAAATTACTCGAGAGAAAGGGGGACATTATCTAATGGTTAAAAGACCAATCCACCCATAAAAGGTAGAACAAGCCTAAATGTGAATGCACCAAACCACAGAGCATCCAAAGACATGAAGCAATAACGGGTAGAGCTGAAGGGAAGAACAGACACGTGCACAGGCCCACTCAGGCAATCGGTAGACCTGCTGGACGGAAAGGCAGCAGGGAGCTCAGAGAACGGAACATCACTGCCATTCACAGAACACGCCAACGCAAGAGTAGACTAGACATGTGTTTCCTGCACACATGGAACATTTACCAACCGTGATTATATTCTAGAGATAAAGGAAGGGCCCTTGGAGCTTGGGAGTGAGGAAGCTAAGGATAAAGTGCCTGGTGAGTGGAGGGGGGTGGCGGTAAGGGAAAG
>NW_005370286.1:1890236-1892781 GCF_000412655.1 Myotis brandtii | reverse complement strand
CCCAGGGGAAGATCTCAATAGAATATTCGGCAGCTTTCCAGGTGTGTCCGTTCAGGGTTGTGGTCTCCACCGATCGATTGGCGGCACCAGGGCAGGGGGTCATTATCCAAAGCAGCTGGTCCTGCCGCCAGCAGTGACGGGTTTTGCTGCTTCTCTGGGCCTGGAGCTGAAATGGAGCTGAGGCCTAGATGTTCATCTCTGGAGGAAAGGTCAGGGGGTCCAAACCTCGTGACCTGCGATATGCCAGGGGAGGAAAAGTCACCTGGGGGCAGGATCCTCCCTGCAGCGGATTGTCCATTGCTAGGCACCTGGGCTTCCCACCCGTGACCTTCTGGACCTGCCCATCGTCCTTGCTCTGCTCATGTCTGTCTAACTGCCTACCACAGAAATAGCAGAGAACTTCCTTAATCTGATAACAGATATCATCAAAACATAAACCGCAGCAAGTGTCCTACTTTCTGAAGTCAGAACCAGCGCGGGCCCACTCTCACCTGGGCTTTGCCTTGGAGGCCTTAACCAGGGCAGCAAGTTAGGAGCAGAGGAGTCGTAGGGCTGGAAAGGAGGGTGAAGCCCTCATCGCTCACAGACAATGCCACTGGGGATGTAAAAAATCCAGAAGAATCTACACATAAGTTAGTAGAATTCACAAGAAAGTTTAGCACGCTTCTGGACACAGTCAATGAATGAAAGTCACTTGTTTTTCTACATGGAGAATTCTTTTAAATAGCTAGTTATTAAAAAGGCAACAAAAATGTTAAGGATCGCCCAGCCCGGGTGTGAATATCCAACCATGAACCAGGAGATTGCGGTTCGATTCCCGCTCAGGGCACATGCCCGGGTTGCGGGCTTGATCCCCACTGGGGGGCTAAGGGGAGCGTGCAGAAGACATCTGATCGATGATTCTCTCTCATCATTGATGTTTCTATCTCTCTCTCCCTCTCCCTTCCTCTCTGAAATCAATAAAAATACATTTTTTTAAAAATGATTCTACAGTTTACGTGGAAATGCAAGCTGACCGTCCAGTCAATACAGCAGGACCGGGAGGCCCCACGCAGGTTAGGATGACGGTGGCTGGAGTGTGGATGGAAGGGCGGCAGGGACAGTCCGAGCCCCTCCAGGGCCAGTCACAGGGGCTTGGGGGCATCCTGCCAGTAGGCGTGAGCAGGGGAGAGGGGGGGCAGAGAGCGGGAGGCTGTGGGGTGGGGTTTCCTTCCCTTTTGTTTATAAGACAGGAGGCTGGAGAGAAAGAAGGGGAAGGGTCCTCATGGGAGGAGGCCAGCCCTGCGGCTTTGGCAGGAGGGCCCAGGAGGTGTGTGGATAAAGATAAGATCTCTGCAGAAAAGGCAGGAAGTGGTGCCCCTGCCCTGGCTTGTTTTCCGAGAAGGAGGTGCAGTTAAGGAAGCCTGTGGGGAAGCTGTGGCGGTTCCGCTGCAGGCACAGAGGGGGGCCCTGCAGGGGCTGGGCACGCTGACCTGGGAGTTAGGGACTCCCAGGTCCCAGGTCTTGGGCGCTCAGTGAGGTGCTGAGGGATGCTGTAGGAGCGACCTGAGAAAAGAGCCTTAATCTTCGCGCCTGGACCAGGAGGGGAAGCTCTGGCCAACGGGAAGCTGGGTCTGTGGGAAGGTGTCTGAGATGGTTGGGGAAACAGGGCCCTGGGAAGCAGGAGGGCTGTCCACAGATGCTGGGTTCCCCGAAAACACCAACCACTAATCCGAGGGGCCTCCTGTTGGATAGACCTGGAGCTAACCCGGCTCCGAGAGTCCCAGCCGCTGTGACGAGACAAATGTCACACGAGAGATGCCTTTAGATCAGAAAAAGTACTTCCAAATCACTCCGGAGTCCAGAGTCACACGAGTCTAGACAACTAGCACCACCCTGTGTCTGGAAGAAGTAAAAACAAACAAAAAATCCCGTCAGGAGGGAGGAAGGTAGCACCCGAGAGTGCGCTCCAAGCAGGTAATTCTTCTCTTACAGGACTCAGTGCGCAATCAACGGTGAGCTGGCACATCTATACGAATAAAAGGGCAGGATGGCAGCAGGTGTCGGACTTTCCAGAAACAAACTCAAAAACAAGTGTGTGTACAAGACCCAGGGAGATAAAACAAGTGGAAAGTCGGGAGGATACAGGCAGACTCACTTGACTGACTGGCACTCCCCCAGCACAGAAGAGCACATGGAACGAGGCAGACCCATATTCTAGGCCATAAACTAAGTCTAATTTAAAAGAATTAAAAGCAATACAAAGAATTAAAATAGAAATCACTAAAAGATTAAGATCTCTGGGAAATCTCCAAATATTTGGAAACAATGCACTTCTAAATAATCTATTAGTTAAATAAGAAAATGTTTTAAAATGAATATGAAAACCCAGCATATCAAAAACTGTGGGATTTGCTTTAGCTAGTTTGGCTCAGTGGATAGAGCATTGGCCTGTGGACGGAAGGGTCCCACATTCGATTCCTGTCAAGAGCATGTATGTTGGTTCAGGCTCCATCTCAGCCCTGGGTGTGCGGGGGGGGGGGGGGGGGGGGGGGGGGGAGAAAAC
>NW_005370286.1:1889469-1890184 GCF_000412655.1 Myotis brandtii | reverse complement strand
AGGAAAGAAAGAAAGAAAGAAAGAAAGAAAGAAAGAAAGAAAGAAAGAAAGAAAGAAAGAAAGAAAGAAAGAAAGAAAGGAAGGAAGGAAGTGAGAGTGCCCAGGAGCTCGGTGGAGCGGAGGTTCTTAGCCTTTGGGCTCATGAGGATCTGACGGAGCTGAGAGAGATGCTAACCACATAAACAACTGTGTGCGGCTGAGGAGGTCCCTGCACCCACTGCACAGCGCCTGGCCAGTGGAGTGGCTGGGTGAGGACCTACTGTCCAAGGTGGGAAGAGAAAGGAGCCCAGAGGCAAGACAGCACCATTTCAGGAAGTGCCCCTGATCACCTGGAAGCACCTGGAAGCCTGTTGGCTTGGGCAGTCGGGTTACAGGTGACCTCGCCATGGAGTGGCCACCCCCACGGATCTACCCGATGCTCACTGCAGGCGGAGGAGGGGCCATATCCCAGACCTGGCGAGGCAGCCGCTGTGGAGCCTGGTCACCAGGACCTTGAGCTCAGGTTGCCATGGCAATAGGTTTTTGTGTCAGGGACATCCCCCTGGGGCAGGGATGAAGATGAGGATGTGAAGTGGGTAGGACTGGGATGGAGGGTGGAAAGGTGGACAGGAGGGGGGGTGAAGTGAGGACAGATGTGGGCACAGTGCACGCGGGGGTGGAGATGGAGACGTGTGGGGAGAGGGGGATGGATGGGGACTGCTGAGGGAGGCAGGGG
>NW_005370286.1:1888528-1888782 GCF_000412655.1 Myotis brandtii | reverse complement strand
CAAGACCCTTCCCCAGGCCTGAGTCCCGGACCCTAGGCCTTCAAGCCCCACATCAGTCTACCAGCCCTGAGAGGGGAGTGAGTCCCCGCCCCAGGCACCAGCTCCCTGTCCGCGGAAGCTGAGGTCCTTTCCTCCGTCGTCCACAGGTTTTGCCCCACGAGAATGAACTGGATGGCAGCGACGTGCTGGGCTCTGCTGCTAGCCGCCGCCTTCCTCTGCGACAGCGGCGAGACCAAGGGTGGCCGTGGAGGGGC
>NW_005370286.1:1876020-1888492 GCF_000412655.1 Myotis brandtii | reverse complement strand
GCGGCCTCGTCCGGTTCAGGCTGGAGGAGGGCCCTGGGGCCCTGGGAGAGTGACCTGGAGGACGAGGACACTGCATCCGGAGGCAACAGGACCGCTGTCTACAGCTACTGGGCATGGACGTCGGATGCGGGGCCTATGTGCCGCCTGCACCTCTGCCTGCTGCTTGGCGGGGCCCTCAGCGCCCTGGGGCTGCTGCAGCCCTAGGCATGGCAGGGCTCAGAGCCAAATCGGCCCCCCAGCCCGCACCCTCCCCGCAGGCCGCAGCCCACAGCCCACGGTCCTGGTGTCCAGAAAGGCTGCGTGGGTAATGCCTGCCAGTCCCAGCAGGAGCTGCATCCTCTCTTCCCTGTGACCCAGGTGCCACCTCCTGTTCACCATCCTGCCCAAGCCCCTCCCGAACCTCCCCACAATCAGCTCCAGGATGCCTCACCCACCATTTACAGGTCAGGGGGTTCCCCCAGAAAGGCAGGTGTCCCGTGGCTCCTGTACCGTCTGGGCCAGCTGCCTGCCATCTCTCCAGAGCTGCCTCAAAGACAGGTGCCAAGACTAGGCTGTTCCGGCCACTCCGTCTCCTTGGAACCCACCCTGGACACTTGAGCGGTGTGGACAGTGCTGACCACCAGGCAGAGAGGTGCACAGAGGACTGTGGTGGCCTCCCCCATAGAAGCTGTCACAATGGACTAAAGGAATTGATTTGGAGAAGGGAAGAGGTTCCTGCTCACAGACTGAAGCCTGGAGAATGTCAGGTGCTGACCCTCTGTGGATCTCAGGGCCAGGCTTGCCCACTCGTGGTTCTGTGGACAGTTCCCAGGAGGACACCCTGCCCACGGGCTGCCCTGCCCCCCGGCGCTCTGTGCAGATGCTCTGGGACCCACTGCCAGGGCCTCCCTTGGAGCCACTATGCTCTGACTTGAAACAAGTCACTTGACTCTTCACGGGACCTACTTTGGAAAAAGCAACATTTTGTTTAAACATCAAGATCTTTCCATTCCCTTTGAACTTCAGGTTCAAATCCCGGGACTGCAACTGCCACTCCCACTGAAGAGCCCTCCCCGGCCTGGTTCGCTGTGTTCTAGGCAGACAGGTAGCAAGTAGGCAGCAGCAACCCTCAGCGGACAGCACCCCCTCAAAGGTGAGGCTGTGGTGCAAATGGAAGAGGCTGGGAGCTCTAGTCGCATGACCATAGGCAGTACCTGGAGGAAGGCGGAGGTGGCTGGGCCCCAGGACCCAGCAAGGCATGAGAGCCTCCCTCAGTAGAAGGAAGCACCCAGGAGGCAGAGCTCCTCTAACATCTCGGGGTGTCTAAACACTCCAGACATTCTGAAGGTAGGGCCACAGGGCTGATGTCGAGGAGCTTCTAAGGGAACACAGGGTTTGCCTATGGCACCCAACACCCCTAAGTATAAGGCCAACCCTTAGCCTCTGGGGCATCTGTGAATTCAGCCCTGGGGGAGCAGCTCTTCGTGTACTCCAGCTCTACCACCACCGCACCCCGAGGCAGGGCAGCTCCCAGGCTGGCTCCTGGGGACCTCACCCTCCCGGTGCTCAGCAAGAGCCTCCCAGAATGCGCCCTCGTCCCCTGGACCTCAGGGCCTTTGGACTCAGTGACGGACAGCACGCAGGGAGCCTGTCACCTCTGCTCTCCCACAGCTGGCTCTGGTCAGGGGCCAGGGGCCTCTAGGCTTTCCACAGGACTCGGACCAAGTGTTCTTCTCCAAAACACGAAGCTGCAGGAGGAAGCCTCGGCAGCCTCCTGTGTCCACACTGCCAGTATTCTTGGGGTGCAGCGAGCCCAGACGCTCCTCCTTCCATTCCCGACCAAGCTCCATGCTACCAAAGACCAGTGAGCCGTGGCCAAGCCCTGCCCAGGGCCTCAGAGGCAGTGTGACCGTCCTGCTACTTTATCTGCAGGGAGCAGGAAAGTCATCGTGCACAAGGCCGAGCTTTCTCCCCAAGGGCCCGACATGTGGGCCCAGTGTGGCTGCGCTCAGCCACTCAGATGACCACCAGGACTGAGCCATCAGCTCGCTCTGGAATCGAGATGCCACACTCCAGTCAAGAGCGCATTTCATCCCCAACCCTGGGAGCACGTCTGGCGTTTGGTGCGGGCCCGAATCTTTGAATCCCTCAGGGTTCCCGCAGGAGGCAGAGGGTGCTCAGGTGGATCATCTCGGGGTTAGCCAGGGTTTGTGGAGTGTGGGGAACCCACGTGGGTAGTGGGACCTGGGGGGAACCCACATAAATAGTGGGAGCTAGAAGGGAACCCAATGGGTAGTGAGACCTACAGGAAGGCCAGGCCACCCCGACAGAGCAGCCAGGGCTACTGACCGGGAATCTGCTCCCCGCACCCCACCCATCCTTCCTCTGTTCTTTTCCTGCCCCGTGGACCCCTTCAGGTGCAATGACAAATGCTGGGAGGCACCTGGGAAGTGCCATCGTCCATCAGCTAGAAGGTGCTCAGAAGCAGTGGGAGCCCTAGGTCCCCGCTGACCATACCAGAGACCCTCCCAGCCAGTACCCGTTACCAAGGGGACAGGCCAGTCCTTGGGTTCTGCCACGAGTACTGGACCCTCCTGTCCACATTTGTGTGCACATTGCAGTAGCGTCGTGAAATAAACACTGTCCTGGCAACGACGCCTCCTCATTGCAGGACCCAGGACACTGCATCAGGTGACTCCACATCCCTCAGCTGCTAACCAGCTCGCCTCCCACTTCTCCCTGGTGACAGGGGCCCTGACACAAGCGCCCAAGGTGCTGAGGGTGACTGGGCCAACAACAGAGATGAGGCTTTTAGTTTAAAACATTTAAATTAGATTATAGCTTCACTCCTTCCGGGACAATGTCCACTTCTCCATACGAGAAGTGAGCAGAAGTGAATGTCCTCGCCAGGCCAGGCACGCAGGACTGCTCAGGGACGTCGGTGCCTGACGTCCACACCCCAGGCACTGTCCCCTGGAACCAGGAGCTGGCCTGGCTGTGGAGCAGCAGAAGGGCGCAGCCCCTTCCTGGAGCAGAGACCTTAGTGTAGTGACTGGCATAGAACTTTTGGGAGAGGAAGCCCTGAGTGTCAAAACCCAGGCATGAAGGTCTGGGACACTACATGTCTCTGGGGCCTGGAGCCTGGCTGGGGTCTGTGGGGGGGAAGCTCTGCAGGACGTCCCGGTCCAGCATCACGGGGCCCAGCAGCCCACTGCGGAAGGCCCGGAGGAAGTCACGGGCTGCTGCGGAGTAGTTGGGCTGGATGACGTTCACGTTGCCTGGGGAAGGCAAGAGGGTCTGGTGAGGAAGGGGCTCCCATGAAGGATCCCACCCAGCCTGCCCTCAGGAACAGCGACCCTGTGGAGCTCAGGCACCAGGACCCACTCAAAAAGAAAACAGCGAGCCCGGCTGGTGTCACTCAGTGGTTGAGCTGAGTCAACCTTTGACCCAGGAGGTCACGGTTCAATTCCTGGTCAGGGCACATGCCCAGGTTGTGGGCTCAATCCCCAGTGTGGGGTGTGCAGGAGGCAGCCAATCAATGGTTCTCTCTCATCATTGATGTTTCTATCTCTCTCTCCCTCTCCCTTCCTCTCTGAAATCAATAAAAATATATTAAATTAAAAAATAAATAAAACAGCCCTAACCGGTTTGGCTCAGTGAATAGAGCGTCAGCCTGCGGACTGAAGGGTCCCAGGTTCGATTCCAGTCAAGGGCATGTACCTTGGTTGCGGGCACATCCCCAGTAGGGGGTGTGCAGGAAGCAGCTGATCGATGTTTCTCTCTCATCAATGTTTCTAACTCTCTGTCCCTCTCCCTTCCTCTCTGTAAAAAATCAATAAAATATATTTAACTAACTAACTAACTAAATAAATAAATAAATAAAACAGAGCGAGCCTCCTGAGGCTGCAGAGGAAAGGGTGAACACGGAGTGCACCCAGCAGGGAGGCTGGACAAGAACCTTCACTCCCACAACAGCTTCATGTCCCCCAGTGTCCTCCCTGGACAGCCAGGCCGGCTCCAAGGACAGGCCCGCTAAGCCCCGAGTCTCACCTGTGCCCGTGAGCACCTTCACCTTCTGCGTCTTCCCCAGCTTCATGGCCACACGCTTCAGCACACTTGCCACGTCATCGCAGGCCTCGCCCAGGCCATAGTGCTGCACGTACCTAAACAGAGCAACCGTCAGCCAGCAGGAGCCAGGGCGGCCTGTGAGGTCACATCTGGCTCCACAGGGACCTGTGAGTGTGGGTGACTGGTGTCAGTGTAGGTGACAAGGTAGGAGGAGGAATTACAAAGCAGCTTCACAGCTGTGTCTGTGTATCAAACGCATCCCACTATATACACTCTAACCCAGCCGTGGGCAAACTACAGCCCGCGGGCGGGATTCGGCCCGTTTGAAATGAATAAAACTAAAAAAAAAAAAAGACCGTACCCTTTTATGTAATGATGTTTACTTTGAATTTATATTAGTTCACACAAACACTCCATCCATGCTTTTGTTCCGGCCCTCCGGTCCAGTTTAAGAACCCATTGTGGCCCTCGAGTCAAAAAGTTTGCCCACCCCTGCTCTAACCCCTAGAGTGCTGGGGAGTGCGATCGCGCTCCTCCTGTCTTTCGCCAAAAGTGCAGGGAGCGCTATCGCGCTCCTCCTGCAGTGTCACTATTAGATGCTAGTAGTTCACTCTTTATTGATAGATGGCACCTAAGTGCAGATAATACTTATGATGCCGAATGTTTGTAGTTCTAAAATTGACCACTGGCATTTATCTGCCTAATTTTTTACAGGTACTTGCGATTCATAATTTTTTCCCTAAACTGCTGTAAAATCAGCAAAAATGCCTTGGCAATTTTAGCATAGTTCCTAGGATATTGGCTGGCACTCAAAGGGCTAAATCAGCAGTCGCCAACCTTTCGGACCTCACGGACCACCAGTGGCCCGTGGACCACCAGTTGGCGACCGCTGCTTCAAATGATGCACAAACTGTTGTTTGTCTGCAATACCCTAACCGTGCCACTTTGGAAACTACGCTAGCGTAGGAGAGAGGATGGGCTGGCCTGCCCTGCACCCGGCACTCACCCAAAGAGCTGGTGCCTGTTGAGGGTGTAGAGAAGGTAGTCGGCCAGAGTCTCCTCCCCAACCAGGTGGTCCAACACAGTTCCTGGAAACAGGCAGTGAGGGTGAGTACAAGCTCTTGGTCTCAGCCAGAGGCTGCGAGAAGGCCATGCCCAGACCTGACCATTCTGCCCGGCTGTACAAGGGACAGTGCGGCCAGCGGGTTAGTGTGGCACAACCACAGGGCTGGGGCTACACTGGGCCACAGGTGGGACCCTGAGGGTGGCTCACCACATAGGGCCAGCTTTAGGCCCGTCTCCACGCTCTCAATCCGAGGAGCCAGCACTCCAGGAGTGTCCAGCAGGAACATCAGCGGCCGCTCACTCACCTGTGGGCACAGAGGGCAGTTGGCTCACCACTCAGGAAGTGTCAAGCAGCCCTCCCACCAGGCCTGTTGGATAAGCCCTCAAGCAGGAGACTCCCGAATGAACCTACCCTGATGGGGTTGTTTTTACAAGCTCTTGGCTTCCCCACAGGAATCCGCTCCCATTTAATTTGGAGATAACAGCAAGAGCCCCCACAGCCCCATCTTTTCCTCCCAGGAGGAAGGGAATGTGCAGAGAGGTAATGCAACTTGGCTCTGCCCTGACTACTTTCTGACCTTGGGCACGGGACGCAACGCCTCTGTGCCTCAGTTTGCTTATCTGTAAACAGGGACAAGCGTGCTCTCCCCATAGGTCCGGTGTGAGGTGGGTGCAGTGCCTGGCCCGTGGCGAGCACTCGTGGGAATGGAGATTGAGGGAAAGGACAGAGAGGAGCATGCCACCTTGCAAGCCCTCAGGGGGTGACAGTCATCTGTGTGTGTGGAGCTCTGGGCCCAGGAGCCGAGGCCCCTACCTGAATTTTGGACATCACAGCTCTAGTGATCCCAGGCTCACCGCCCACCCTGGTGGCTTTTCCTGCAGGAGAAACAGGGATGTCAATATACATTAAACACACCTGGCGTATCAGGTACAGAACAAGCAATGAAGCACATGGAAACCTGCAAAGGCCCAAATGAACTTGAGTTCAGGGTTCTGCCCCAAACCCGCTCATGGCAATGACCTTTTCAACCAGGTTCCAGCAATGCCTCCCCATTGCCTGCACAGGTGCTCCAAGACCTGTAGAGGGAAAGGGGCAAGGACCTGACAGTGAAGGTCAGACCACAGCTGCTCCTTTCAGCGGTCATCTCCCTCCCTCCCAAACTTGACCCTGCACCCTCCTAATCTGCCCCACGGCACTGCCCCCAGCACTGCCCAGGGTAGGCTGTCTGTGAGGCTGACCCGACCAAGGGCCAGCCTGTGCTTTGGGGCCCAGTTCAGGGTGTGTCCCAAGCAGACTCTGCACCCTCTGCCAAATCAACTGGAGGGTAAAGGGACATGTGTGTCCACTGGTGGATGGTTAGCAAATGTGGTCCATCCACACAACGCAGTATTATTCCGCCTTAGAAAATATGAGGTCTGGCACCTGCCACAACCTGGATGGACCTGGATGGAGGCCATTATGCTCAGTGACATCAGTCACAGGTGCTACATTCACAGACCCAGAGACAGGAAGGAGATTCCAGGTTCCCAGGGCTGGGAGAGAGTGGAGTGTTGAGTTATACAACTTAATGCCACCGATTTTTTAAGCCACAATTAAAGAAAAAGGAACTTTAAAAAATAGATGACTAAGACCACCCTCCAAAGAGTACCAGAAGCAGCGCCTGTCAATCAGAGTGCAGTGCAGTTTACAGCCTTCGGGTTGTGCACTGGAAACAGTGCTAATAAAGACCACACGCTGACACTGACGGGGTGATGCCAATGCAGACACCGTTCTAATCTTCCAAATACTTAAGAAAAAAGGGGCAGGCACAGTTAGAGTGCCGTGGACTCTCCTGTGTGCCTTGAAATCAGAGAACATGCATGAAGCAGGGAGAGAGCCAGGGGCTCCCAGATGTGATCCTCAAGCAGGCTCCTGACACCCCTGCCTGACATCAGACCCCATGGGCTGTGTAACACGTTGGGCACAATGGATCAAAAACTTAAATGAAGCCCTGATTGGTTTGACTCAGTGGATAGAGCGTCAGCCTGCGGACTGAAGGGTCCCAGGTTCGATTCTGGTCAAGGGCACATGCCTGGGTTGTGGGCTTAATCCCCAGTGTGGGACGTGCAGGAAGCAGCCTATCAATGATTCTCTCTCATCATTGATGTTTCTATCTCTCTTTCCCTCTCCCTTCCTCTCGGAAATCAATAAAGATATATTTTTTAAAAAAACTTAAATAAAAAGGCAAAATCATCAAAGTTTAGAACAGTCATCCGTGTACCAAGCAGAGAGAACAAATTAAGTGTGAAATGTCACGGGAGGACTCTCTCACCGTGAAACCACACAGCAGGCTGCTAAGTGGGTCCTTTCGGTGGAAAGAGACAAGCCAAGGACTGTGCCCAAGGACTTATGGGCTGAGTTTCATCTCAGGACAAGAGCAGCTGCTCTGAAGGAGTGATGAGGCCGTCGCAACCTCAGCCGACGTGGCTGGCAGTACCTTTCCTGAGGTGCTGTCTCCTGAGCGAGTTGATGAGTGAGGACTTGCCCACGTTGGGGACGCCAATCACCATGATGCAGAACTCCACATTCTGCAGAGCAGAACAGTGGCTATCAGGGACACACCCAGACCCCCACCGGGAACCCCAACAGCCCACACCACGGGACCCAGCAGCCTAGGCCAGCTAAGGGGGAAGGAAGGCCTGCCCACCCTGACAGCCCTCCACCCTTCCTACAGGGGAGCAGTGAGGCGAGAGGCTCATGTTTATGCCAAGGGCTCAGTCTGGCCCACTGTGTTTAGCAGGTGAGCCTCGGGCTCCTCAGCAGAAGGGACTGTCCCAGGGCCAGCACTGGCCCATCAACCAACCTCTCCTCGGTGGTAGCGGTAGCTGTTTCCAACCAATTCCGTGACCTTCGGGATGACCTGCAACAACCACACAGGCACTTTCACGGGGAAACCGGCTTCTCCCTTGGTTTCTGGAGGTGGCACACTCAGGCTCTATCCACGTCACGGATTTGACTGCCCTATGCAGGGGACTACCTGTGCCCTGTCCTGTCCCATCCCAGGAGGGTGACAACTCCTTGTAACAAAGATGTACACCAGCCAGTGAAATTCTCCAAACACAACTGGCACGAATAAGGTGCTAGACTTCCCAAAGGCCCTTCCTGCTGATCACCAGGAGCATATTTTACAGCCTGACTCTGCCCCTTCAGACCATCGGACTGTCCAGGCCCATCTGCTCTGGGCACCAGGAGACAAGTGTGCCCCGGGGATCCCAGCCAATCTGTGGACTGCCTCCAAAACTCTCCTCCTATGAAAGCATAGAACATTTTGCAGTGTTTTCTGAAAGTCCTTCAGCAGAAGCGTTTGAGTGTAAACAGAAAAGCCCACCTGTTTGATGTTTTCATCCTTGATACAGTTGGTAAAAATGACATTTTTTAGGCCTTCTCTTTCCAAGTGTCGTATAATTTTCTGAAAGAGATATTTCTATTTTAAATACTAAGTAAAAATAGGGGTGGCATAACACCCTAAGGTCTGAGGATCTGAGATTGCCCAGGCATGCGCTCGGGCTCAGAGCCACGGGGCTGGGGACACAGGGAGGATTAGGCCCACGTCGGGCAGATGTGGGGCACTCAGGTGACAGGGCACCGAGGGCAGTACGGACTGTGTGAGGGGACTTGAGAGGACAGCCTGGCCCCACCATGGCCCAGAGCAGCTGGCTCCGTGTAAGAACAGGAGGGACGAGCCGGTCTCAGTCCGAGGGCTCTAGGCTCCACCGGAGGTGAGCATCCTGCCTTCTTGGGACCCTAGGACCTTCTTAAAAAATGAGGCTGACCTAGGTTATTCTGAAGCCACATCCGGCACTGAAATAATACAGTTTCATTTTCCCTTAGTATTTTCGTCACTCCTGTGTATTCTAACAAGCTTTCACAAAGTGAACTCCACTTTAAGGTTTGAATCCAATCTGGTTACAAAGTATATGGAATACTTTAAAAGCCCAAAAGTAAACTCAGGCTAATATGAGTTCATTGGTCTTAACATTAAGTGAAATCAGCATATAAATCATACTTGTTAAAACCAACATAGTACTGTTTGGTCAGCTACTGACCTAAACACGATTGATACTTAAATGAACAAAAAAGTCACTAATTCAGTTAATTTTAGTTATGCATTTCAGTTACTAGTATAACGATGCAGATTAAGAAACAGCCAAAACAGACTTATGTGAAGCCACTCTGAAGTGTATAAATTCACACGATGTTCCCACCCACTGCACTGAGGACCACCACTGGGAGCCTCTCCTTCCCCCTCCCCTCCAAGACCTCGGGGAAGCAGGACCTGAGAGCAAACGCTCCTGCTGCCTCCCAACGAGGTGAACCACTGCTGTGTCCTGTGTTAGGTAACCTCAGTGCGGCCAGCACAACAGAATCAGCATCGAGGGGCAGAAGCATTCGCTGGTAAGACTGACGTTTCACTGATAAAGCCACAGAAAGCCGTGAAGCTATGAGCCTCACACAACAGGACGGACTGAACTGATCAGAGGTGGGCTCCTGGGTTGTGCAGTGGTGGGAGTCAGGGTGGGACATGTGGTTCAGCATGTGAAGGTTCCCTGGAAAACTACGGTGGAGGCTGGGGTTGGGGTTTAAATAACTCAAACGTACCAAGAAACCTGGAATGCATTCCTGAGGCTGCAGTGAAAGGGAAATCTCTGCACCACTAACAACTTGAAAACAAATGGAATTCAAAAGACTCTAACACTTACTCTGCAAAGGATTTGATAACAGCAAGGAAAGTGAAGATGCATATTTGCAAACGGCATTCCAGAATCACCTCGTTTCTCTACCTCTGGGACCCAAGGGAAATGTCCTCCAATTGATCACTTGTGTCCCCGGGTTCTGCCTGGCTTTGGAGAATCCATTCTCTACTCTGGGCCTTCCCCACCCTCAGATCACACAGCGGGCGGGAGGCGATCTGCAGGCCAGGCGGGGGTCTGGAAGGCCCTGGAATTGGTGAATGTGGACACCTGGGGGAAAGCAGCCATCACAGGAGACCACCAGGCCAGCGCTGTCCAGGCCTGTGGCCAACAGCCTCATATGGCCACTGAAATTTAAACTAATTAAAATGAAATCATGTGAAAGTCAATTCTGCAGCCACAAGAGCCGCATTTCAAGTGCTCAGAGTCACCTGTGGGCACTGGGCTCCGGCAGCACATGCCGGCCACTTCCCCGGGAGACACACATGAATGGTTCGGACCATAAATTAAACGTTAGAGGAAGCCTGCAGACGAAGGGCGGAGTGCCAAGGTAAGCCTGCCTGGCCAGCGAACTCAAGGCTGTCAGCGGTGACTGTCATCCGGGCCCAGCGAGCCAGTGCCCAGGCAGCGGAGGGGCCTTACCTGCTTCTCCTTCAGATCCGCCAAGTCCATTTTGTTGAGGACGAGCAAGTGAGGCTTAATCCCGAGGGTTTCCTGAAACAGAGGGTTGCGGCCCGAAAGTGGGATGTGGCAAAATTAAGGCAAAAATTCCTTCAGAGCTTTTACCAGCCGATTAATTGATTTTGTCTTGTTGCCCAGATGGCACCACCTCAGAAGGAAATCTTTAGAAGGAACTGACGCCATCTCAGGGCGAGTGCACACCCAGCCTCCTCTTCCCGGAGCTGTGACGCCAGCCGCGTGCTGCCCTCCCCTCCCAGCCACGGAGCCACTGACATGCTTCCCGTAGAGAAGAGGCGACAGACAGGCCGGCAGTGGCTCTCAAGTGGCTTCTCAAGTGGGAATGATGGCAACAAAAACAAAGCTCAGTGGGAGGTCTTAAAACTAGACCACTGCTAGGTTGTCAAGGTACGAACGTTCAAAATGCGTACCTGATCACTCAGAAAAGTGAAGTTAACCAGTGTGTCCCAAACCATCGCTGCTTCCTCCGGCGCCCACTGAGGAGACAGGGTTCCCCCCATGGGGACCCCCACGTCTTCTCTGGGAGCACCACTCTCCCCAAATCTCCATGTGTTCACCAACCCGGAAGCTCTCCAAACCTCATCCTTTGGATTTTATGGCAGCTTCATTGCTCAGGCAAGACTGATGGGAGCACTGGCCACTGCAGATCAAGTCCACCTCCAGCCCCTCTCCCCTCCGAGGGGTCAGGGGTTAGAAGTGAAAGTGGGTTCCCAGGAACCAACCCTCCTGAGGGGCTTTCCAAAACATCATTAACATAATGGACACCTTTCTCTCTCTCATCCCTTAGACCAGGGGTGGGCAAACTTTTTGACTCGAGGGCCACAATGGGTTCTTAAACTGGACCGGAGGGCCGGAACAAAAGCATGGATGGAGTGTTTGTGTGAACTAATATAAATTCAAAGTAAACATCATTACATAAAAGGGTACGGTCTTTTTTTTTTTTTTTTAGTTTTATTCATTTCAAACGGGCCGGATCCGGCCCGCGGGCTGTAGTTTGCCCACGGCTGCCTTAGACAGTGGTTCTCAACCTTCTGGCCCTTTAAATACAGTTCCTCATGTTGTGACCCAACCATAAAATTATTTTCGTTGCTACTTCATAACTGTAATGTTGCTACTGTTATGAATCGTAATGTAAATATCTGATGTGCAGGATGGTCTTAGGCGACCCCTGTGAAAGGGTCGTTCGACCGCCAAAGGGGTCACGACCCACAGGTTGAGAACCGCTGCCTTAGGCCATTTCAAGAGTTTTGGGAGCTCCAGCCAAGAGTGGGGACAAAGACTAAATATGTATTCTTAATGTAAGTTCCAGTATCGCAACCAGCAAAGGATATCCGGGCATCATGGACCTCGACGATGCAGTCCACCAGCTTCAGGCTGCTCTGCATCTTCTTCAGCCCTGGAAAGCAGAGCACCTAAGGCGAGGGGTCCGCGGCCTTTCAGAGCGCCACGACCTTTAGCTGGTGGGTCCACAACGACCCCACAATCGCCCGAAAAGAACGTCTGAGTGATGTGCGCCAGTAATGACGACTGGTAACCCTGTGCTGGGCCTTTCCTCAAGTTCAGCAGCAGCGCCCGGTTCGGGACACACGCGCACAGCGTTCGGCAGGAGCCTGGCGTGGCGGGCACCGGTCACTGTTTAGGGTGAATCTGAGCGACTCCGAGGGCTGGAGCAGGAAGGCCAGTGGCAACCAGGACACAGAGAAGAGCTGGGCGGGTCCTAGACGTCTCTTAGGGCCACATTTTGACAAACACTAAGAAACTCCCGGAGGTTGAGGCAGAAGACAAGAAATGACCACGTTTTAAGGTGCCGCAGTGAAAGCACTTGGGAAGTCCTCTCCTACGCCTAGTTCTTTTGGTCCTCAACATAATATCCAGGAATATTGCTTCTTTTTAAGAACAGATGTGGAAACTGAGGCTTCAGAAGGGCCCT
>NW_005370286.1:1870767-1875706 GCF_000412655.1 Myotis brandtii | reverse complement strand
CGAAGGTTCCGGCCCTCGAAGGTTCCGGCCCTCGAAGGTTCCGGCCCTCGAGTGCCCCAGAGCGACCCGCGCGTGAGCACTAAGCTGCCTCCAGTGGCGGACAGGACCTAGGGGGCGGGGCCACGCGCCGGGGCGGGGTTTTAGCAGTCTCATTTGGGTCCTGTTTACAAACCTGGTTAAAATTTTCAAGTATTTCAAACTTACCGTATAAATGTATTATCCTCCTTTCCCGCTCCCCCCAAGTACTCCAGGTTTTAATATGGCAAACAAACCCTCTGCAAAAACTGACTGCAGTTATACAATGAGTTAGTGAGTCCTCACTGTCCGTGTGACGTAGTCGGGTCCCAGCAACTACTCAATCGCACACCGAGTTACAAAACTACTATTCTAACGGGATTTTTGAAACGAGCTCCTAAACTTCAACATGCTCAGGTTCTCAACACAAAAACATCTTCACGGTGGTCTTGACGGTCTTAAAGTTCCTAACACTCAGCGTTAAAGGTTCCTGGGGCTGAGACAAGTGCCCACCACCAGAGACAAGTCCTGCCAGGTGGCCTCCCCGCTGAGTGAGCCTCCGGATGAGTCAGAACCCGGTGGGGACTCAGCCCCCAGTCCTTCTCACTGAGCTGCCTCCCACCCAGGAAGCAGCCTGCATCCTGCCTTTGCCTCTTGGGATACAGAAATGCCTCCCCAGGCCTCATGCCTTGATGAAACTGTGGGCGTTAACGATACAGATCTATGCATCTGATTGGAGCTGCATCCTTTCTTAGCCTAGGGCCGTGAAACGCAAACAAACCCCTGCTGAAGTCTGGGCTCCTCGCACAGCTTTGACTGGAAGCGGTCCAAGCAAAATCACTCCAGTGACACAAAGCACTGGGCACACATACAACTCCCAGGCAGGGGGCAGGAAGACCCTTTGGAGGGGCAATCTGACCCAAGACAGGAAGGATAAGGGGCTATGCCAGCGCACCCCGACATCGCCCAGCGCACCCCTAGCACTCTCCTCCCTCACCCTCACACGCCCGGCTACCCTGACCCTCTGCACTCTTGAGGCCTCATTGTTTGTTCACTTCCTCCAGAAATCCTCAGGATGGGGTGCCTCCTGTGCCCTCCCATCTCCCCACTTGCTGGCCCTCAGAAACACCTGAAGATGCCCAGGACAAGGGGCAACCACAGCACCGAGTCCAGGGGCCCTGCAATGACTGGGCCTGACGCAAGTTGAAGGCGGAAGCCACAGATGCTGCAGCCCTGAGGCGTAAGGACGACTCTGGACACAGAGGTTTTGACACGCTTTATGTGAGCCACCCACCAGCAGCTGGTCACACCTGTGTCTCACTTCTCCAGGAAGACTCCCCCCGACCCCAGCTCCAGCTCAGCCATGGCCAGACCCAGTGACAGTCGTGAAAAATGAGAGCAATGACCCGTAACAATACATCCCAAGTCTCCAGCCAGGCTGAACAGAGGAAAGGATGGTGGCAGCCTCCCCTGGCAAGGGAGGAAAGGGCTGGCTCAGAGCCTGGGACCATGCAGCTGCGCCTGGGGGTCCAGCAGGGCGATGAGCCGGTCAGCCTCCCTCCAGCCAGAGAGCAGAGCCCCGTGTGTGGTCGAGTAAAACGTCCGATGTGTGGCTTCTCCTGCAAACAGTACCTGGAGCTGCAGAGAAGGGTGGGGTTAGAATGGGGTGCTGGGGTCTAGCAACAGGCCCCAGGCCTTCCACGTGTGGCTACAGAGCTGATGGTGAGGCGGTGGCTTTGTTCTTCACCTAATCCCACACCCTGATGTGGCCACAAAACAAGAGTGGGTGCTTCTCATGGAAACAGGGTTCAAACAGCAAACATTCGGGATTAAACGTGATCACAAAATGGAAAATGCAACGAGGGCCTGGGAGACAACGCGGAGAACATCCCCCAACATGCAGACCGAAAAACAGAGATAGAAATTAGGAGAGAAAAAGATAAGAATATTTGAGGACCAGTCCAGAAGTCTACCATTCAAACAACAGAAATCTTAGAAAAGAAAAGAAAGCAGAGAAGATGAGATGATTCACAAGAACTTCCCAGCTGACAGGGGCTCAAGACAAGCCATGTGAAGTGAGTGGACGCCTACCGAGGGTGGTGTGCCTCTGGACTCCGTGGGTGTTGGAGCCTAATGCTCTTTTAAGCTTCCTAAGAGTTTGGAGCACGGGACACAAGGAAGAAAGGACTCCACATGGCTTTGGACTTCCCAACAGCAACAGTGGAAAATGTTCCAAACCCTGAGGGGCATGACTCTCAAACCACAATTTTATACCCAAACTAGGAGACTCCTACAGAAAGGTGGGGCCCATGTCCTGCCCCAGGATGGTGCCTTCTGACTTCTGAGCGTGGTCACAGGAGGTGATGCAGTGCCCACTCCACTGGGACGCCTGTACTGGAGCCCTGGGAAGCCACACGAGCATGTGCCCTGGGGCTATGTGTGTGTAGAATTCTGATGAAGATAATACATTTTAAAAGTATTCTTGATTTCCACAAAGAAAAGGGATTCTCCTGACTGGCGTGGCCCAGATTGAGCGTTGACCTATGAACCAGGAGGTCACGGTTTGATTCCCAGTCAAAGCACATGCCCGGGTTGTGGCCTTGACCACCAGAGTGGGGTGTGCAGGAGGCAATGATTCTCTCTCATCATTGATGTTTCTGTCTCTCTCTCCCTTTCTCTTCCTCTCTGAAATCAATAAAAATATAAAGAAAAGGGATTCTGAGTCTCAGGGGCCCCAGCCCCACCCACACTCTCTTGTGTTCCAGCGGGACCCCGGTGCCTTCCCATCCAGGGGCCACAGCATACCTGGGCCTTCTCTCTGTCCGCAGGGAGGGGCTGAGCCAGCAGGTCAATGTCGTCCCCGGTGCTGCCCACGGCCACGTAGCTGTAGGAGCCTCTGGAGTAGGGGGCACTGTGCCAGCGAGACCTCAGCACACTCTTGGGCGCAGGAAGCTGTGGATTCCCTGAACCACAAAGATGCCACACGTGAACCGGGACTCCTCCCACAAGCCTGCAATTGGGCCTTCATTTTCAAGACTGAACAGTTTAAAATGAAAGAAACTGCCCAGGAAGAAAACCAAGCCACAAAGTGTATGAATAAGAGGCTCTCCCAGTCTTATCCGCGCTGTCCAACTGGGGACGCCATCACTGCATCCTCACCCCACGTGACCATGTGGTCACTGTGCTGTCTGAGCCTCCATGTCTCATCTTTAAAGCCCTGGTTAAGGGCCGCTGTATTTATTTTGGTGGCATATTTTAGAAAAGGCATATTTCCTTCTGCCTCTCACCCCCTGGAAAGTGTTTGCAAAGCCATTTCAGTTGCTCAGGAACAAGAACTCAGATAAGTGACCCCACCAATATAAGGAAGGATTGTCCCTGGAGGCTCATAGAGGCAAACTCAGTTCTTCACTGTTAGGAAGTTTGGTTCCCCTTTAGAGGTCATCCAACAAGGAGCACAAGGCAGAGCCATGGCCATGCGTGGTCAGTACCTGTCACCCGGCGAAGCATGCGTGTCAGAGACAGAAGCACCTCCTCATCTGACAGTGTCTCCATGAACTCGGACTCAAGTCCGGCGATGAACCCACAGAGGACGTGGGCAGACCTACGTGGAGAACACACCACTGAGACAACCCATGTTGGGCTTTGCAGGAAAAATCAGTCCCTCCCTCCCTCCCTAATGATTCCTGTTTTGATTTCTGAGTGAGCACCAAGCCCACACGCGTTGCTTTGCTTCTGCTGCATGTCTGGGACACACAACTTAGCCCTTCAAGTGTGGGTCTCTGATCCCATGACTTACAAGGATGCTTTGTTCAATGACTGCACCGGGTTTAAGCACTGCCTCCCAGTTACAGACATGTCCACATTTCAGACTTCTTCTGTGACCTACAAGCCCCAGCTTGTATTTCAGCAAATACTTTCTTACTGACTAAACATGCCTTCCATCTACCAGCACATTCTGGGCCTCAGCAATGCTGACAAGCCACACACAGTGTGCCCATCTGTCCCACACAGTGTGCCCATCTGTCCCACAGGGGCTAGGCCCAGGCGGTCTGTCTATCATCAGCCCTTTGGGAACCCTCAGGGTCCCCAACATGAAACCCTCCAGACACCTCACAGTGAGTCAACACACTGTTGGATCCTCAACCCAAACGACGCCGAGGAGCCAGCCCTTCTCAGCACTCAGGCTTCCTCAGAGAAATGGGGAGCATACATACTTGAAGGAAGGCAGGACCAAAAAGCCAATCAGCTTCTTGACCCAGGCGTCCTGCAGCGGGGGAGCGCTGTCCTCCAGGGGCGATGTGTCCTCCCACACCACCTGGATGTGCTCGCAGTCCGGCTCCCAGAAGGGCTCTTCAAACTCCAGGAAGACCTTATTGTTGGTCCCAAAGCCCATTTTCCTGATCGCTTCTGCCTTCTCAGCGGGCAGTGGCGGCTGGAAGAAGGTGTCCAGATGTTCTTTAAGAAAACCTGGAATTTATCATTGGACTCGACTTACACCACAGAAATATCCATAACTGGGATCAGCAACCACAGAAACCCACCCTGAGCCTGCAGAAGAGTCAGAGAGAGGCCTCTGTAGGGACGGAGTCTCATGTCTGACCCTTCTGCCTCTCACCCCCTGGAAAGCACACCGCTCAGGATCGTGGGGAGAAGCAGTAAGAGGCACAGCACGGGCCTTTTCAGAGGCCACATAACAACCATCTGCCAGATGGAAAAATTAATGCAGCCAAGTCAAACCAAACGGGAAGAAACAGCCACAGTGGAAGCCAATCCCTTAAGATGCACATAACTCGCTAGTCAGTGAGAAAAGGATGGACAACCCACAGGAAGCGAGGCAGGGGGTGGGGAGGACCAGAAGGGGTCACTACACCCTCCACAGCCATCCCCACCTGTCCAGATCTTCAACAGAGATATCTGTATAGTG
>NW_005370286.1:1868131-1870720 GCF_000412655.1 Myotis brandtii | reverse complement strand
ATATATATTTAAATTGATGTCAGAGAGGAAGGGAGAGGGAGAGAGAGATAGAAACATCAATGATGAGAGAGAATCATTGATGGACTGCCTCCTGCACACCTCACACTGGGGATTGAGCCACAACCCAGGCATACGCCCTGACAGGGAATCAAACCATGACCTCCTGGTTCATAGGTCGATGCTCAACCACTGAGCCATGCCGGCTGGGCCGCACAAGCGTTCTTAAACACACATGTAAAACATTGTGTGAAACAGAAAAAGTAAAAGCAACCTAAATTTCCATCCATATCTATAATAATAAAAGCATAATATGCTAATTAGACCCGGTGGCCTGAACAGTGGAATGACCTTCTGGACGAAGCCAGGGCTGGGAGGGCCGAGGCAGCCGCTGCGGCTACGAGGGCCGAGCCCCTTGCACAAATTTTGTGCATTGGGCCTCTAGTCTACACTAATAAAAGAGAAACATGCAAATTGGTGTCACTCCGCTACGCCCACCAGCCAATCAGAGTGACTATGCAAATTAACCCAACAAAGATGGCGGTTAATTTGCTTACGCAGGCGCGGAGCGAAGACTGAAGGCTCGGCCGTAGTGAAGACTGAAGACTGAAGACTGAAGCCAAGCCTCGCTGCTGCAGCCACAGCGAAGCCAAGCCTCACTGTGGCCGGACCAAAGGCCTGGGTCCCGGGTGCCGGAGGAAAACCGGTGCCAGCGGCCAGGGGAAGGAAGGCCTATTGCTCGAATCTTCATGCAATGGACTTCTAGTTAAGTAATATTAAGCAATGGCACCTGCATAGAAGAAAATTCTATGTGGCTGTAAAGAACAAGTGTGGTACAGGCCTGGCTCCCTGTGACCAGTATGGACAGTCATAACAATACTCCTACTGATCACAGCAAGGGCTCAGTAAGCACCAGCAACTATGAATGAACAAAGGGGGAAAAGAAAGAAAGAAAGAGAGAGAGAGGGGGAGAGAGGAGAGAAGAGGCAAATGGAGCAGCAGAACAAGATTCCACTTGTGGGACGTGGAGGAGACTTTATTTTAAGTCAGCTCAGGCTCCTGCTAGCTTTGTGAACTTGGGCAACTGACTTATCTCTGTTGACATTTGTCAAACAGGGGATGGGGCCAGGTAAGTCCTCAGGGTGCCTCAGGGGTAAATGAGACAACACTGGCAAAACTTTGATTTCAATCATCTCCACCTTTTATCAAATTGCACACTCCTACTCAAAGTCTCTGTCGAAAGCATCAGCTCTAGAATTAAATAGGTTATGTACTTGACTCCTTCCTTGATGATGGCTGGACATAACCTTGAGGTGTGGCTTTCATGCTGTCTCCCAGGTGAACCTCCATCAGGAGACCTCCCAACCTTTCCAGAAAAGACCTCCAAAGGATGAGAACGGCTGACTTCCCTTTTCTCTGTGAAACTCCTATTTCCAAAGCCTGGGATTGCTACAAAACACAACAGAGTCATTCTATCCAAGACTTAGAATGAGAATGTGAGCTTAGCAGCCAGGCAAAGCCCCAGCGCCAACGGGAGAGAGCCAGAGGCCAGGGCATCTGGGGCCGAGAAGGGAGGAAACCCTGACTGGATGGTGACCTTACCTAAGGGCACGGTAAGGACCACGTGATGTGCTGGGAAGCAGTCTCCATCCTCACACTCCACCAACACTGGAAACTTCTCCCCAGGAGACTCCGCTTCTTGGAAGGACCCATTCCAGTGAATAGTCTTCACGGGCTTGTTAAAAACCATCACGTCCTGGGGCAAGGAGGCCAGGATGCAGTTTGTGAGTCCTTGGTAGCCCCTGGGGGAGACAGGGTGTTGGCACTGATGAGAGGACCAGCCTGGAGGGGAGACACTAGAACAGCCCTCCGAGAAGCTGCAGCAGCTCTGTCCCCACTCAGGCTCCGTGCAGGAGGAGGCTGGGAAGGGTCAGGGAGGGCCTGGGGGCCTCCTACCAGGCTCCGCCCTGTGGTTTCTGATCCACCACAGGAATGTTAATACCTGCCTCCTGCCTAATGGGAGGATGAAATGGGCAAAGTTCCAAGGTAGTGAACAAGGTCCCTGCTGTCTGCCCAGTGCTCTGGTTCTGCACAAAGGCCCTTCCCTGTGCATGGGGCCTGGGAGGACACCTGGGAGAGCCCAGTGGGAATGTCTCACTAGTGCCTGGGGGCAGACTGAGTCCCCCTTAACCCTCCCACCACTCCCCTCCAGGGAAGGGCCCCTCACACAGTGCTCAGCACCTGAGGGGCCTTGTAAACACGGGAGGAAGAAAGCATTACTAGATGCATTTCCTTCTTTGAACCACTTTTTCTTGAAAATCATTATTTCCCTTTTCTTAAATGAGACAAATTGGGGAAACAAATGACCAGCTTTCTAAAAAGAGAAAGCCCTGGCTGGTTTGGATAGAGCGTTGGCATGCAGACTGAAGGGTCCCAGGTTCGATTCTGGTCAAGGGCACATGCCCGGGTTACGGGCTCAATCCCCGGTAGGAGGCATGCAGGAGGCAGCTGATCAATCATTCTCTCTCATCATTAATGTTTCTATCTCTCTCTTCTTCTCTGAAATCAATAAAGATATATTTTATTTTATTT
>NW_005370286.1:1866256-1867457 GCF_000412655.1 Myotis brandtii | reverse complement strand
TTTAAAAAATAATAATAAAAATGCAAAAGTCCCCCTTGACCCTCCCACCACTCCCCTGCCTCCCAAAGCTTCACCTGAGGTACATGGAGGGGACCTGGGATGGGTGAAGGGGGCCTGGGTGGGTGCATGGAGGGGGGCTGGGGAGCCTGGAGGGGGCCTGGGGAGCATGGAAGGCTGGGTGGGTGTGGCATACACATACCCAGGAAAAGTGCAGTCCAGCCCCGGCAGCACGGTGTACTCCCCAAAGGGTGCGAGGGCCACCAGGTCCATGCTGTGGGTGCCACTCACACAGCACTCTATGTTTAAGAAGTTCTTCAGAATGGCCAGCTTGAGCTTCTTGGTCTCCTCATCCTCTGTCCAGCTGGCCAAGTGCTGACGGATCTCCTTCTTGAGGAACTCCCCCACACTGGGCACGGGGGCCTCGGCCGCGTGCAGGAACTCCCGGGACTGGTCGATGAGGCGGTAGTACAGATGGCCCATCTCCACCACCAGCCCAAGGCTCACACTTTCCCCGGAGCTGGCATAGGACACCGAGGGCAGCGCCACGTGACCTCCGGTATCGATCCTCTGGTTCTCCTCTGACAACTCCTTGTCCCCCAACAGCCCGTACTTGGCAGCCAGCTGGAAGACGGGGTTGCCCTGAGAGGGCCCATGGATCCAGTGAGCGCCTACCTCCACCACACCACCTGGGAGGGGACACAGATGGCACCTTGAGGTTCTGTCCCCGCGAAGGTGAACCCCGAGCCCTTCTCCTGGACCTCAGCCAGCTCTGCCCTTCCCCCAAATGCTCTGAAAACCAGCCCCAGGGCCACGGGTCCCTGAGGACCACAGTCCCTCACCGAAGGACCTGGCCCGACCTAGTTTAAGGGGGACCCCGGAGGAGGGGGGGTGCTGGCCTGCACCTGGAGGGATGCACACTGGAGGGATGGCCTGGGACCGAGCAAAGGCTGCGGTGGGTTAAGTCATCGGGTACCGCCCCGCAGGGCCCGCCCTGCCAGCCACGGGCAGCTGAGTTTCAGGGACCAGTGAACTTTGGTTGATTAACTGGGGCGCGGCGGGGGTTCACTTAGGGGGCAGGGCAGGCTTCCGGGTCGGTTAACCCTGGGCGCAGGCCCCCCAGGCGGCGGCAGAGCTCGGGCGGGGCGGCACCGGTTGGGATCTGGGGATGAGCTCGGAAAGGGAGTTCCGGGAGAGGCCGTTA
>NW_005370286.1:1862844-1866034 GCF_000412655.1 Myotis brandtii | reverse complement strand
TGCGCGTTCCCTCCGCTGCGAGGTGCAGATAAGCGGGCGGGCCAGGGGGCGGGGCCTTCCTGACGCCCGGGCCACCTATGGCCATGGAGCCTGCAGACTCGCCGACACTGCCATTGGGCTGAACCAAACCAGCCTGCCCATTTTTTGGGTAAACGGATTAGAAGTCACATATCATACTTCTCACCCACTGAACGTGTACAGTTCACCATTTCACAGTATATTTGTAGAGCTGTGTAACAACCCCCACTGTCAGGCTTAGACCTTTTCCATCACCCCGAAAAGAAACACGACACTGTAACAGTGCTCCGCAGCCCCATCTGCGGCTCCGGCACCCATAACCCAGTTCCTGTCTCTGTGGATCTGCCTGTCCTGGACATTTCATGTAAATGGAGCCATGCACGTTGTGGCTTCTTTCACTCAGCACCATGTTTCCAAGGTTCATCCACATCAGAGCATGTAGCATGTATCAGCACACTCCATTTCTTTTTATTGCCAAATAACATTCCATTGTATATTCTCACATACCATTGTATGGCTATCTCAAATTTTGTGTATTCATTCATGAATTGATGGACAATTTTCCTCCACTTATTAGCTGTTACGAATAATGCTATGAGCATTCATGTACAAATTTTTGTGTAGACATATGTGCTCACTTCTCTTAAGTTTATGTAGGGATGGGATTGCTGGGTCATATGGTGCTCTATCTTTAACTTCTGCGGAACTGCCACACTTTTCCAAAGTGCCTGCATCATTTACATTCCCACTGGCAGTGCATGGAGATCCCAGTCTCTCCACATCCTCACCAACACTGAACATTGTCTGTCTTTTTGGCCATCCTGCTGGGTTTGAAGCAGTACCTCGTGGTTTTGATTTGTGTTTCCCTAATGACTAATGATGTTGAGCATCTTTTCGTGTGCTTATTAGCCTTTGGTATGTCTTTATTAGAGAAATGTTTGTTCAATATGTTACCCATTTTTAATGAGTTTGTCTTTTTGTTATTGAGTTCCAAGTGTTATTTAAATAATTTTCATTATTAAAATGTAATTAAAGCTTATATTTGTAAAAATAAAACTTTGCATAATCTAGTATTCAATAGCTCTTTAGTTGCCAATGTAAAGAATCAGCTTTGTAAAAAAAAAAAAAGAATCAACTGGTGTGGGTGTTGGTCAGTGGTTGAACATTGGCCCATGAACCAGGAAGCCATGGTTTGATTCCTGCTCAGGGCACATGCCTGAGTTTCGGGCTCAATCCCCAGTTGGGGGTGTGCAGGAGGCAGCTGATTGATGTTTCTCTCTCTATCCCTCTCCCTTCCTCTCTCTAAAATCAATGAAAATATATTTTTTAATCTTTATTGTTGAGAGTATTACAGATAAAAATATATATTTTTTTAAAAAGAATCAACATTGCCCTAGCCGGTTTGGCTCAGTGGATAGAGCATTGGCCTGTGGACTGAAGGGTCCTGGGTTCGATTCCTGTCAAGGGTGCATGCCTTCCCTGAGCCCTGGGGATCGGTCGGGGCCACGTCGTGTTTGGAGCCGGCTGTGGGAGTCCGCGGGTTTGCCTGACTCTAAGGGGCTGTGCAGGGAGAGCCGCGGGCATCGCAGTGGTCGCGCGTTCGGTCCTGCCGGGTCCTTTCCCTTCACCCCTGTATCCAGTTCACGACCCAAGTACCGAGTCGTGTCGGCGTTACCCTGAGTTCTCCTTGACCCTCCTGCACCCTGGCTGTAATCAGCAACCGTTTCCAGGTCCCCCGACAGGTGACCTGTTGTTCCAGTTTCTCCCCAGCAAGCCCCCGGGGCAGGGACTGTGATCCCGTGTTACCGTTCACGAAAGCGGCCACTCCAACCTGCAGACACACACACCCACGCCTTTGCCTCCTCAGGTCAACCCTCTTCCTCTCCAGGTCAATGCTGACCCCCACGTCTGGGCGGACAGTTTTGAGGTGGAAGTCACCCGTGCCTGTGCGTGCTCCCCACTGGATGGTCCACTCAGCAAGGCCAGAGCTCTGTTCTGTTCACAGCCCAAGTCCCGTCACCTAGTTGGCATTGGTTGAAAACACGGATTCCTCCTCCCTTGTTTCTGCGGAATCACAAGTCTCTCGTGCTGACGGAGGCCTTCAGAAGGAAGGCTGCTGTGGGCTGTTCATTGCTGGGTTTTTTGTTGTTGTTGTTTTTTAACTTAAGATTCAAACATCAGTGGAAGCAGAGTGGTGGGACGGCCACCCATGTGGCTGAGAGCTGCCTGCTGCAGCCACCAGGGACGGTCAGGGGTCCCTCAAGTCTGTCCAGGTCACTGTGTCCACTGACGGGGACACATCCCCCAGTTTGATGCCTGTATTGAACCTCCATCCAGCACAGCCAGGGGTGAACCTGAGGCCAGGGGTGAACCTGAGGCCAGGGGTGAAGGATTAGAGAAGACTGACAAGAGACTCCGGTTGGGGCCAGGTGGACCACTGCCTGGATGAGGAAACAGTGACAGCCTGTAAGCTGAAGCTTTACTTTATAGTCAGAGCACACAAAGCAGCAAGGGGAGCGTCACGTCTATTTCGTTACTCAAGAATGGTTCTCTCTCATCATTGATGTTTTTCTCTCTCTCACACTCTCCTTTCCTCTCCAAAATCAATAAAAAAATCAGCATGGCGCTTCATGCCTGCTCCATTTAGACCTATAAATACATAAATTTCAGAGTGATATGCATTAATGTTTCTCAGTCACCTTGTGCAACTGCTGTCAATAACTCCCTACTTCCTGAGTACCTCGGGCCACCAGACAGACAGGCAGAGGAACAAGAAAAGGAATGTCTGTCTTTTCCTTGTCTCAACACTCAGCTCTCCGCACAGCAAATTCACCTGGTTTCTACCATCGGCCGCTCTTCATGGAGGACGTTGGGTATAAGAAGGGAAGTGCGGGAGCCTGAGCTATTGATCCTGAGAGCAGATTTCAGGCTCATAGGTTGTGTCCCTCCGGCAAGGAGGGCGCTCGAGAGCCTATTCATTCCCTAATATGGCTGGATTTCTGTGCCGGACAGCTTGTGTGCAGCTCAAAGTCCGGGCCTCCTGGGAACCAGGTGTGGCTGGCCCTCCGACACCGGGAATATGGTGGGCAAGGGCCGAGGGCCAAGCTAGCACCCACCTCTGCCCAGGAGAAGCAAGGAGGCGACGCCGCCAGGTGGAGGCCGCGGCGCTGGA
>NW_005370286.1:1842854-1862041 GCF_000412655.1 Myotis brandtii | reverse complement strand
TCCCTGAGCCCTGGGGATCGGTCGGGGCCACGTCGTGTTTGGAGCCGGCTGTGGGAGTCCGCGGGTTTGCCTGACTCTAAGGGGCTGTGCAGGGAGAGCCGCGGGCATCGCAGTGGTCGCGCGTTCGGTCCTGCCGGGTCCTTTCCCTTCACCCCTGTATCCAGTTCACGACCCAAGTACCGAGTCGTGTCGGCGTTACCCTGAGTTCTCCTTGACCCTCCTGCACCCTGGCTGTAATCAGCAACCGTTTCCAGGTCCCCCGACAGGTGACCTGTTGTTCCAGTTTCTCCCCAGCAAGCCCCCGGGGCAGGGACTGTGATCCCGTGTTACCGTTCACGAAAGCGGCCACTCCAACCTGCAGACACACACACCCACGCCTTTGCCTCCTCAGGTCAACCCTCTTCCTCTCCAGGTCAATGCTGACCCCCACGTCTGGGCGGACAGTTTTGAGGTGGAAGTCACCCGTGCCTGTGCGTGCTCCCCACTGGATGGTCCACTCAGCAAGGCCAGAGCTCTGTTCTGTTCACAGCCCAAGTCCCGTCACCTAGTTGGCATTGGTTGAAAACACGGATTCCTCCTCCCTTGTTTCTGCGGAATCACAAGTCTCTCGTGCTGACGGAGGCCTTCAGAAGGAAGGCTGCTGTGGGCTGTTCATTGCTGGGTTTTTTGTTGTTGTTGTTTTTTAACTTAAGATTCAAACATCAGTGGAAGCAGAGTGGTGGGACGGCCACCCATGTGGCTGAGAGCTGCCTGCTGCAGCCACCAGGGACGGTCAGGGGTCCCTCAAGTCTGTCCAGGTCACTGTGTCCACTGACGGGGACACATCCCCCAGTTTGATGCCTGTATTGAACCTCCATCCAGCACAGCCAGGGGTGAACCTGAGGCCAGGGGTGAAGGATTAGAGAAGACTGACAAGAGACTCCGGTTGGGGCCAGGTGGACCACTGCCTGGATGAGGAAACAGTGACAGCCTGTAAGCTGAAGCTTTACTTTATAGTCAGAGCACACAAAGCAGCAAGGGGAGCGTCACGTCTATTTCGTTACTCAAGCTTTGTTTTGGCAGCACTTGCTGCACCCCCCACAGCCCATTAGCTACCTAGGAACAAGGGAGGACCATAAGGTCAAGCTCACTAAGGAGGGCTCTGCCCTCCAAGCTGGGACTTGTATGTGGCTCTGCCACAGGTCAGTCCGAGGCTTGACCCTATAGCCGCTCCCTACACTATATGAATAAAAATCTCCTTTCTTCTCTTTGTCCCAGGGCCTAACTTTGAGTACATCATCACAGAAAAGAAGGGGAAGAACCAAAGCGTGGGGTTGATCCGACTGAACCGCCCCAAAGCACTCAACGCGCTCTGCGACGGCCTGATCAAGGAGCTCAACCAGGCGCTGGAGGCCTTCGAGAAGGACCCAGCCGTGGGGGCCATCGTCCTCACGGGCGGGGAGAAGGCGTTTGCAGGTGTGGTGGGCAGCGTGGTGGCAGGTCACCCAGGTCTACAAGGGGGGGTCCGACCGTGATCACGCCCATGGTGTGGTGTTGCAGACAGACTTACACCTCCGAGGTAGGGTCAGAAAAGCTCAGACAACTTGGGGTTGATTTACATGTAAAATGGAAATGGGCTGGGGAACTGCTTGGCTGAGCTGCTCGGTATGTCTAACACTCAGGTGTGCTCTGCCAGCAGAGTACGTCTGTGCAGCTCCTCCATAGTCAGGTGTCGTGTGTTGAGGGCTCAAGTGACCAAGGAATAAGCCCAGCCTTCTCCGAGCCCACCTTGAGTCTGTTTCTTGTCCCGGGGTCCCTCCGTAGCACCTCTGTGAGCATTATCACAGCGATTTGCCACTGTCCATCACTGCGCAAGCCAGGTCTCCCCAGGAGCCCCAGTGCCTGCTCACAGTGGACACTCCGTAGCTGCCTCTTGGGGTCTCTGCACTCTGGTAACTGTGGCCTCACTTCCACCAGCTGGAGCCGACATCAAGGAGATGCAGAACCAGCGATTCCAGGACTGTTACTCCACTGGGTTCTTGAGCCACTGGGACCATCTCGCCCGGGTCAAGAAGCCAGTCATCGCTGCTGTCAATGGTTACGCTGTGAGTGTCAGCCCGAGTCTCCCTCGCGCTCAGAATTCCTTATGCAACCGTACTTGTGAGTGTGACATGTAACCGGTTTTATTTTGAAAAGGCCTAAGTCTAGTTCCCCGGCCAGGAGGCCTTTCCCACTCGACGCCAAAGAGCCAAGGACTGTAAGGAGAGGAGGTGTTTCAGGATCTGCTCTTGTCAGCGCCCCCTCTCTCCCAGTGTTCATGACGACCGCTGTGACTCCCTGTAATGTTCCTCCCCTCTGCTATGTTGAAGGCATACGCGTTGGCTTTTTGTACAGTTGTAATGACTTTCCGACCTGCACTGCACCTATAAACTAACCTCTTTAACTACCGTTGAAAGCTCTGTGTCCTCTGTTTGGTGCATTGAGGTCTCCTGCAGGCGTGTCGACTGCTCAGAGATGCTGGGCTGGTCAGAGCCTGAAGAGAAGTGATGAGAGCATTTCACTTTGTGACTGTTTAATAAAGCTCCCTTGGGGTAAGCCAGGATCAGCGGTTAAAGTGTATTGGAACAGCCATGCCCATTGGTTTGCTCACTCCCTGTGGCTGCCTTCGAGCCTCCGCAGAGAGATCTTAGGACCCACAAAGCCGAAAGTGTTTGCTGTTTGATCATTTACAGAAAGAATTGGGCAGCCTCAGCCATTTTATAAGAAACTAGAGTCCTGATGCATGAAATTTGTGCAAGAGTAGGCCTTCACAGCCCCGGCTGTCTCAGCGGCCCTCACAGCCCCGGCTTCGTCCAGAAGGTCATCCGGACGGTCGTTCCACTGTTCTGCCGTTTGGTCAATGTGCATATTATGCTTTTATTATTATAGCTTCTTGGGAACACTTAACAACTTTGCACCACTGTGTTAATCTTTGCTATACCCCCGACTGTTTTCTTTTCTTTTCTTTTTTTTAGAAAAATTACTTTTCGAGCCTCCGCAGAGAGATCTTAGGACCCACAAAGCTGAAAGTGTTTGCTGTTTGGCCATTTACAGAAAATTGGGCAGCCTCAGCCTTTTTATAGGAAATTCTTGGGAACACTTTACTAACTTTGCACCACTATATTAATCTTTGCTATACCCCAGAGTGTTTCTTTTTTTCTTTTAGAAAAATTACTTATTTAATTTCTTTTTAAAAATATGTTTTTATTGATTTTAGAGAGACAGGGAGAGAGAGAGGAACAGCGATCTGCCTCATACACACCCCTTACTGGGGATTGAGCCCGAAACCAGGGCCTGTGCCCCGACTGGGAACCGAACCTGCAACCTTTTGGTACATGGGACTACGTCCAACTAACTGAGCCACACTGTATTGATTTTAGAGAGGGAGAGAGAGAGAGAGAAACATTGATCTGCCTCCTACATACCCCTTACTAGGGATTGTGCCCGAAACCCAGGCCTGGGAATCAAACCTGCAACCTTTTGGTACATGGGACTACGCCCAACCAACAGAGCCACACTAGCCAAGGCTGTGTTTCATTTTAATAGAATATTTAAGTAAGAAAATACAGTGATTTTGTGATTGGATTCCCCTGATGACACCTCATGTTTTGCAGCTTGGTGGCGGCTGTGAACTTGCTATGATGTGTGACATCATTTATGCTGGAGAGAAAGCCCAGTTTGCACAGCCGGAAATCCTACTGGGAACCATCCCAGGTAAAGCAGAGTGACATCTCCAGCATAAGCTCTTCAGGTCACTCCCCAGAGTCTGCCCACCTCTTAGGGGCCTGAGGACTTTTCCAGGAACAGGCAGAGCATGTGGCTTGCACATGACGAGGGACGTGGGGTTGTCGTGTGAGCACCGGACGGGTGGCTGCCTGTGTCTGCCCATTGCGCCCTCTGCCCCCCAGCTCACTAAGTGTAAGTGGTCATAACAGCACTCAGAGATGGCCATGGGGGTCACGGAACTATGCCAGCTCTTTTGGTGATGGCCACATCCGTGTCAGATGCTGTTAAGAAGGCTGACCACACACTGGCTTACGGTCCTTGTAGATTAGAAGCTCGAAAGATGGTGCCTGAGGGCCAGCCCTGATAGCTTGTGCCCGGAGGTCACACATGTCACATCTGCTCATGTTCCAGTGACCAGAGCAAGTTTATGGCCTCACCCAAGTTCAGCAGCACAGGAAATCAGACCCCCACACATGGAGGTCGGCAGGAGCAATGGGCAAACAGTGCAACCTCTACCCCTGCGGTCCACCTGGTCAGGATTCCGGGCCTATGTCCCCACAAGGTCTCTGCCCCACGTCTCTGCCCAGGGCATCTCCTGAGCCAGCTGGGCGGGCAGGAAAGTGTGTCCCATTGGCTAAGGGCGAGGACAGCCCGCATGAGCTCTGCGGCCTGTGGGCTCTTCCTGTCCCAGCTCCCAAGGTCGGAGTCTGCTGCACTGTGCTGTCTCCCTCAGGTGGTCCCCTTGACTCGCCCTGGTGCCTGGGGTTCACCATGGGGCAGGTGACTGGGCAGACCGCTCTCTTTCCAGCTGGTGGGGGGTACGGGAGCGCGTGGAGGGGAGCTTTGTAGGCTGGACACCCGCAGAACGCTGGGGGAGAGGGGCACATTCAGAGTGCCCCAGGAGGCGGGAGCCCTGCTCTAGGCCCAGACCTTGAGAGGAGCAGGTCAGATCAGAGGCCTCCCCCCAGCCAGGTCTGAGGCTGGAAGCTGCGAGCTCCGTGCATCTGTCTGGAGTCTGACTCCTGTGTGAGGTGCTTATGTAGGCACTGAGGTGCCAGGTGGAGGGGGGGCACTGAGCATGGAAAGGAGGCCTCCCAGGGTTCCTCGGGTCTCCTGCCTCCCCCCTGCTGGCTGCCTCGCCCCACCTGAGAGACCCATCTTCAGCCCCTCAGAACTTGTGTCTGTGCATGTCGGCTTATACTGGCCACAGCCCGCTGAGACCCACAGCCTTCTGCCCCTGCAGGTGCGGGGGGCACCCAGAGGCTGACCCGAGCTGTTGGAAAGTCTCTGGCCATGGAGATGGTCCTCACTGGTGACCGGATCTCAGCCCAGGATGCCAAGCAAGCAGGTACAGGCCGGGGTCCCCCATGAGGAGTGGAGGGGGGAGAGTTGCCTGCAGGTGCCCCTGTGGGCGATCAGCACAGTGCTTTCAGGGGTCCTGACAACCCAAGGGACCGCTGCCTGTATGGACACCCCATATGTAAAAAGAGTAGCGGAAGCATATGCACAGGTTACAGAATGGTGTTAAACCATTCATTTCCCGAGCTCAGTGTAAGCAATGGGGATTCTCTGAGACCTGGCAGCGCACCCTGTCCCCGCTGCTCGGTGATATGGTCTGTCAGCGTCGAGTGACCACGCCTGCAGCCCGCAGCATCGCCCCAGCGTGGGGACGAGGTGGAACCCTCCCTGTGTTGCTGCAGCTCCTTGTTAACAGCCCAAAAGACCTCCGCTCTCAAAGTGTCGACACATAACCAGAGTCGCTTCCTCATGTTCACCTTTCTGTGTTTTAGGTCTTGTAAGCAAAATTTTTCCTGTTGAGAAACTGGTGGATGAAGCCATCCAGTGCGCAGAAAAAATTGCCAGCAATTCTAAAATTATAACAGCGATGGCCAAAGAATCAGTGAATGCAGGTAGGGCTGTGCCGGGGGAAGGAGAGGCCACCAGGACTTGTGCGGCTTCAGCAGTTTGGCTCTGAATTAGGCGCCCATCCTGGACAAAATTGTTGGGATTCTCAATATTTTGAATTTGGCTCTTTGTAGAGTTTTTGTTTCTAGTTGCTTGCTCACAAATTCTGTTCTGAGCTCCCGTTGGTACTGAGACCAAGAATATGTCATCCTGGGAGACAGACAGGCACAGGTGCTGGCTGTGCAGGGGGGAGGCCTGATGTCGGCTTCTGAGAAACTCCGTTTCCCTGGGAGCTGGGTGGAGAGACTGCTCCTCAGTGGTCAGGGGCTGTGCAAATAGCCCAAGGCTTGGCCCAAGGGGCGCAGACTCCCGGGACCCCGTGGGAGCCAGGACAGAGGCCACACGCTGCTGTCGCCCTGCGCTCCGTTCTCTCCGACGGAGCTACCTGGCCAGGACCTTTGAGACTTTTAAAACAGTTTCATGGGCTGCCTCACCTCCTCTGTGTTTGGACTGTTTGCATCCCACCTTTCATGCAGTTTCTCACCTTCTCTTCTGGGAGAGGCACTGAGCTGGGGTTGTCAGGCCTTCCCAGGCCACATTCTACATCAGGTGCAAGTGCATGGGGCTCTGGAGACTGTTTTCTGCCACCACAGAAATGCACTCCCAGCTCCAGCTTCTCACTTCATAACATCCGGGTTTTCTTTTTCAGCTTTTGAAATGACATTAACAGAGGGAAATAAGTTGGAAAAGAAAATCTTCTATTCAACTTTTGCTACTGTGAGTAAACAACTTTCAAGTAAAGAATCACACGTGTTCCAGCCACACAAGCTGCTGGGAATGTCCTGGTAGACTTCATCAGCCAACCCCACTACCCTTTGGTCAGAGCTGCTAGCGTCCGTAGCTGGGTCAGGGGCTCCATCCGTGAGTGGAAGTTCAGAAGGACGCACAGAGCAAGGCCATTTCCTGTCACAAAAGGTCTTCCCGGTGGCCCTTAAATGCAGTCCATTTACCCATGATTTCCTGTCACTCCAGTCACTTGAAATGGGGTTTAGAACAATGTTTTCTAGGATTTCTGCCAGTGACAAAGGAAGTCATTCTTCTAATACAGATTTACCTCTTTTATTATCAGAAGGTCATATATAGGTTTTTTATGAAAAAAAGATAAAAAATGGCTTTGGCTCTTGAGGAAGTGCAGATGTGTGTATACACATGTGTACACACAGGAAAAGAGGCTGAGGTAGAGTCTGGGTTCCTGCCTCATGACACCCAGGGTACTGCTGAATTCAGATGATGATTTGGTGAAGGACCCAAATAGCGTGCATCCGAGGTTCTCTGTAGATGAGAGTTTATTTGACACAGAGGTTCGTGGTTCCTGAGTGAACATCACCTGGGCGTGAGGGGAGGAGCTATGTAAAAATACCCATTCCCAGGCCAGCCCTACTCGGTCAGGGAATCCGGACCATTCGCAGGTTTCCAGGTGGTCCTGCTGCAGAACCCTCCCTGTCCCCCCGCCTGTGAGTGTGGAGAGCCCTGTGCCTGACCCACTAGGACATGTGACGTCCAGCTCTGCTTTATTCCCTTTCCCCCAGGAGGACCGGAAAGAAGGGATGACTGCATTTGTGGAGAAGAGAAAGGCCAACTTCAAAGACCAGTAAGAGCTGCTGCCTTTGCCTTAAAACCTCCATTGAAAGAGGACAAATTATTTTAGACAAATAAACCCTCTCTTTTAAAGAGCAGTGTAGGTGCGTGCACTTCCTCTCCAACGGTGTGGAGTTGTGAGAATCGGTGTCTGGAGAATGTTCGCATTCTGACCTGAGCGTCTTCTCTTTTTCTTTTTTAATATGTTTTTATTTATTACCGAGAGGAAGGGAAAGGGAGAGTGATAGGAATATCAATGATGAGAGAGAACCATTGATCGGCCGCCTGCTGCACACCCCACACGGGCGTGAGGGGAGGAGCTATGTAAAAATACCCATTCCCAGGCCAGCCCTACTCGGTCAGGGAATCCGGACCATTCGCAGGTTTCCAGGTGGTCCTGCTGCAGAACCCTCCCTGTCCCCCCGCCTGTGAGTGTGGAGAGCCCTGTGCCTGACCCACTAGGACATGTGACGTCCAGCTCTGCTTTATTCCCTTTCCCCCAGGAGGACCGGAAAGAAGGGATGACTGCATTTGTGGAGAAGAGAAAGGCCAACTTCAAAGACCAGTAAGAGCTGCTGCCTTTGCCTTAAAACCTCCATTGAAAGAGGACAAATTATTTTAGACAAATAAACCCTCTCTTTTAAAGAGCAGTGTAGGTGCGTGCACTTCCTCTCCAACGGTGTGGAGTTGTGAGAATCGGTGTCTGGAGAATGTTCGCATTCTGACCTGAGCGTCTTCTCTTTTTCTTTTTTAATATGTTTTTATTTATTACCGAGAGGAAGGGAAAGGGAGAGAGAGATAGGAATATCAATGATGCGAGAGAATCATTGATCGGCCGCCTCCTGCACACCCCACAGGGGATCAAGCCTGCAACCCAGGCTTGTGCCTTGACTGGGAATCGAACCATGACCTCCTGGTTGATAGATCGATGCTCAACCACTGAGCCATGCCGGCTGGGCTAGAATTCTTTTTAATTGTGGTCAAATATGTTCCGGCCATACAAGCTGCTGGGAATTTTTAACCATTTCAAAGTGTACATTTCAGTGGCATTAAGTGTGTTCACAGAGTCCTGCAGCCATCACCACCGTCCACCTCCAAACTGTTTCATCAACCCAAACAGACCATCTCCATGAACTCCAGCTCCCTTTTCCCCACCCCCGCCAGCCCCTGGCACCCTCTACACTGCTTTCTTCCTGTCTCTGAATTTAGTATAATGTTTTCAAGGTCCATCAAGGCCATAACATGTAATAGTTTCTTTTCTTTTCATTGCGGAACAGTATTCCTACTAGCAAGGTCCATCAAGGCCATAACATGTAATAGTTTCTTTTCATTGCAGAACAGTTCCTACTAGCGTCCTTTTAAATGGCCCTGCAGTGTGTTATGCTGTCGGTATGTTGTAATTTACGCTTCCCCAGGTGTTGAGTGGTTAGACTGCATCGCTTCTTGCTGTCGGAACGATCATGGATAACACTGTGAGCAGGAAACCTTGCACTTGAGTGGAGCATGTCTGAGATTGTGAGAAGGAGCCCCCACGTTGTAGGGCTACACGTGAGGGAACTCGGGCTGTGGGTCAGCAGGGCCTCTTCTCAGTGCTGGGCTGGCTGAGTCTCCAAGCCTGATGTCAGGACTTGCATCGGGATCCCATTCCCGGGCCTGGATCAGAGCTGCTGCGTGCGTGGTGTAGGAGGTGCCCGAACAGAAATGTGAGTGGTGGCTGTCACACTTAGTGCCATTTGCTGGGGGAGACAGTTTACGCACTAAATTCCCTCTGCTGGCCTCATTCTTGGGGAGGGCCAGCTGCATCCCCTGGGTCACTGTGCAGTGTCAGATACCACATAGGTCACTGGGTAACCGAGTGACCCTAGTTATAGGAAACCACCCTGCTGCCCCCACTGGATGTCTACCGTTTAATTCTCACATCACAGCCCAGCTCAGAACTCTGGACCCTCCATCTTAAACCAGGCTCTCGAGTAAACGTCCAGTGGGAGAGGAACAAGTCCTGTGGCCTGGGAAGGAAACCCATGTCCTGCCACCTGGGAGGGCTTCATGGGAGCCCCAGAACATCCTTAGACCCTCCACGGTGAGGGACCCTGCTGGCTTTCCATGTTGGGGCACAAAGCAAAGCAACGTAATAGATAGGCCCAGCGAGTGCGGCCCTGCTGGCTGCCATGTGCCCCCCAGTCTGGCCCCATGGCTGAGGTCACTTCATGTGTGAGTCATGGCCTTGGGCTGGGATGGAGCTGAACACCAAGGAGAAACCCACCTGCATCCGAGAAAGAATTGAAATGATCTGAAAGCTTCAGCTGTCTGACCGCCTTAGATCACATGCCCTTGTGTTTTGGTTATATTTATGCAGCCAAGTGGGGCACTGGTCAGAACAAGAGTTTGACGCGCTGTGCAGACTGTCTGCCTGGCAGGTATTAGCTCCTCAGTCTCCACCAGGTCTGTTCTGTGCTGAGATCTGAAATCCAGATCAGGCTTCAGAAGGGAGCAGTTTGAGAAGGAAGTGGCGGTGTCTCTAAGTGATCAGCCCTCTTCCCGGTGCTGAGAACAGAGATTCTTTTCAGAGAAGCCTCGGGTCTTTACGCTTTGACGCGTGCTGATGACAGAAGTAGGCACAAGGGGAGCTGCTTGCAGTGGGCCGGCCCTGGAGCAGCGAGCCCGGAGGCAGGGTGTTCTGCATGAAGGTAGATGTGGAAATACTCACTCATTGAAGCTGAATGTGTGACCAGGGCTCTGCTGCCTGACGTGCCACCTATCCTAGATGTGAGTAGACAAGCCGAGTATCCAGGGATGAAGCCTTAACATTGAGAACACCACCCGGCCGGTGTGGTTCAGTGGTTAAGCGTCGACCTATGAACCAGGAGGACTGGGCACGTGCCCGGGTTGTGGGTTCAGTCCCCACTGTGGGGCGTGCAGGAAGTAGCCAATCCAATGATTCTCTCTCATCATTGATGTTTCTGTCTCTCCCTCTCCCTTCCTCTCTGAAATCAATAAAAATTTTAAAAAATAAATAAGTAAATAATAAAATTGAGAGAACCGTTCGTTCACTGGTTTACTTTGCACATGCTTTGGGCAGTGGCCTCCACACTTTGATTTTGAGCTGCGGGTCCCCAACGTGGAGTGGGACCGGTTCTGAGGATCTTGTTGAGACCTCACACCCTTGTCTTCGCCGTACTCAGTCGGAAGCCAAGAATGGTTCACACTGAGCCAGCGTATTTCAGAAGTCTGTCACTACAGGCTTATTTGGGTTCCAGAACTTGCAGGAAAAGGAGTCCACCCCCTACCCCCCAGGCCTGGTGGAATGGGACCTTCTGTCAGGCTTCATGCTGGCCCGGGGCTTGGGGTATGTGGGGACCTTGGGCTGTCAGAAGACTATAGTGCAGTGATGGCGAACCTTTTGAGCTCGGCGTGTCAGCATTTTGAAAAACCCTAACTTAACTCTGGTGCCGTGTCACATATAGAAATTTTTTGATATTTGCAACCATAGTAAAACAAAGACTTATATTTTTGATATTTATTTTATATATTTAAATGCCATTTAACAAAGAAAAATCAACCAAAAAAATGAGTTTGCGTGTCACCTCTGACACGCGTGTCATAGGTTCGCCATCACTGCTATAGTGTGTGGCCATGTGCTCTACTGTGACTGACGGACCACAAACCCCAGCGTGAGCTTCCACTCCCTCTTGAGTTAAGTGACCTCTGGCCTCAGGTTGTTTTAGGGGTTTGGTTTATTTCTGAAACGGAAACTTTTCCTTCTCATCTATAAAAAACCAGCTTTCCCCTCATCTGTTTCTACTAAAAAGATAAAGCTTTGGCGAATGTTGACTGTAAGTCTCTCCACTTAAACTTAGAGTAGAAACTGCTCAGGTACAACCCTCACCCTGGGTGGAATCGGCTGCTGGCCCTGCTGATTGCCACCCTCTGCACCACCCGGCCAGGGCTGTGTGTTCAGGGCACTGCCGGACGCCAGACTGGGTTTCCCACCTGGCTCCCTCAGCCAGCCGGGCCCCCAGAGCCAAGCTGTAAGATGTGGAGAAGGCTTTGTTTCCTTCAGGGTTTCACTGTGGCTTCGTTGTCTTTCATGTACACACAGATCTTTCCCAGGAGCTGCCAGGCTCTGAGCATCTTGTGTCACCACACGGCTGAGGGCTGTGGCCAGAGCACTGGCCGCACAGCCCAATGTTCATTTGGGAACAAAGTGGAGGATGGCGGGTTCTGATGGGAGACAGCCTGGCCTGAGCTGGCCTCTGGGCTGCAGGGCAGGTAGGTGGGTAGGCAAGCAGGGCAGCCCTGCAAGGTGAGGGCTGAGGAGCCAGAGCAGGGAGGGCTGAGGCCCACTGGAGCTAAGCAGAGCCCATCTGCAGGCTGAGCATTGAGTTTGGTGGTGGGTTCGTAAGTGAGGGTGTGACTAGGCCAGTGCACTCAGGGGCCTGTGCTGCTGTCTGCCCCACAGCCTGAGTGGGGGGAGGAGCCTGGGAGAGCAAACACAGGTTGGAGGCCAAGGGCAGTGTCAGCAGGGCACAGGAGCCACCTGCATTGGTCAGCTATTGCTGCATAACAAATGGTCCCTAAATTTAGGGGCTTAGCCCTAAGTCAGTTATTCTTTCTGACAGTCTAAGTGGGTCAGGAATCCAGACAGGCCACAGTGGCTCTCAGCTGGTGGGCGGTGCTGGGAGAGCCCCATCCAGGTGCTCCCAGTACACAGCCCTTGGGGTCCTCTCCAGGGCAGGCCCAGGGAGTAAGTCCACCACGGGGTCTTCCTACCCCAGGACACCAGGGATGGGAGCGGGTAGGGAGCCCCGACCAGAAACACACGCGGGTGTCCGGGTCTTGAACTGGCCAAGGACGCGAGGCCCTGCAGGGTGCCTTCTGGGCTCGGTCCCACACCACACACCCGGGCGCAGCCCCACCCCCTTCCAGCTCCAGCGGCCCCGCCCCTCCCTGCAGGCCCCGCCCACGGCCACGCCCCTTCCTCCTGCGAGCATGGTGGTGCTGAAGGGCATCCCGGCGCTTCTGTCCCCAGAGCTGCTTTACGCCCTGGCGCGGATGGGGCACGGGGACACCATCGGTGAGTGAGTCGGCGGGGGGCCGAGCCTCAGGATCTGGAGCCCCACCCTCGCGGCAGAAGTCAGGGGAGGCGCCCGGGCTGGGGTGGGGACTCCCTGTAGGGTCCTGGCCCATACTGTCCCCATGCCCGGAAGAGCCGGTCCGGAGGTGGAGGCATTGCTTTGGCCGCCCTGTCCCTCCTCGGAGCAGGACTCCACCCCCTCCCGAGGCTCCGGCTGGCCCAGGCCGCAGCCCAGGCTTTGGTTGGCCCCAGGCGGTCACGAGGACAAGTGCCCTTGGCCCAGACAGGGTTAAGTCGGGGCAGGGGCAGGTCGCTCCCGCAGCCGAGGGTAAGGGGTGGGGAGGGGCCTCAAGCCCTGTGTGCTGCTCACGCTGCCGACCCCTCCCCACATGGCCCCGGAGGGGTCACGGTCCCCGGTGTCTGGGGCTGTTTCTCTTTTCCTGGGCTGTGGGCGGGATTCAGGGTGCAGGCTGCAGGTCCAAGCTCCGCCCTCATCCTGCTAACACCTGTACAGTTGCTCCTTCGCCTCGTAACTCCCTCTCCTCCCTGGCCCTTGGATTTCCCTATTGGGAAAGGGCGGGGAGGCTAGCGGAGATGGTGTAACATAACACCCATGTGGACCCCAGGATGTCTAACCCAGCTGGCCGTTCAGTTCTTGCAGACATGAACTTCCCCACCTCCTCCATCTGCAAGTGTGGCCCAGAGGAGATCCGCGCAGATGGTGAGCAGGCCACCTCCTGCAAGGCGGGGCTGGAAAAGTGGGGGGTCCTGGCCCCAGCTCCCCAGGTGCTACAGCTCTGCCCCCACCTCCACCCATTCCCCAAGCACCCACAGCGACCCATGTGCCAGGACCCTCAAGGTGCTCCCTGCAGCCCCCACCCCCCAGAGGTGACCTGGGCCTCCTGCTCCATTTCTGACACCCCTTGGTGACTTCTTGAAAATGGGGAAATGGAGGCTAGGCATCGTGTTGGCTGACTGAGCAGTGGGGCCCCCACCTCCCCCAGGTCAGTCAGGTTTTCAGCCTTTACCCTGATGTAAAAATCCCAGTACTGGTGACCTGACCTCACAGGCCCCAGGTGTCCACATACTCAGAGAGCCTCTGACCCTCACGGTGCATGGGAGGTGAGGCTGGGAGGGACCTTGAGCCAGATTCCAGAGAGGATGGTAGGAGCAGAGCCAGCAGTTCTGAGTAGGAGAGCCATGGGGTGAGGGCCCCATCCTGACCCATTGCCTTGGCTACCACTCCCCACTCAGGGAGCTGAACCAGCCGGCCTTGGTTAGATCCTGGGCCAGGTGACCAGGTGCTCTCCTTCCCGAGGAGGGTGGGACCAGGTGGGCCGTGGGAAAAGCTGGAACATAAGGGGTGTTTAAGTAAATCACAGTGCAGCCACCAAAAGTGACACACACACACCGTGCGCATTAGTGGAGAACAAGCAATTAGGATTCAGAGTCAAAAACAGGCAGAAAAGTCTAATCGTGCAGAAGAAGATGAGCTTCGATGGCAGCAGGTTTCCTTTATGTGGTAAGATTACAGCCGGTTCCTTTTCATAGGCTTCTGTATTTCCCAATTTTGTACAATGAGCAGGTGTTACTTTAACAACCAGAAACTCACTTTATGGGAGAGCGCGGGCCTGGGAGCCAAGTGGGACAGGTTTGGGGGCACCTTGGGCAAAAGAGGCCTCTTCCCAGACCCCACTGTCCTTGTCACAGGCTAAAGGTGGCAACTCCCAGCCTCTGGGGTCAAGGAGATGTCAGGGCGCTCCTCCTGGTGGATAGATTTTGAGGGTACCTCCAACAACCTGCATGGTGCAGAGTGAAGGGGATGGTCAGGGCTGGCCCAGTGCCAGGACAGTGCCAGGTGCAGCGGCCAGGGTGAGGAGACACCAGTGTGACCTCCATGAGTGTCACCAGGGGGGCAGCAGTTGGCCTGTGGCCCCTCTATCCTGGGCCCAAGTCGGTCCCTGATGGTTGAGTGAGACCGTGTGGCCAGGCCCAGCCACCAGGTGGTGCTGTGGGCACCTGGGTTCAAAGGGCTGGAGTCTGAGGCCAGCACTCTGCCCTCAGGCCTGGGCATCCCGCAGCTCCTGGAGGCCGTGCTGAAGCTGCTGCCACTGGACACCTATGTGGAGAGTCCGGTGAGGGCCCCTTTTCCAGACCTCAGAGGGCACACCTGCCTTGGGGGGGGGGGGGGGAGCATGTGTCCTCAAAGGGTTCTAACCCTGATCAGAAGAGCCCTAACCATCACCCAACAAGGGGGGCCTGGAGGCACCCAGGGACAGACTGGCCCCTCTGTCCCAGGCTGCTGTCATGGAGCTGGTGTCCAGTGACAAGGAGAGGGGCCTCCAGACCCCGGTGTGGAAGAGCTACCAGTCCATCCTCTTGGAGGCTGGCTGCTCGGTGAGCCTGCTGCCCCCGAGAACGGGGTTGGGACCCTCTACGCTTCCTTGGAGGCCTGGGAGGAAGGAAGGACAGGCTCCAAACTCTGCCCCATGGTTGTGTGAGCGCCTATTCACCCGCAGTGGGAGCGTGACCGTGGGACCACCCTCCGGCCCCCAGCTTCCTATGTTTTCCCAGGATCCTGACCTGTCTGCCTAGGGGCCCTTACCCATCCCAGCCTCTCCAAGTGGAGCCAGGGCAAGTAGGGTACCCCAGGCCCCCATCTTGTGGTCAGAGGCCTGGTCTGATTTTGTGTGACACCCCCGACGCCATCCCACCCTGCAAGGGGTTGAGCCTGTCCTCCCGGGACCACCCACACAGGCAGGTCTTGGGTAGGACCTACCTGAAGAGAGGACACCTGGGGCTCCTGTCCTGGACAGTGGCTCCCCTACCCCACCCCTGGGGCAGATCAGAGGGGCTCAGGGGTCCCAGGCAGGCGGCCACCAAGCACAGCAGGCATCTCACCCACCACAGCCTGCCTCCCTCCCACTCACCCCCCACCCCACCCCCAGTGCCTGGTCCTTGCAGGTAGGAGGCTGAGCATCCTTGGGACCCTGGCCTGGAGAACCAGAGAAATGAAGCTCAGAGAGACCATGCCTCCTGATGCCCCTGCTGGGCCCATGGGGTTTCTGGGCAGGGTCCCTCAACCACATTGGTTTGCCTTCCAGAGCCCCCTTGAGAAGATAGAGAGGTTTGAGTTTTATCAGCAAGCCAAGAAGGCTTTTGCTGTTGTAGCAACTGGGTGAGTTCTGGCTGGATCCACTGGGTCCTGATGGGTTGCCTGGGTCCAACTGGGTCTGGGCTGAGTGTGAGGCCCTCCCTCTCCCCACTCCAGAGCTCCCCCACCCTCTGCTCGGCCCCTGCCCCCCTGAGACAGATGGTCCCCAGGGAGTGGGGTCACTGAGCTGTCCAGCGGTGGTGCACAGTAGGGGTCTGGGCACCCTGGCTCAGCTCTGGGCTCGGCTCTGGGCTCAGCTCAGCTCCTTGTGCAGGGAGACGGCCCTCTACGGAAACCTCATCCTCAAGAAGGGGGTGCTGGCCCCTGAAGCCCTGTTCTAGATGGGTGAGGAATCAGGACCCCTGAGCCCAACAACACTACCAGCAGGCCCTGCCCTCCTGGCAGCACGCAGACCTCACCCAGCCAGGGCGCGTGACTGGCAGGTCTTTGGGGGGCTGCTGATTGGCTGGAATTCCCTCTATCTGAAAAATGATGGAGCCCAGCCGGTGTGGCTCAATGATTGAACCAAGAGGTCACTGGTTCTATTCCCAGTCGGGGCACATGCCTGGGTTTCGGGCTCAATCCCCAATGGGTGCATGCAGAAGGTGGTTGATTGAAGTTTCTCTCTCATCAATGTTTCAATCCCTCTACCTCTCCCTCTCTTTTTAAAATCAATAAAAAAAATATTTTTTAAAAAGAAATATGGAAAAGTGTCAATGTTCAGTCCAAAGTTTTAAGCAACAGTACCATTCTCACTCACAAAGGCAGAGCACAGAGAGGCTGCTGGCTCCCGAGGGCAGCCCCCAGGTGCCTGAGATGGAGCCTCAGATGGGAAGTAGGCCTCCACCTCCCAATAGGTTTGGGCCTCTTGACTCGGTGAGTTCCTGGGTGTGAGACCAGAGGTCACACAGGTAGACACCCTCCTGCAACCTAAGGACCTGGGGACCTGGTTGGGGGGCTATGGTGACCGCACACTGCAGGACTGGAGGTAGGTGCAGCTGCCACTCAGGTGGCCCTGAGTGGAATGGAGGCTTATGCATCAGTTCCTCCAGCTGCAGACACTGGGGTGGCCCTTAGAGAGGGGACCAAGGCCCTTTCTTCAGCCCCAAAGGCAGGAGGGCAGGTGGCAGGGCTGGTCTGGAGGTGGTGCTGGTGGGATGGGGGTAGGATGGCCCTGGGTGGAGGGCTTGAGCTGCCTGGGGTGCCAGCTGGGCCCCATGCCTGTGTGTCCCTCAGCCCAGTGGTTGAGTGCCTACTGACTAAAGCCTGAGCTGTCCTGGGAAATGAGGGTGGGGTGGTGCAAAGGATGGGAGGATAGGAGCTGCCCAGGCAGAGGGCTGGCCTGAAGGGAGCCTGTGAGTCTCTGATGGCACCCGGCGAGATGCTCAGACTGGGTCTCAGGTTGGAAGAAATTCCCGCCAGCCATTGTCCCAGACTCCAGGGTCTCTCCCTGAGGTCCCTCTTCCTCCAGATCTTCCTACGGCCATGTGAATGTGGGAGCTGGATGACTGGGGGCTCCTGGGTCTCTGTCCCTCAGGGCTTGGCAGAGGCTCCCATGTGGGGGCTGGTGTCCTGACCTCTCAGAGAGCCTGGGGGGCTGGCAAGCCCATTGAGTGAAGATCTGGGGTTCAGCCTGGGGAAGGGACTCTGTCTTGGGCCCATCACTGCAAGGGCTCAACCTCAGACCCCATGGCCACTGCCAGGCACACAAGGGCCTTTCTTTAAACAGTTTTATTGAGGTTTGATTGACCAATGGTAAACTACACATTTCAAATGTACAATGAAATATATTTGGAAATCACCCTGGCCATTGCAGCTCAGTTGGCTGGGTGTGGTCCCATGCACTGAAAGGTGTTGGGTTCAACTCTTTGGTGACATGAATGCTTGCCCATTTTGTATTGGCACTGAGGCCTTTAATGAATCTGGTCACCAATAACAATGACCAACTGGCTATAGGTTGGAGGTTCTCATGACCCCCTGCTTGGGTTGGACCAAATTGCCAGAGCAGTTCAGAGAACCCAGATACGTTTTACTCACTGGATCACTGGTTTACTATAAAAGGATACAACTCGGGAACAGCCAGATGGAAGAGATGCATGGGCAAGGTCTGGGGAAACGTCCCCCCAAATCTCCATGTGTTCATCAACCTGGAAGCTCTCCGAACCCTGTCCTTTCGGGTTTTTATGGAGGCTTCATTACATAGGCATGATTGATGGAATCCTTAGCCCTGGTGATTGGTTCAACTTCCAGCCCCTCTCCCCTCCTCTGAGGTCAGGGGGTGGGACTAGCAAACTCATAGAGATGACTATAATTTTTTTTAAAAAAAAGACAGACAGTAGCAAGTGCTGAGGAGGGTGTGTGGAGAAACTGAAGCCTCATGCATGGCTGGTGGATGTACCATGGTGCAGCCACTTTGGAAAAAAATTTTATTTTAGCATTTTCTTTAAAAGTGAAATGTGAACTACCATCCTACCTCGCAACTCCACTCCTAGGTACCCGCCCAAGAGAAATGAAGCTGTGTCCGAACAAGGACTCCAAGAGCATCCATGCAACATGAACAGACAAAACCAGCAGCGGTCCAGAGGCCTGTGTGGACGGATGGATAAAAGGAGGCCCATCTGAACATGGGACGGTATTCAACAGCAAAAGGGGTGGAGCGCTCATCCAGCTGCTGCCACCGCTGTCCTCCAGCTGTGAGCAGGGCTGAGCCCTTGGGGGAGGGGGGTCACGTCTCCCATGACACTCACCAAACACCTGCTGAGCGCCTTCTCTGCCAGCACCGAGCAGGTGCCGGGGCAACAGTGACCAGGCGTGACTGGCTTACCCAAGGAAAGCGTGCAGCCCCGAGCTCCAGACGCTGAAACAGGAGAAGGAGGCCCTCCTCCGAGTGGGTGGGGGCCAAACCCAGCTGGATCTCAACCCAGTTGACCAAGGCAGGCGGGAGGGAGAGTCTGAGAGCCTGACCGAATCCAGGACTGAGAGCCCCGACACGCCCAGGTGCAGGAGCAGTCAGGCCTCAGCTGGCCAGAGCGCTGTGCCCTGCGTGAGGTGTGTGCGCGCGCGCACGCGTCGGAGGGGGTGTGAGGCTGTCGGCCCCTCCCCCGCCCCACCCCGACTGCGGCTGCGAAGCGTCTGGAACCGCATCCTCCTCCGGAGACCGCATTCTGCCGCAGCAGCGCGTTGGAGCCGCTTGTGAGCCATTTCCACATTTATCCCTATGAAGCCCTGGGGGTGGGGTTGAGGGCGGCGGTAGGCGGGTGTGCGGGTGTGCGGGTGTGCAGGTGCGTGTGCAGGAGGAGTGTATGGAGGGGAGCCCCGTGGCGGACCGGGGTCCTCCTGTGGGGTCTGCGCTGACCCGGACGACTGGGGGGCCGGCGGGGCGAACTGCGGCCTGGACCGTCCAGAAGGGCCGCGGTGTCTAGCCTCGCACATCCCCCGTCCTCAGCGGAGCGGGGAAGCTCGGGTGGGTTAGGACGGCTGGACATCAGCCCCCGCCATGGTGACCGCAGCCCCTCCCCGTGACCGGCTCCAGCCCCGCAAATCTGAGTCAGCGGTTGCGGCCATCCTGAGATGGAGGGGGGGCCAGTTCCAGGACCCCAGTCTGTCTGGGGGGGGGCGCGTAGGGAGAGGGGAGTAAGGGGTTGACCAAGGAGCGTCGCGCCCCAGCACCGA
>NW_005370286.1:1841514-1842120 GCF_000412655.1 Myotis brandtii | reverse complement strand
CAGTAGGTCCCGTGACAGCGAAGGAACGGCGTGTTGGGGGGGAGGGGGTACCTATACGCAGCCAGCCCCTCCCCCAGCATTCTGCCCCTCTGCCCCGGGACACGGGGCCTGGAACTAGACGGGAAAGATCCAAAGGGCCCCAAATAGCTTCTCCTCATGAAGACCAGGCATCAAAAGCTCTTCTCGTTGCTGTGGAAACCCGCGATGATGTAACGGGGACGTCAAGCTGCGTTGGACCTTACGTTTGGCTCAAAGGGGACCGACCCCAGAAGCGGAGCTCCTTATGGGGGGCGGGGGGACCCTCGGCCTTCCAGCGGGCACGGTCGCCAACCTGACACAGACCGCGCTCAATTCTCGGCCGCAGGCCGGGGTTTTTGAGCCACGTGGGGCGTCCACTGCGTGAAGGCCTCCAGTCTCCTTCCCGGGGTGGCGCACCCCTGCCCCCCGACCTCCCCTCAAGCCCTGGGCACTCGCCGCCCCACCTCCCACCGCCCCCTCATCTGCATCTCCAGCGGTCTTCGCGGCGGGGGTTCTATTTCTTCCTCGCACCGGGCCTCTTTATATTTACTCTGATGGCTGCCCGACCACCTCTGCGTCACTGAGCGC
>NW_005370286.1:1837448-1841205 GCF_000412655.1 Myotis brandtii | reverse complement strand
TTGGGGAGCGCCCCGCCCCCAGCCTGGGGGTGGGCGTTGGGGGCGCTTTGAGGATCGGTAAGGGCCCTGGGCTAGGCGCACACCCCCAAGAAAGGGCCTTAGAGTCCACGATGGGGGCGGCCTCTCTCTGCCCAGCCTGCGGCTTCCAGTCCGCATTACAGTGGCGGTTCCTGACTGCCCACCCCACCCCGCCCGCCACACACGCCCCGCACAGCCCTGGACTCCTTGCCCGGCATCTATCTGCCTCTCTGCCTGGACAGGCCTCCTCCTCTGTTCCCACCCTGCCTGCCCACACCTGGAACCCGCTGGGGCATGAGACAGTGGTCACCTGAGGCGCTGGTGGGGCTGTTACAGGGAGAGTGTTTGGGGGTGGTGATGGTTTTCTCATGGAGGTCCTTCTCATCTCTTGTTAGACCTATTCCTGAGCAGTTGCTATTTCTGATACTGTTTAAGGAATCTTTCAAAAAAAGCATTTTCTAATTTTTTGTCACTGATATATAGAAATGTAATTGATTTCTGAATACCTTAAGTCCACCAGCTTGCTGAGCTCTTTTTAAAAATATGTTTATATTGATTTTAGAGAGAAAGGGAGAGATAGAAACATAGATGTTACATCAATCGGCTGCCTCCTGCACTCCCCCTGCTGAAGATGGAGCCCACAACCCAGGCATGTGCCCTAACTGGGAACTGAACCGGAGACCTCTTGGTTCATGAGGTCTACACTCAACCACTGAGCCACCCTGAACTCCCTTTTCAATCTTCATAATTTACCTGTAGATTCTCTTGGGTTTTCTATTCACAAGAGACGGTTTGCCTGTGAATAATGCGTGCTTGACCTTCTCTTGTCCAGGCCTCTCCTCTTCTTCCTTTCCCCTGCCCCACAGCGTGGCTAAGTCCTCTAGCACCATGATTTACAGAACTCATGGCAAAGGGCCTTTTGTCTCCATCTCCCACTCATCCTCCTGACTCTCCCCTCTTGTCAGGGATGCCCGCTTTCCAGGTGGCCCAGCCCTGTGTACACCACTGCTACTCTGTCCTCCCAGCTAGCATTCACCACGTCCTCTTCTGTAGGTCTTGTTACTTCTTGCATCTTTAGGAGGGTTGCCAGTTAAAACACAGGATGCCCAGTTAAATTTGAATTTCAAATAGACAACAAATAACTTTTTAGAATCAGTATGTCCTATATTGCATGGGATGTACTTATACTAAAGGTGGAAGAGGAGGAGGAAGAGGAGGAGGAGGAGGAGGAGAGGAAGGAGAAGGAGAAGGAGAATCCTTTTTGTCTGAAATTCAGATTTAACCGGTGTCCTGTATTTGCTAAGTCTGGCCACCCTACCCTCAGGCTTCTATCGGAGATTGTTTCTGTTGATTGGAGTCACTGCCTTTAGACTGTCCTCTAGCAGGTGAGCCAGTGGAAGACTCTGTTGCCCTTGTGTGTCTGGGCAGTCACTGGTCTGAGGTGCCATCCCCTGCACGGCTGTGGGGCCCAGAGGGAGCCCAGGGGCCGGGAAGGGAGTTTGGCCTGGCCACTCACGGCCCACCCCAGCTCTGGTATGAGGAGCATTGGGGCCAGTCCTCTCTGAACCCTCTCTGTCCAGGGCCTGCTGGGTGGACATCTGCTAGGTGGCCAGTGTGCAGTGACCCTGTGTCTGCCTCTGGACAGGACAAGGACCACCATCCACCATGGTGAAGCTGGGCTTCAGCTTCGGGAAGTTCGGCAGAGACCTCGGGTACCAGGATGGAGTTACCATGGACAGCGTCCCTCTGATCAGCCCCCTGGATGTCAGCCAGCTCCAGCCACCATTCTCTGACCAGGTGAGTGGCCTGGGCCAGTCGGGGATCCTTATCAGCCTGCACTGGGAAGGTGCAGGAGGGCAGGCTGAGGAAGGGCCAGCTGGGTAGGAACCCAGGGCCACATGCAATCAGCTCCCTCATCCCCCAGAGCCACCCTGTCCTCATCTGTAAACGGGGTAACCTGGCCACAGGTGACTGAAGATTCACGCACCGTTTAGAAGACAGCACCCAGCCCGTGGTGCTGCCCAGCAGGGACTCAGCAAGCAAAATTCCCACCCTGTCCTGCTGGGCACACTGTGTCTTGGATCAAGCCAGAGATGGGGTCCTGGGGACAGTGGCTGGTGGAGAGGGAGGTTTCAGTGGGAATCTGTGAGAAGCAGAGCTCAGCATAGCCCTGCCTGATCCCATGTGAACTCCGGAGTATGAGTGACACCAAGAGTTGTCCTAACTGGGGGCAAGGTGGCCATCTGTACCCATATCTGTCAGCTATTGGCTGGGGACCATGAGGACAGCCCCCCCCCCCCCAGGCATTGGCTGAGGGCAGTTCTCCAGCGATCTGGGCTTCCATTGCATCTACTTCGGTTCTGGACCCAGTTCTCAGTGGACACCTTGGGAAGGCCCAGTCCTTGCTCCTAGGAACACACAGAGCACGGGACCGCACCTGCCTGTGCCCTCTATGGAAGGGCCCTCAGTCCTCTGGGACCCAGAAGAGGAATCAGGGTGACTCCCTGGAAGGGGAGGCAAGCTGTGGGGCCACTGAAGGGGAAGCGCCTGGTGGGAAGAGGTGGGACCTTCAGAGCTGAAGGCAGCCAGCAGACAGGGAGGCTCCGTCCATGGTCTGGCCAGGCCTCATGGCTGCCATGGACCCAGCAGACTTGCAGCACCCACTTTCCCCTGGCCTCAGCTTGTAGTCACTGGAGCCCAGGCACTGGACAGTCCTGGCAGACGATCAGGACCCACACCACTGCTGGGCCGCTGAGCCCCTGCCCCATCCCTTCCCAGCCCTCCCAGCTCAGGGTCCTCCTGGGTCATCTCTTCGCACAGGTGGTCATCAAGACACAGACGGAATATGGACTGCCCTCCACAGAACAGCTGAAGAAGTTCCCAGACATAGAGGCCCAGAAGCTGGCCTCCACCAACCCAGAGGAAGGACGCGGGGTAACCGAACCCTTGCCACCCAGTGCTTCTGGGGGGGCCAGTCCCGTGGAGAGTCAGATTAGGATCAAGGTGCTGAGGCAGCCACAGGCCCTGAGCACCCAGGGCTGGGCCAGGTGGGCTGGGCCCCCTTTCTCAGGCTGCCGCTGTCAGGGAAGTTGGACAAGGAAGCGCCCATTCAGAGGCACGGTGGGGTGGGAACGAAGGCTGGGTGCTTAGGGGTGGGGGTGCTGAGGGACTTGGGGCTGAGCAAAGCCAGGCTGACCTGTGGCCAGTGGGACCCAGAGCCTCCCTCCGGCTGCACAGCGGGTGACAGCCACTGTGGGCAATGCGTGCCGCCGCCTTCCTAGCAGGTCATTCGTCTCCTCCTTAGTGACTCGTTGGTTTCCTTTCTTTTTAAAAAAATTTTTTTAATTGAATTTAGAGAGGAAGGAAGAAGGAGAGAGAGAGATAGAAGTATCAATGAGAGAATCATTGATCGGCTGCCTCCTGCAAACCACACACTGGGGATCGAGCCTGCACCCTGGGCATGTGCCCCCACCAGGAATCAAACCGTGACCTCCTGGCTCATAGGTTGACGTTCAACCACTGAGCCACGCCGGCCGGGCTTGTTGGTTTTATACATACTGTAGAAAGTCGCTTTTCCTGCTAGGGCCTCTGGCAAATATTTTCTCCCACCCTTTTCTTTAGCATTATTAATTTTACAAATAATGATTTCTCTCCTTTTCCCTGTACTATTTCTGAAGCCTTTCATGTTTCCATAGTAAAACCTGCCCCTTTCCCCTATTGTTTCTGAGAAGGAAAGCCC
>NW_005370286.1:1835981-1837291 GCF_000412655.1 Myotis brandtii | reverse complement strand
TCTCCCTCACCTGCAGATGCCCCCAGCACGTATGCTGGCCTTCGTCATGGCGCTCATGGGCTGCCTCCTGATCATGTACAAGGCCCTCTGGTACGACCAGTTCACCTGCCCGGATGGCTTCCTGGTTCGGGTAAGGCAGGCAAGCTGGGCCCAGAGTGGGGCGGGGGTCCCCAGGCAGAGTACCAGGGAGGGGCCCTGGGGGTCTCCAGGGGAAGCATGGGGACGGGTGCCCCCGGGGGAGCCCAGGGCGTGTCCTGCTCCTGTGGGATTAGGATCTCCTAGCTCCTTGTGCTCCGGTTACCTTCCCAGAAAACATTCAAATCCTCTTTTGAAAGATTCAAGGAAAAGGTGTTTTAGCAAGAAACGTTGTCGTCCTGTGAGTAAGAACCAAGTAAAACCTCAGGGAGGAGGTGCAGGGACAGAGGTGAGCTGGCCAGGCAGTCCTCCCGGGTCAGCATCTGCTCTGCACCAGAGGTGCTGCTCTCTCCCTCGCTGACCCGTGCGGGGCCTTCTATGTGATATGACATTAACCTTTTCCCACAGTTGGCAAATATTTCCTCCCTTCTCTTTTCTCTCTCTTAACTTCAGTAAGGGTTTTTAGCCTTTTTAGTGTATTTTCCTAACGCCTCTAATTTTTCAGTAGTGAACTCTACTTTCACCCTAACCCCCGCGTCCCTGAGATGGGGCCTAGGAGGCCTGTCTGCATTCCCAGGGGTTCCCTGTCCCCCACTCGCTGGGATTCCCTCCATGTGCTCTGGGTGGGGGTGGGCTGGGGTGTGCTCCTCCCCTTCATTCCTGGGGAGGGGCCACCCCCCCCCTTCTGAGAGGGGTTGACGCTCCATGGACCCCCCACTTCTGAATTGGAGGCCAACTTGGATGGCTGGAAATTAGGGCAGAAACAAATGTATCTCGGGCGATTGTGCGCAGTATTACTGAGCTGCTCCAGAGCAGAAGGACAGGAAGGCCTAGAGGTCCCGGCCCTCCCCTCCTGTGGCGCACAAATGTGGCTGCTGCTTAGTGCTTCGTGGTCGGTGTCATCCAGGGGAGCTCACCCCCGTTTGCACCCCTGAGCCCAGGGGCAGCCCCGCCCCCTGCCCCGCCGCGCCCCGCCCCTGCAGCAGCACAAGATGTGCACCCCGCTGTCCCTGGAGATGTACTACGCGGAGATGGGCCCCGAGCGCCACCGCAGCATCCTGGCGGCCATGGGGGCCTACCCGCTGAACCGCAAGCAGGGCACCGAGCCCCCCGTGGTCTGGAGGAAGATCCATCCCGCCTTCAAGGAGGCGCCCAAGGCCCCCCCCCAGGCGGGC